>NW_022436959.1:20259663-20472706 GCF_009761245.1 Sapajus apella | reverse complement strand
CTTCAGAAGGTGGCTAATGACAAACATTTCTGAGCTAAAGGAACATGCTCTAACTCAAAGCAAAGCAACCAAAAAACCTTGAAAAAAAGTTAGACAAAATGCTAATTGGAATAACCAGCATAGAGAAGAACATAAATGACTTGATGGAGTTGAAAAATACAGCACAAGAACTACATGAAGCAAACACAAGTTTTAATAGCCAGATTGATCAAGGAGAAGAAAGGATATCAGAGATTGAAGATCAACTCAATGAAATAAAAAGAGAAGGCAAGACAAGAGAAAAAAGAGTGAAAAGAAATGAACAAAGCCTGCAAGAAATATGGGATTATGTGAAAAGACCTAATCTATGCTTGATCGGTGTACCTGAATATGATGGGGAAAATGAATCCAAGCTGGAAAACAGGTTCCAGGATATTATCCAGGAGAACTTCCCAAGCCTAGCAAGGCAGTCCAAATTTCAAATTCAAGAAATACAGAGAACTCCCCAAAGATATTCCTTAAGAAGAGCAACCCCAAAGCACATAATCGTCAGATTCACCAGGGCTGAAATGAAGGAAAAAATGCTACAGGCAGCCAGAGAGAAAGGCCAGGTCTCCCACAGAGGGAAGCCAATCAGACTCACAGCAGATCTCTCTGCAGAAACCCTACAAGCCAGAAGAGAGTGGGGAGAATCTCATATCCAGCCAAACTAAGCTTCGTAAGTGAAGGAGAAATAAAATCCTTTATGGACAAGGAATTATGGAGAGATTTTGTCACCACCAGACCTGCTCCACAAGAGCTCCTGAAAGAAACACTAAGCATGGAAAGGAACAAGTACCAGTCACTACAAAAGCAAACCAGTTGGCAAAGACCAAAAATGCAATGAAGAAAATGAGGCAACTAATGGGAAAGAAAACCAGTCAGTAACAAAATGGCAGAATCAAATCCACACATAACAATGTTAACATTGAATGTAAATGGCCTAAACGCCCCAATGAAAAGACACAGACTGGCAAACTGGATAAAAATTCAGAACCCATCGGTGTGCTGTATTCAGGAAACCCATCTCACATACAAAGACACACATAGACTCAAAATAAAGGGATAGAGCAAGATTTACCAAGAAAATGGAGAACAAAAAAAAAGCCGGGGTTGTCATCTTAGTCTCTGATAAAATGGACTTCAACAAAGATCAAAAGAGACAAAGAAGGACACTACATAATGGTAAAAGGATCAATCCCACAGGAAGAGCTAAGTATCCTAAATACATACGCCCTCAACACAGGAGCACCCAGATACATAAAGCAAGTTCTCTCTTTTTTTTTTTTTAAAAACGGGGTTTCACCGTGTTGGTCGGGCTGGTCTTGAACTCCCAACTCAGGTGATCCGCCCACCTTGGCCTCCAAAGTGCTTGGATGACAGGCGTGAGCCACCATGCCCGGCCCTAAAGCAAGTTCTTAATGACCTAAAATGAGATTTAGACTCCCACACAATAATAGTGGGAGGCTTCAACACTCCACTCTCAATGTTAGATCAATGAGACAGAAAATTAACAAGGATATCCAGGACTTGAATGCAGAGCTGGACTAAGTGGACCTAATACACATATACAAAACACTCCATCCCAAATCCACAGAATATACATTTTTCTCAGCACCACATTGCACATACTCTAAAATTGACGCCATCATTGGAAGCAAATGACTTCTCAGCAAATGCGAAAGAACAGAAATCATAACAAACAGTCTATCAGACCACAGCGCAGTCAGACTAGGACTCAGGATCAAGAAACACACACAAACCCGCACAACCACTTGGAAACTGAACAACCTGTTTCTGAGTGTTGACTGGAAACTCTGTCTCAAAAAAAAAAAGAAATACTAGACTTCCATTGAATCAACCCAAATGCCCATCAATGATAGACTGGACAAAGAAAATGTGGTACATATACACTGTGGAATACTATGCAGCCATAAAAAACGAGTTTGAGTTCTTTGTAGGGACTTGGATGACTCTGGAAACCATCATTCTCAGCAAACTAACACAAGAACAGAAAAGCAAACACCATATGTTCTCACTCATAGGTGGGTGTTGAACAATGAGAACATGTGGACTCAGGGAGAGGAGCATCACACACTGGGGGCAGTTGAGGGGGGTAGGGAAAGACAGCGGGGGGATGGGGAGGGATAACATGGGGAGAAATGCCAGATATAGTAGCACCTAAAGTAAATAATTTTAAAAAATAAAAAATAATCAATTCTATATCCAGAGATAAAGGGGTATTATGAAAAATGTATTTGTTTCCAGTGAACACCTATTATGAGATTTCAGGAAAGTAAAAGATTTTTAATTTAGTTTTTAAAAAAGTTTTTACAAAAAAGCTATTAATATTTGGCTACGTTCACATTCTTTCATTCTTGCACATTGCAGAATGTACAAACAACCTAAGTGGGAGTTCCCTATTTAATACATTTTTGGGGGGTCATTTTGAGTTTAACCACAAAAAACTTCAAAAGATAAAAATTCTTCCCCCTACTGCTGGCTTCTGTAAGTATGCTGTATTACTTTTTCTTATGTTTTCTCCCAGAGGTTTGCAGGTATATAACTGAAATCTATGTGAATATGTATATATATTTATCCCTCTCATAGTCTGCGATTATTATGTTTTCTTCCACGTCTCCTTGGGCTGAAAAGGGCTGAGAATGGCTGGCAGACAGTTCACTAGCACTATTCTGACTCAAAGGAGGAGACCAGGTTTCCGGCTCGGTGGCTTGAGTAGATTCACCCAGAGATACCACTGCATGAAGCTGGGCTTAATGTCCTTCATTAAGTTGGGCTTCATCTCCACTGTCAGGTTCTATCATTCCATGCTCCTTGTCAGTCAGGGCTTCCATTTTCAATCTTCCAAAGTGTCACTTCAGAGGGAGCCTTCCAGTATCTTAGATAAAAGAAATCTGAGCTTGATTTCTCAATGGAATGATTAGTAGTCAGTACGGCAATAGCGGAGTTTGGAGGCATAAAGCTGGTAGATGGAAGTCAGGAAAAAGTGCTTTTGCTGCCAGGGAATTTTCCCAATAGTTTTTATTTATTAGAAACCACTGGGGTTTGTGCAAGAGTCAAAAACTTGATCCTCCTCGTTGGCAATGAGAGTATCCTCAGACTTTGTTGGAATGTATCACCCTCTCGTATCTATAGATGTGCTGTATTCCCTGAGTGAAGAGCGTGTATTGCAGTCACCACTGAAGATATCTGCAAAGCTTAGAAATTCACTGGCTCTCACAATATCATCAATTTCCACAAAGAAATCTACATAGTTTAGGTGAAGATATAAATTAGATAATTCTCCTGGCATGTGTGAGTTTTCTACTACAATCTCAGGTTCAACAAGCAATATTTTGGTAAATGAGAGGCAACTGACGTAAGTATAATTCTGATAAAGAGGCTCTTTTAAAATTAGAATTTCCCCCAAAGCTCTGAAGAGAAACAGAGAAACATCTTTGCCACCAATAGCTTGGACCTCTTCATTTTCAAAAACCCTATCAGGTTTTCTTCTTCATTTGGACTATTACTTGGCCATGCGTTGTTTTCTCCTAATTGAAGAAGAAAACTGGAGGCTGTTTATTGCGCTTCTGATGTCACCAGAACATCCTTGACAGAGCAACTCTAGAGAAGTTTTGTCAGGGACAGTAATTTTTCCTTCATTCTTGTTAGCTTCTATAATCACTATTGGATTAAGACATTTAATCGTAATTGTTGGTGCCACAGGGTTGAAACTAATATTTGAGATACAATATTCCTCCTGAATTTCTTTGGGAAACAATAACCTTTGATTATTATCTCGACTGAGACTGTCAGAGATTATAAATATAAGAGGACATCAACCAATCTTCACATACTTCCTTAGAGCTTCACGTAAAGCATGAGAATTCCAATAAAACTGGTTAGGTAAATCTTCAACCAGAATTATCTTCTTATCAGTTCTGAGATCATCTCCAAGCATTTGTAACTTGTTATACTTTGTTGCTCTTAGTAGAAACTCTTTGAAAACTGCTGTCTGAGACTGATAGGGAAACATATGGAAGCTTAATTCAGTATTAAACTTTTCTTTGAAATCACCTTTTTTGGAAGTCTGGTAAAACTGGATTAATTCACTCTTGTAGTTGAATACCATGCTCCTTTGATAGCTTTTTTATGGTCATTGTCTTTCCATATCCAGGAGGAGCTGTTATTAATAAAATAGATCCATCCTGTTTTGGCTACCTTTCTAAGACTTGAGCTTTTAACTAGGTTTCAAAAACTTCCTTTTTTTTTTTTTTTTAATTAAATGCACAGCATGTTCATGCTGAGTTTCTGGTTTATATTTATCCACGCATGGTTCATTTTCAGACAGATATTCTTTTGAATTTTCTAAACTGTAAATCTGTTCTAAGGAAGATAGATTTCCTCTTTTTCTATCTCACAATCTGTTACTTTCTAATGTAGAAGGCACATTTTTCCTTCTATGACTTGAGTTATTCACACCTAATGAGGTGGCAGTAATAGTAGCCATGCCTCTACACCCTAGAAAATCATTGAATGATGGGTCAACCCAGTCTGTTACCTTTGTGGAAGATACCTTTGGTCTGAGAAAATTTGTGACATTATAAACTATAATAGTTCCCATCCATAGTATAGGACTTGTAGTATATTAAACTATAATTCACCTTTAAAAAGCAGGTAACTGTCCCTGAAGATGCCACATTCCTGAAATGAGAGATCATACTGTTTTTTTTTTTTTTTAAATGATTTGCACATAGGTGGATATGTTTCTGAATACATTTCCAGAAGTAGAATTTCTGGAAATACATGCAAAGAGTGTGTGCATTTATAATTCTGATATATACTCTCCATAGAAGCTATACCAATTCATATTCTCTCTGGTAGCATGAGCAGTAATTATTTTCTCTTTTCTCACTAAAGCTAGTTATTAAATTTTTTTAATCCAATAGGTGAAAAAAGGGAAATTAATGTGGTTTTTCTTTCTTAAAAAAATAGTCAATCTTACATATTTGAGTTACTTATTTTTCTATTCTGTGAACTTTCATATTCTTTGCTCATTTTTTTCTGTTTATCTTATTAATATACAGGAGCACATTGCATATTAGAGAAAGTCACCCTTGTAACATGTGCTGCAGAGGTTGGGGAGGGATAATGTGGGGAGAAACGTCAGATACAGGTGATGGGGATGGAGGCAGCAAACCACCTTGCCGTGAATGTACTTGTGCAACAATCCTGCATGATCTGGACATGTACCCCAGAACCTAAAGTACAATAAAAAATAAAAAAATATATAAAAATATTTTTCCTTTGTTCACTGTAAGTTTTTGGTTATGCAGAAAATTCCATATAATTGAAAATATTAGTCATTTCTTTTAGGCTTTTTCTTTCCTCTCTTCCTTTTCTTTGGCTATACTCAAGTCTAACAGACCGGACTATGGTGAGGCCAGGGGGATCATCTAGAGTAGAAAAACTAGGGGCTTTATTTTTGAACCCCAGGTATCTTTCTTGCCTCACTATGATCTTGGCTCTCCCCTATTCCAAGCATTTAAATAAATAAAATTTTGCAGTAGAATCTTCTAGTTCTTAATTTTTTAATTTTTATGATTATATCTTTCTAATTTATTTTTGCATAAATGTGAGATTGGGATGAAAATTTATGTTTTTCTCAGATGGCTACCAACTTCTCTCAGACACTAATTATTACATAACCTGTGTTCCCTATTCCTGATTTAAAATTATTTATCTTTTTGGTAATAATCTTTCTAAAAGGAGTGAGGTGGTATTTCATTGTAGTGTTAATTGGTATTTCCCTGATGATTAGTGATGTTAAGTGTTGTTTTCATCTACCTGTTGCCCCTTTGTATGTCTTCTTTTAAATAATGTCTATTCAGGTCTTATGTCCATTTTTTTTTTTTTTTTTTTTTTTTTTTGAGACGGAGTTTCGCTCTTGTTACCCAGGCTGGAGTGCAATGGCGCAATCTCGGCTCACCGCAACCCCCCCCTCCTGGGTTCAGGCAATTCTCCTGCCTCAACCTCCTGAGTAGCTGGGACTACAGACACGCGCCACCATGCCCAGGTAATTTTTTGTAGTTTTAGTAGAGACCGGGTTTCACCATGTTGACCAGGATGGTCTCGATCTCTTGACCTTGTGATCCACCCACCTCGGCCTCCCAAAGTGCTGGGATTACAGGCTTGAGCCACCGCGCCCGGCCCTATGTCCATTTTTAAAACACAAATTTTATTTGTGTTTTGTTGAGTTGTTTGAGTTCCTCGTATATTTTGAATACTTGCCTCTTTTCGGATACATGGCTTGTACATATTTTCTTCCATTCTGTTGGTTATTTCTTCATTTTGTTAATGTCTTCTTTGCTGTACAGAAGCTTTTTAGTTTGATGTAATCTCACTTGCCTATTTTTGCTTTTGTTTCCAGTATTTTTGAGGTCATATCCAAAAATTCATTGCCTAGACCAACGTCTGGGTATATAGAATGATTTTTTAAAATACTGCTTTGATTTTAAGTGGATTGTGAGCCTCAAAGGAAATAGGCTCTTTGTATAGTTATTCAGGATTTTCTTCTTTTCAATAACTAAATAGTATTTTATTGTGTACATATACCACATTTTATCAATTCATCTCTTGATGGTCAGAAAAGATACTTGATATAATTTCAGTCTTCTTAAGTTTGTTAGACTTATTTTGTGGTGTATCATGTGATCTGTTCTAAAAAATAATCCCTATGCCATTGAGAATGTATCTTCTCTTGCTGTTTGATTAAATGCTTTGTATATGTTTGTTGGTCCATTTGGTCTAAAGTGTAGTTCAAGTCCAATGTTTCCTTGTTGACTTTTTTGGATGATCTGTTCATTGTTGAAAGTAGAGTACTGAAGTCCCTTACTATTATTGTTTTGTAATGTATTCCTCTTTTCAGATCTATTAATATCTGCTTTATGTATTTAGGTACTGTAATGTTGGATGGAAATATATTTATAATTGTATCTTCTTGGTAAATTAATACCTTTCTTATTATTTAATGACCTTCTTTGTGTCTCTTTACATTTTTTGACTTAAAGTCAATTTTATCTGATGTAAGCGTAGCTACCTATTTGTTTTGTTTCTATTGATATAGAATGTATTGTTTGATCCTTTCAATTGCAGTTGATAAACATCCTTTAAGGTGAAGTGAGGCCTGGTACAGTGGCTCATGCCTGTAATCCCAGCACTTTGGGAGCCCGAGGCAGGAGGATCCCTTGAGCTTATAAATTTGAGACTAGCCTGGGCAATATGGTGAAATCCTGTCTCTACCAAAAATAGAAATATTAGCTGGTGTGGTGGCTACTCGGGAGGCTGAGGCAGGATGTAGGGCCAGGGGAAACTGTTTTTTAATACATTGAGTTCCTCTATGTGTTTTGTTTGGAGATCCTAATCCATTTGTAAAGTTTTAATTATTTATTTACATACTTTTATCATATTTTATTTATTTACTAGTGACATACTGTTTATTATAGCTTTATACAGTGTTGAATCATGATTAAGTCTTAATCTCCATTGCTCTGTTTTAAGAATGTTCCTAACTATCCTAACTACTCATGTCTGTTTTTTCATTTCAATTTTAGAATTACCTTTTAAAATTTTTTATCATGATTTGTTGTGATCATCTTAAAAAGTTTTTAAAGTATAGAGATAATGGGCATTTTTATGATGTTCAGTCTTTCTTTCCAAGAATACAATATGCACTGCCAAATATTTTTTATTTTTAGAGTATTAAGGTTCCTAGAGATTTTGCACATCTGTCAAGTTTATTCTGGGGTATTTTCTTTTTAGTCATTGTAAATGAGGTATTTTACAAGTTTTTTGGTATGTGATTTTCTATATATAAATGCAATGAATTTTTAAATATTAACTTATTCTCATCTAATTCAACAGAATTTTTGTTATTCTGAATATTTTAAATTCTTTTTAGTTTTTCACGTATATAAATCATCATCTGAAAATAAAGATAGTTTTTAACTTTTCCTTTCTATGTTTTCTACCTTTTTCTCAACTAATTGCATTAGTTAGTACCTCCAGAAAAATGTTAGAAATTGCTGTGATTGTAGACATACTTGTCTTATCCACACTTTAATGGGACACTTCTATTTGTTTTCCCAGTAGCATAATGTTGGTTTTTTGTTGTTGCTGCTGTTGGAATGCTGTCTCTTTGTTAGGATTAATTTAAATAAATTAATAGTCTCAAATGCAGGGTGTCAAAAATTCAGATATGGATGTTTCATTCTGTTTAATGCCTTTTCAGAATTTTATGGAGATGAGAGATACTTGTATGGATTGTTTCCTTATAAAGATTAAATTATTTTAATTAATACATTTCTTAATCCTAAACCACCCTGACATTCCCAGACTAAACCTCAGTTTATCAGCGTATAATATTTAAAGTTCTACTAGTGCTCCTTACTAATATGTTGTTGGTTTGTTACACTGATATTTGGAAGTGAGATTCTTCTGTAGACTTCTTTCTTTTGTAATGCTTGTTTAATATGGAAACAATAGTTAATCTGTAATCTTTCTTCATCTTTAATGAGTATTGCAATAGAATGTTTTTTAGCTATTTTATTAATTCTTGGGAGCTTTCGTAATGTTTTTCAGCTTCATTCCCAAATGCTTAATAGGTTTTTAAGAATAAAAATTGTGTCATACTTGGTCATTGAGCCTAGAACAGTGTCTGGCACATAGCACTGGACATCCAAGGAATACTTGACTTATTAATTATAAATTTGGATTTTTAAAAAAGCTACTCAAATTGTTCTGATATTCAAACAGGTCTTAAAACTGCTGCCCTAAACCAGTTTTCTGTTTAAGCCTGTATAATGCCTATAAAATAATACTGCTTTGTTTCTACAACATACTGAAAAGCTTGCTTGAGTAATAAATACATGAATATAGAGGTATTTAGAACTTTGGTTTATAAAATGCTTTCTAATAGCAGCTACTAGTCATACAGTGGCATGCAATAGCAGAGCAAATACTTGTGGCATCTTTTTAAACACTAAAATGTCAGTTTTTGAATCTTCTATGGGATATCTATAGGATCTGTTAAAATTAACGGAGTAAAGGATACAAAATCAACACATAAAACCAGTAGCATTTCTATACAACAATAACAAACTAAGTGGAAAAAAAAAAAAAGAAACAAGAAAGCAATGCCATTTACAATAACCACAAAAAGGCTGGGTATGGTGACCAACGCCTACAATCCCAGCACTTTGGGAGGCCAAGGTGGGCAGATCACCTGAGATCAGGAGTTCGAGACCAGCCTGGCCAACATGGTAAAACCCTGTTTCTACCAATAATAAAAAATTAGTTGGGTGTGATGGCGTGCGTGTGTAATCCCATCTGCTTAGGTAGCTGAGGCAGGAGAATTGCTGGAACCTGAAAGGTGGAGGTTGCAGTGAGCTGAGATTATGCCACTGCACTCCAGCCTAGGAGACTGAGTGACACTTCAGCTCAAAAAAACAACAAATAAACGAAAGTCTCTCTCACACACACACACACACACACACACACACACACACACACACACACGGGAATATATTAACCAAGGAGGTGAAACATCTCTACAATAAAAATGGTAAAACATTGAAGAAAGAAATTGAAGAGAACACCAAAAAATGGAAAGACATCCCATGCCATGGATTGGAAGAATGAATTTTGCTAAAATGACCATACTACTGAAAGCAATCTACAGATTCAGTGCAATCTCTATCAAAATACCAATGACATTTTTCACAGAAACAGAAAGAAAAAATCTTAAAATTTGTATAGAACCACAACAGACTCCAAATAGTCAAAGCAATACTGAGTGAAAAGAGCAAAAATACAGGCATCATACTGCCTGACTTCAAAATATACTACAAAGCCGTGGTAACCAAAACAGTGTGGTATTGGTATAAAAACAGACACCTAGACCAATGGAATAGAGAATCCACAAATAAATCCACATATTTAAAGTCAGCTGATTTTTTGCAAAGGTACCAACAACATCCATTGGGGAAAGGACACCCTTTTCAATAAATGGTGTGGAAAACCTGGATATCTATATGTAGAAGAATGAAACTAGACTCCTATCTCTCACCATATACAAAAATTAATTAAAAATGGACTAAAGACTTAAATGTAAGACCTTAAAGTATAAAACTCCTAGAAGAAAATATAAAGGAATCCCTTTAGGACATTGTTCCCAGCAAAAATTGTATGGGTAAGATTTCAAAAGTGCAGGCAAGAAAAACAAAAATAGACAAATGGGAATATATCACCTGAGAAGCTTCTGAACAGCCAAGGAAACAAAAGAGTAAGGGGACAACCTGTAGAATGGGAGAAATTATTTGCAAACTATTCATTTGACAAGGGCCTAATATTTAGAATATACAAGCAACTCAAACAACTCAATAACAACAAAATCCCCAAATGATATGATTTTAAAATGGGCAAAACATCTGAATAGACATTTCTCAAAAGAAGACACACAAATGGCCAAGTATATGAAGAACTTCTCAATCTCAATCTCATCTCTAATCATCAAAAAAGGCAGACCAAAACCACAATGAGACATTATTTCACCACAGTTAGAACTGGCATTATCCAAAAGACAAAAACAAAACAAAACAAAACAAAACAAAATAAATGCTGGTAAGGATGCAGAGAAAAGGGAATTCTTATACACTGTTGATGGGAATGTAAATTAGTACAGCCATTATGGAATCTATATAGAGGAGTCTCAAAAAACCAAACATATAACTACTATATGATCCAGCTTTCCTACTACTGTTTATTTAAAAAATCAGTATATCAAAGAGATATCTGTATCTCCATGTTTATTGACTCACTATTCACAATAGCCAAGATATAGGATCAACCTAAATGTTCATCAATGGATGGATAAATAAAGAAAAAGTGTTACATATACACAGTGGAATACTACCCAGCTGTAAAAAATAATGAAATCCTCTCATTCACAGCAGCGTGAATGAGCCTAGAGGACATGTTAAGTGAAATAAGTCAGAAATAGAAAGATAAATACCACATATTCTCACTCATTTAGGGTAGCTAAAAAAAAAAGGTGAGTTCATAGAAGTAGAACTGTGGTTGTTAGAAGCTGGGAAGGGTTGGGAGGAGGAAGGTTAAGGAGTGGTTGATGAATAGATACAAAAATACAACTAGATAGGAGGAATAAGTTCTAGTAGTATTCTATTGCACTATAGGTACATATACTTAACAATAGTTTATTGTATATTTTAAAAAAGCTAGAAGAGAGGATTTTTGAGTGTTCCCATCAGTAAGAAATGATATTTTTGAGGTGACGCATATGCTAATTACCCTGATTTGATCATTATACATTGTGTACATGTATCAGCATATCACCCTATATCCCATAAATATGTATAATTATTATGATTCTACTACAAATAAAAGGAAAATATGAGCTGAGGAGGCATGTTACCTTTTCTGAGCATAAAAGAGACCTTCTTCATAAGTTTGTACCCAAGTGATGTCATCTCCCCATCCTAAATAGAAGAGAGAAATCAATGCAGTAACCAAGAACAACAGAAGAGCTCTGAAATGGTTATCTAAAAAGCAGATATCTACCTACAGATTGTAACTAAGCCATCAAGCTGTTGGCTGACATATGGTGCAGAGGACACACAATTTTCACTAGATATGGAAGTGGTTTCCCTTTAGATTGTAGCATTGAGGTTTTGCTACTGTATTTCAAACCTTGAGGCCCATGGCCTTGAATGCAGTAAGTGCTTAATAAATGTTGTTATGACTAGAGCTGATTGAAAGGAGATCTTTGGGTAATGTAAAAGCTCTGACTTTCAGAATGTTTGGAAATTAACGGTTAATCTTTGCATACTTTGTAATATTATTAGGAATACTTTGGTTTGTATAATGCCCTCGTATTTTAAGTCCCAGGAGATTCTGACCTTTTCTAAGTCAGTATACATTGTGAAATAAGAGAATTTGCTTTGAATTCTGACATGGAAAAAATTCTAGTGTGGGAATTTCATGGCGGAGAGATATAATAAAGCACATGTGTTTTGGAAACACCCAAAAGAATGGAGAGAAAAAACAGAAAGCAATGATTATTAAGAGAACCCATTAGCCTTAAAGAAACGGTATGAGTAGTTGGGAATGTACATTAGAAATTAAAGAATAAGATCATCAAGGAGAAGAATACACAGAACCTCAAAAAACATTACTGAGTATTTTCAGGAAATGTCTCAGTCTATGAATGAGAAAGACTGAATTAATGTGAAAATTAGAATTATTTGAAGGTCAGTTTGGGCCCAGATTTTCTTACATGTTTCAAATGTTGTCAGACCACAGTTTCTGGCTTTAATATCATGGATAATTAGAAAGCAAGATAAATATGATTCCATGATTTCTGCTTATTTGTTTGTTTTGCATGTTTGTTTTCTGGTGACAGTCTTATTGAAATAAATTCATATACCAATACAACTTCCTATTGAAAATGTAAACTTTTAGCCAGGCATGGTGGCTCATGCCTGTAATCCCAGCACTTTGGGAGGCTGAGGCAGACAGATTATTTAATGTCAGGGGTTCGAGACCAGCCTGGCCAGCATGGTGAAACCCTGTCTCTACTAAAAATACAAAAATTAGCTATGTATGGTGGTGTGTGCCGGTAGTCCCAGCTACTCAAGTGGCTGAGGCAGAAGAATCGCTTAAACCCAGAAGGCGGAGGTTGCAGTGAGCCGAGATCATGCCACTTGTATTCCAGCCTGGGTGACAGAGTGAGACTCTATCTCAAAAACAAAAAACAGTATACTTTTTAAAAGTATATCCACAAAGTGTATAACCATCACCACAATCAGTTTTAGAACATTTTCATCTCTTCAGAAAGAAACCCTATACCATGTAGCTATCACCTCCCCCCCATTTTCTTCAACTGCCATAGCCCTAAGAAACCCCTAATCTACTGTTTGTCTCTATAGATTTGCTTATTCTGGACATTTCATATAAATGGAATCATGCAATATGTAGCCTTTTGTGACTAAAGTTTTTTCATTCAGCATGACCTTTTTAAGGTTCATCCATATAGTAACATGTACTATTATTTAATTCATTTTTTATGGTTCAAATATTATTTTGTTGTCTGGATATACCACATTTTATTTATCTGCTCATCAGTTAATAGATATTTGGGTTGTTTCTACTTTTCGGCCTTTACAAGTAATGCTGCTGTGAACATACATAGACACGGTTTTGAGCGGTAGATGTTTTCATTTGTCTTGGGTATATACCTAGGAGTAGAACTGCTGATCAAACAGTAACTCTATGTTTAGCTTTTTGAGGAGCTGCTAGCTTATTTTCTAAAGTAGCTGTATCATTTTACATTCTCACTAGCAATGTTTTTGGTTTTTTTTTTTTTCCTGATTTAAAATCTTAACATTGGAAAACATCTCTTGTTAGTTTAATGCCACATCTTAACAGGAACTCTTGCTCTCTGTAATAATTCTGAAAGAGCCTCTCTCCAACTTTGCTTGAACACATGCTGTATGTATATAGCACATTTTGCGTTAAGTAAAAGTTATTCTAAAACAGCAAGTGAGACGAGGCCTCTGCTTAATTTTCCCTGTTCTGTTGCAAATATCATTTAATACTGGAACATTAGCAATAGGAAAACTTTGTATTCTCTGCTCCTGTTCAATTTGGTTCCACAAACAGTAAAGGAACATCTGTTGTATATCTTACTCCACAAAGCAATGGGAATATACACATAAAGCAATATAATCCCTGTTCTAAAAAAAAGTATCCATAGCCCTATAGGGAATACATATTGCATTATAATAATTTGTCATATACTGTGTCTCATAATCACAATAGGTCAAAGCTGGTACACAGTTTAAATGCTCTTTATGGCTTCTGCTTATTACTCTAATTCTATCTCTATCTCTGGCTATGTTTTCTTGTCTTTTGATATTTCCTTCATTTATCTAACATGTATTTAAGTATTTACTATCTGCGAGGCACTGGACTAGGTACTCAGCAATTCTGATTCAAAGGAAGTTGAGATTTTTCGTATCATTGTATGTGTATTTTTTTCTCCCTGAACCTTCTTCTATCTTTTTCTAATTAATCTTCTTTTTCTCCTTACTACCTTTTCTACTTCACTGATGTTGCCCTGTGTTCTAAGGGGCTTCATATGCTGCTCTGTGCTGTGAGGAGTTTCATATACTGTATCCCACCTCCTCCCACTCACCCCTCCCTTTAATCTTCATTCGTTCTGAGCCTTATTCTCTCACTTGTTTCACAAGTAGCAATAGATGGTAAAAGACTTTGCCAAATATAAACCAATTCTCATTAACAGTCATTGGTCATCTTCTGCATTAAATTAGTTCCTTATCATTTAAAAAAACAGAACTTCTAAGTTGTTTAAAATAGGGCATACAAATGTAATACATTTTTCATAAAATTTGGAAGGAGTTTTAAATAACTATTTAGAAGTGAACACACAGAATATTGATGCCTTGTATAGTTATAGCAATGCTGCTTAATGCAGACCTGAACAGTGTTTAAGGGCAATTACTAGCTGAGTCTCTGGCACTTTAAGGCTACTGAACTCATTGTTTTACAACTATTATGCTATACAGAGAAACAGGATTATGTTTAGGAAAATATTTCAACTTTCTAATTCATTTCTTTTGCAAAAATATATTGACTTTCTGTATATATAGTTTGTATATTTGTTAAACTGAAGTAGAATTAATTAGCTTAGGTAAACATTGATGAGCACTTGGTTGGCACTCAATACATCTCTTAAGAAATGAAATGTACTTGGGAAACAAGTCAATGTTTTAGAATTTGAAATTATATATAATATATATATTTATAATTATATATTTTAATATAATTTATTACATAAGATATTATTAGATATAATTATATATAAATATATACTATATTTACTCTATATATACTATAATATAATTACTCTGTTCCTACCTCTGATATATATATATATTCCTACATGGTTATTCAAAACTAGCAGTATTACTACAAAGCACTTGACCACTATTTGCAGTGGTAATGTGGAATGTAGCAAACAAGTGCTCAGTGCTCTGTGGTAATACTGCTAATTTTGAATAGCTATGGGGAGACAAATAATTCTGTTCCTACTTCTGTTACTTGGAAATATAGAAACCAACTTTGAGAATTTTTTCTTTTATAAAATGTTTTTTTAAAGTTGAATGTATATTTGTTTCTTAGGACAAAGTAAAACAGTAAGTACTAAAAGAAATGTTTTCTAAACATGTAGCCAATGGCAATCCTTGATTATGTCTAAAACCACTGCATCTGTCTTCCAGAGTCAATATAGCGAGACTTGGTTACCCCAAATTCTCAGGGTTTGGGGTACACTATAATTTTCTGGGTAGGCTTATATAAAATCATTCCAAATTATTTTTTATTTTGGAGGACTGGGAAATAGAGAACTGAGAATTTGAGCAAATTTTGAAAAATCTTAAATTGCTATTAGGACACTAATATGACATAGCAATCAATCATTATTTTCTAGGACTTTGGTTACTTGGTATTCTAAGAGACAGCAAGCCAATTCTCTATTATTTCAGTTAAAGATAATGCAAATTTATTTTATTGTTTGCTGGTTGATTTGATCCATTGCCTAAAATAAACTGATCCATTCTGTTTGTAAAAATCTATTTTGAAGTCATACACAACAAAAATCATTCAGTTAGTTTAATTTGCTTCATAATTTGACTACGAGTGAAGACAGTAGATATTTTAAAAAGCAATTTAAGCGACTGAGTTTAGAAAATAAAATAAGTTTACAGCACCTCTTGAGAGTGTCTGAGGAGGCCTCTTTTCCTTTCTTATTGCAATGGCAAGGTTGGAAGAAACTGTGACGAGTAATAGGCAGAGAGCTGAAGCTGAGTGTAGCATCATGTCTTCTAGAGAATCTCTCAGAAGGAGCTAGATGACAGAAAGGAATTCTCAGAATCTAGTGAGTTACTTCAAGCTATCATTAGAAGATATTTGCTAAGAGTTGGACCAATCCTGTGATGTCTGACTGATCTGCGTTTTTGGTTTGACATGGTATAACCAAACACATAGAACTTTAATTCATTTTTTATTTTAAAAATATTTAACTCGATAGATGCTCAGTTGGTGAGAAGTCATGTTCTGAGCATCCTGGGCATAGTGTTGTATAATTAAAAGAGAGAGAGATCAGGGCACACAAAGCCTGCTTCTGAATTGCTATGTAGTGTTCACACCACCAAGATGAAGCACAAATTAGGTTATGTTTTCTAATGGCCTGTAAACTATAGAGTGAATTTTAGCATGCAGACATAGTCTTTCCTTTTGATTCTCCTGTATCTAATAGGTCAAAACATTTTAAATCTATACCAATAAAAGATTAGACATGAACAAATATTGCTTAAAATAGAAATCAGAGGAAAAATAGAATGTGGAGGATTCTTGTCCTTCAGTTCCTTTATGGATTTTACCTTTCTCATGCTTCAGCAATTACTCAGAATTTTGCCTGTCATTTATAACACAGCTCTTTATAAAAATCAAGTGCTGTCATATTGCTATAAATTAGACATATGTACAGAGAAGAGTAGATGTGCCATGATTATATTCTCTCTTGGTTAGCTAGAATTCAAACTGGTTCTTAACTCAATGTGCTGTTAAGATAAAAACTAAAGTCCAAAGTTGGGTCTGATCTGGTCGCAAACCACCTGATAAATATATTACAGGAAGTCTTCAATACTTGTGAGATGTTTAGTTACAGCATTAGCATATAAAACTCATTTGAAAATGGTTGGCACATGCAGTTTTGAAAATTTACCTCAAAATATAAAATAAATGTACAGGTATTCTTCACATTTATTTAAGGTTCCTTTAAGATATCTTTCCGATTGACTTATATTATTTAGTAGTGAATTCCTCACCAAAACAGTGAAATTCCTTAGCTAAAATGGCTAGTGAATGATTCTTTAGTGATTCTTTTCAAACAAAGATGTTGCTATAGTTTATTGTAGTAGGCATTGTGGAAAATGGGAAGATATATAAGACACAATGTTTTGGCATTGGCAAAACATTTGGCAATTTTAATACCCTAGTCATTTTAAAATAGCAACTGTAGTCATGGGAGAGAACAATTAGGTGGTAAAGAAGTTTATAGATTCTAGGTTTCTCCAGACATTTCCTCATTCCTCCCGTTCTAATATTTCCCTTTCCCAGTGGTGTATATATTACAGCCCCTCTGTGGACTGAAAAGAGTGACCACTCCAGGTTAACCTTACTTTATTTCCCTCCCTAATCCCAAGTAAACCCTCCCTCCCTCCCTCCCTCTCTCCCCTCTCTCCCTCCCTCCCTTCCTCTCTCTCTCTCTCTCATTCTTTTTTTTTCCTTTTCTTTTTTTTTTTTGATGGAGTTTCACTATTGTTGCCCAGGCTGGAGTGCAATGGTGAGATTCCCCGCTCGCTGCAACCTCTGCCTCCTGGGTTTAAGCAAGTCTTCTGCTTCATCCTCCCAAGTAGCTGGGTCTTCAGGCGCCCACTAACACACCTGGATAATTTTTGTATTTTTAGTAGAGTCCAGGTTTCACCATGTTGGCCAGGCTGATCTCGAACTCTTGACCTCAAATGATTGCGCCTGGCCTGCCTGCTTGTGACCCCTCCCCACACCCTGCATTAAAAAACCCTGTTAAACAATTACTGTGGTGCCTGATAACGATTTCCTTTAAGCTCCTACAACTTATTAAACCATAAAACATTTCAGAATGTCATGCTGTACCTTAAGGACTCAGTCATCTTGTAATTTAAAGACTGAAACAAAAAAAGGGTGAGTTTTAGTAGAGGATGGGGACAGTTGACTCTGGAACACAAAGCCCAACCCAGGGTAGGCAGCCTCAGTTAACTTGGGAGTTGCAGTGAAGGAACTGAGGCAGCCATCTAGGACAGGATCTGAACCTGGATCCAGCAGGCTTCTGGAGGCCTGTGGATGAGCTACAGAAGGCTCAAAATCCCCAGAAATTGTGTGCAAAATCTTCTATGTCTCTTCATTTTCCATGGTAAGAGGGTCCTAAACTTCATTAAAATTCTTCCAGGGATCTTGGATATAAAGAAGAGTTAAGAAAAGTCAATCTGGAGGAAGCATTAGAAAAAATTTCTATGTTAGGTACAGAGGCAAGCAGGTGCAATCTGCATTTTAAAAAAGAAAAAGCACTTCATCATTTTTTGCTGTTTTAAAGCTGCCAAGTTTCGAGTTAAGTGGGAACCATTTTTCTTTTTCAAATTTCAAGTATTTATGTATTCTTGTAAAATACTTTCTAATTAAAAAATAAAAATCTTGGTTTTCTGGTTTTACACTGACAAATTATAAAAAAGATATTAAATATATTATGTGACAAAGCAATACAACTTGTACATTGTAGATTTTGAATAAATAATGCTTTCCTTGGTAAAATATAGTGTAAATTGCTGAGGGTCCTTTAGTATCGGTTGCAAGGTTAAGCTACTTGGGGGAATACAGATGAATACGGCGTGGTTACAGCCCTACAGCAGCTTAAAATGCATTTGGGAGGCCATATGTCAAAAATTGTATAAACATTCATCAGTTAGCATTTTCTGACACTAGTATTTTATTTTTCAGAAGCAATTTAACATAAGTAATTGATATTATAACTTCCTGTATTTTAAAATAAAACAATACTTTAAAGAATATAAACAAGAGCTATTTTTACTTGTAGAATAATTTTTAAAGGATTGTTTTTGTGGTTGATGTCAATTTAATCTAATAGCATTAATATAAATAGAGATAAAATTATGAAACCAGCAAAGGCAATTGAGTTCAGTAAAAGAAGAAAAATACAAATTCATTTCACTTACCCCACCCTTTACTGAAAGCTTTACTTTTAAATAGCAAAAGGTGATTATTTAAATATAGCAAAGCTTGACCACAGATTAAAATAATCTGGGAACTTTGCTTGCTTACCTGTCTTGGCCAGTGCTCTTGTTAGAAATGTATTCTGGACGTTTCTGGTTAAAAATGGGTGTGGATTTATAGACACACACACACACACACACACACACACACACACACACACACACACACACACCCCTGACCTACAACCTCACCTGCATAGAAACGGAAGCATAGTTACCTGAAAACAAACTTACAAAAACAGGTGTGTCTGAAAAGCTCTCTACTTCTTTCCAGTTCCCATGCTTCTCTCCTCACACTAAAAATGCTCTTCTCTCTTTTTCTAAATTAAGATTGAATGTCCTCATAAAGTGAGGCCAAATACCACCTTTGTGCTTCTTTCTTTTTTACCTTTTATTTCCCAAGGTAATTTAATGTTTGGCTGAAGTTCAGCACACAAAAAAAAAAAAAAAAAAAAAAAAAAAAAAAAAAGAAAAAAGGAAGAAAGAAACTGGAATGAATTTAAGAACTGTGTGCACGCCATTGTTCTTGATGAGAGTGCCGTGAGGCTTGAAGATTAGATATAAAGCAAATAGAAATTCCTGAGGGTTACTATGTTTACAGGGATATAATTAATAGCTAAAGAGATTGGGTCCTTTTTTTGGGAGAAGGAAATAAAAATTCTATTTTAGAATTGAACACTTTCTTAATTTGATTATTCTTTACAATTTTTCTATAAAACGTTACTGTGTGAAAAATTAGAGATGGACAATTAGATATGTCTATATTTATCTAATAGTTATTCTCCAATTAATTAAGAGTAATTATGGCCGGGCGCGGTGGCTCAAACCTGTAATCCCAGCACTGTGGGAGGCCGAGGCGGGTGGATCACGAGGTCAAGAGATCGAGACCATCCTGGTCAACATGGTGAAACCCCGTCTCTACTAAAACTACAAAAAATTAGCTGGGCATGGTGGTGCGTGCCTGTAATCCCAGCGACTCAGGAGGCTGGGGCAGGAGAATTGCCTGAACCCGGGAGGTGGAGGTTGCGGTGAGCCGAGATCGCGCCATTGCACTCCAGCCTGGGTAACAAGAGTGAAACTCCGTCTCAAAAAAAAAAAAAAAAAAAAAAAAAAAAAGAGTAATTATGTAATTACTGTTAAAATAACCTAGGGGAGGGTGTCATCAAATTTGCTCTACCTGTTTTTGTACAGCCCAGGAAATAGGAACGATTTTTAAATGATTGGGAAAAAAAATCAAAAGAATCATATTTTGTGATACATGAAAGTTATATGAAATTCAATTTCAGTGTCCACAAGTAGAGATTCGGTGATGGCGTGGAGCCATGTGCATTTGCTTATTTGTGTCTGTGGTTACTTTTGCACTGCAGCATCAAAGTCCAGTACAGTCCAGGACAGTAGACACCAAAATCTGTGCACACTCAAGTCCCATATCTGGCCTGGTGTAACCCACAGATATGAAAACTTGGTCCTCCTCATATGCAGGTTTGGAATCCAGTGAACACAGTATTTTTGATCCACTTTTGATTGTAGCTGCAGAACTTGCCCATATGGAGAAGTGTATTTATTTAAAAAAAAAATACCCCCCTAAGTGAACCCACACAATTCAAACCCATGTTGTTTACAAGTCAGCCGTGCTTGTGACAGGGACTGTATCATCTGCAAAACCTAAAATATTTACTAACTATTGTAAATGTTTACAGAAAATTTTTGTTGAACCTTAATCAGGTTCAACAAAATTTATTGTTTATAAATTCCTTCCCTCCCTCCCTCCCTCCCTCCCTCCCTCCCTCCCTCCCTCCCTTCCTTCCTTCCTTCCTTCCTCCCTCCCTCCCTCCCTCCCTCTCTCCCTCCGTCTCTCCCTTCTCTGGCTCTTTTTTTGTTTCTTCTTTTTTTGCGGCGGAGGGTCTAATTGCTCCAAATTTATTAACAAACATACTGTGCAAGAATGGGAGTGATGAATACCTTGCTCCTGATATTAAGGGGGTGTGCTCTAGTATTTTAACTTTTATAGTGTGCTGGATTTGGCTGAGTTGACCACGTTGAGAAGGTAGCCTTTTTTTTGGTGGGGGGGAATATTGCTCTTGTTGCCCAGGTTGGAGTGGAGTGCAATGGCCTGATTTCAGCTCACTGCAGCCTCCACCTCCCGGTTTAAGCAATTCTTCTGCCTCAGCCTCCCGAGTAGCTGTGATTACAGGCACGTGCCAACCACGCCCAGCTAATTTTTTTGTGTTTTTAGTCGAGATCGGGTTTCACTGTTTTGGCCAGGTTGGTCTTGAGCTCCTGACCTCAGATGATCCACCCGCCTCGCGCTCCCAAAGTGCTGGGATTACAGGTGTGAGTGATGGCACCTGGCCGCCATTATTCTTAAGCTAAGTCTCTTAAAAGCAGGAATGTTGGATTTTGTTCTGTAAAGATGGGTATATGGATTTTTTCATTTGATACAGAAAATTTTACTGTTTTCCTAATTAAACTTTACATGGTCCTGAAAGAAACCTCAAGTAGCTAGGTTGTATATTCTTTCACTGTACTGCTGATTTGTGTACTTGTCTAGCTGTGCTTTCTTCCTTACATAGGAGTCTCAAAGGGAACCTTCCCTGGAACATGCTCTTCAAGCGGAATCCTTCTTTCTGAAGGTTAGGAAACTTGACTTACAATTTTAATTTTAAATCCAACCAGCCTTTGCAAAGCAAAGAAATAGCTGGGCAGTGATCCTTAAACTTTCCTGTTAGCAAAAAGGCTGGGAAAGCTTTCAACTTCTTGTTGACTGAGAGTGGTTATGGAAAAATCTCAAAATATTCTGCATCTCTGTTAAGCTTCTCACATAGTATTCATTTACATAAATTATAAGATAAGAGTGAGAAAGAGGAAGTCAAGAACCTGTGGGGAAGTGAAACTAGATCCTGTAATGTCTGAGCTGATCAGTGTCTTTGGATCTCTCCCACTAGGGTGATAATGTAATATGTCCTCTGACCCAGGACAATTTCGAAAGTAAAAGGAGGTAATAAAGTCATTGGAATTATATTATCTTAAAATACTATTTTGAAATATGTATTTGTCACCCAAAATTGGTTTTACTGTATAATAGATCACAAATGGTTCTGTGAAAGATTATTCTTAGAAGTAAAATTATTTAAAATATATTAATGTACACGGTGGCAAAATTATATAAATTATCCTTTGTATATCTTTATGTTAATCATTTTTTTAACCGTACCTGTCTGATACCAGGTGGCTGGTATTGTTCTGGCATTAACCGTCTTCATTCGTTTTCAATATGACCTTATATTTATTTTTTTATAAAATTGCCTGCAGTAATCTTAAAAGTCATCCTTATGGTTAATAGATTTGCAATTGTCAACAGCTTCAATTGATTCTTCCTGTAGATCATATTACATCCTATTTTTAATTAAGAAAATACTCTTTTCATAGCTGATGGGTTACCTGGTAATTTGAGAAAGTTCAGTTCACTAGAGGACAGTTTTAATTCTAATTTTAATCTTGTCAAAATATTATCTCAAATATTGTCTTTTAGCCTCTGCTTAGAGTACCTTCTTCAACAGAAAATTTTACAAGATGAAACAAGTAAAATAAGTCACCCCTTCTTATAATTAATTTAAATATTTCATTAAATTTCCAAGCTACAAAATTGTAGGTCCTCTCTATTTCATTCTATTCAGTAACAGAATATAAGTGTGTCTAATTCTACTCTTTTAATAATAAATCAAGCTATTTTGCTCTTGGGGTTGATTCTTTTGAGAGCATTGTCCTATATTTTTACAAATTTAATTGGTCACATAAGTTATAAGTTAAATTTAGGGTAGGGATTATCTATTCACTTTGTGTGTGTGTGTGTGTGTGTGTGTGTGTGTGTGTGTGTCCATCTGTTTGTATTTCAGTTTATCAGTCTCTTACTAAGAAAATATATATATATTTCAAAAGACTGACAGTGGAAAGTAGGTATTTCTCTTTCCCAGTCTATGGGTCTTCTTAAGTCAATAATCATTACGTTCTGAGGCTTTTTTTAGAAATACTTCCTGTTAAAGCATGTCTTGTCTCTATCCATTTATCATCTATCAATCATCTGTTTATCTCTCTCTATATCTACCTATTTATATTTGTATATTAACACAAATGGTGCCATTCTATCAATACTTCTGAAACAATTTTTTACATAATAATATTGAAGATTGTACCATATTAGGACAGGTATTTGTGAAACTATTCACTAAATGAAAGAGAAGAATATCTTGCAGAGAGCATTTATGTATCACTATTTTCTAAATCCTGTAGAGGCAAATAGTTATTTTTAAAAACGTTGTGTTTGGAAAAAAGTGACTCTTTGGACTCTTAAATCTGTTATTGAGCAGTGTAATTTTATACCAAACATTTAAATGCATGTTGTTTTTTAGAAGCCTATAATAATCAATGTCTGTTACCTACAAGTTCTTGCTCTGTCAAAAATAGTTGTACTTCCCATTGCAAAACAATAATACTTTATTTCCATTAAGTATAAAGTCTCTGAACTTTCAGGGTAGTATATCTAAATACTTGATAAACTTATGGTATTTTACAATATAGATATAAATGAGATTTATGCCTTGGTATTTACCCTGTGAGCTAACTAAGATTAAGTAGAATTGTGCATGTAGCTTTTGGATTAGAGATTCAAGTCCTTCAATCAGGCTCTTACCTGTAGCTTGCGGTGGTAAGCTTTGTACTTTTCCCCATAAAAATGCGATTAAACAGGCATATCATTTTTTATCCCACAGTGGAGATAAGGAACCTAAACTGGTCAGTTTCCTCAGCCCAGTTCAGAGAGGGGCTGTTTTAGAAGACACGGATAAAGTTAAAATGGAGTGTGCAGAGCTGGGAGGCAGCCATATCAAGTGTGAAATGAGATCCCCAAATAGTTCTCAAATAGATCAAGAATAGCTACAGATAATGGGAAGAAGAAAGCAGAGACAGAGAGTAACAGATCCAAGAAAATAAGGGAGTACGTATTGGGAGAAAAGTGTGGTAGGGCTCTTGAGTGATGTGTGGGACATTTGGCTGCATTCAATGGGCTGGAGAAAATGGGTATGGTCTTACCATGAGATTAGAGGATAAAGATTCTTTTTTTAAGATGAAATTAAGGTGTTATAATATGATCAGAGTTTTAATAGTTATGCTTTAATGTGAAAAAATATATTCATAACCTGCAGATGTAAAAGCACAAAGCAATAGAATAAAGTATGTTTCTAGGAAAACTATAAATCTTTCCCCAGGGAATCATGGTATTTTGATAGCTTCAAAAATTGTTAGAAGAGTGTTCCCTGAAAGAGGATATAGCTTCTCCAGTTGATCTTATTCTTAAGGGCTAAATATTATATGTACAAATCCATAATGAAAATTAGTTTTCAAAAACATATTTCTAAAAGTCAACTAAATTGTATATTTTTATAAGTACAAATTGACATTTTCTGTGCTTGATGATTAAACTATATACTAAGAGTCCTCAGTCAGGCTAAAACTTTTCATTCATTTCTGTGTTGATTGATTTTTTTTTTTTTGAGACAGGGTCTCACTCTGTTTCCCACCTTGGAGAGCAATGGCATGATCACAGTTCACTGGAGCTTCTACCTTCTGGGCTCAAGTGATCCTCCCCCCACAGCCTCCAGAATAGCTGGGACTACAAGCAAATGCCACTCATACCCAGCTAATTTTTGTGTTTTTTGTAGAGGCAGAGTCTCACTAAGTTGCCCAGGCTGGTCTTGAACTCTTTGGCCCGAGCAGTCCACCTGCCTCAGCCTGCCAAAGTACTGAGAGGACAGCTGTGAGCACTGCACTAGGCCCCTCTTAATCAATCGGTACAGAATTTTAAGTTCATATTTTTACCATTGCTATATACTGTTTTTAAAGAATTACCATACAAATATGGCCAGTTGTTTACTTAAGACTATTTTTCTTTCATATAGCTCTCTTTTCTGAAACATACTGATTTGGTTCAACTTTTTCCTTTCTACTGTGCTACTCTATATTTAAGGTGGACCCCATAGCCAGCCTCAGGGGCTGGATTGATTAGTGTGTTCCAGTGGCTCTTAACCAGGGGACATTTGGCAATATCTGGAGACATTTTTTACTGTTACAATCAGGGAGGGTGCTGTAGGAATCTACTGGGTAGAGAGCAAGGAAGATTTTACACAATGTATAGAACTGCTCCCTCCAACAAAGAATTATGCATCCCAAAATGTCATTAATGATGAGGCTGAGCCCCTGGTCTATTTTTACCCAATCATGGTGGTCTCCTTCCTAAATCACTACTGGTTTACACATAAATATGTGATATAATTCTTGCTGATGAAATAGGGAAAATGTAAGGAAAGTTTCTTCTCATTAATAAAAATCAATAAACATAAAGAAAATGGCTCTCTTTTCCATTGGATATAGTCATATCTGGTTGCAATGTATGGAATTCTGACAGCCACCTTGGTTTCATGAAGATGATTAGGAAGAGCAATGTTGATGTGCCTTAAAGAGCCTGAGAGAAAGATGGAGAGACTCTATCTGTGTGTGTGTGTGTGTGTGTGTGTGTGTGTGTGCGCGCGTGCGTGCGCGTGCGCACGCACACTCACACATGCGTGTATTTAAATATCAGAATTACCATTTTAACCAGCCTCCAGCCTGAAACTGTCATATCTGAGGGCTTTTTCTAAGAAAAAATTTTTCTTCCTATTGTTTCAGCCAGCTGAGTTTTTGTTACTTTTAGCCATCAGGCAGCATCCTAACTGATAACATTATTTAGCATTTGCTTATTTCATAATTAAATATTTAACCTTTTCGACATTTAGTTTCAGCTTCATTTCTGATTGACATTTCTTTTATGTCATTTCTTTTTCGGTATTTATTTTGCTTAACTAATAGGCTGGCTAACATTTTTTTGTGTGTATAATTTTAGAAGGAGGGCACATTGGTGATATTAATCTTTGTAAGTCTAAAATGCCTTTTTGTTCATCTCATGGGAATGAGAGCTTGCTTGGATTTTGGATTATGCATAGTTCAGTACATTTTAGATATAGCTATTTAGGTTTCTGCCTATTTAGTGTATACCATCTTCTACTTGTATAGAAGAATGGTTTGAGGACCATCTGTCTTTATGGTGTGACCTATTTTTTTCCTATCCAGAAGCTTGTAGAATTATTTGCTTATTCTTCAAAATGTTAATCAAGGTCAGGCATGGTGGCTCACACCTGTAATCCCAGAACTTTGGGAGGCCAAGACGGGCAGATCACCTGAGGTGAACAGGTTCAAGACCAGCCTGGCCACCATGGTGAAACCCTGTCTCTACTAAAAATACAAATTAGCTGGGTGCGGTGGCATGCTCCTGTAATCCTAGCTACTCGGGAGGCTCGGCAGGAGGATCACTAGAACCTGGGAGGTGGAGGTTGCAGTGAGCTGAGATCATACTACTGCACTCCAGTCTGGGTGATAGAGCGAGACTCTGTCTCAAATAAAAAAAATGTTAATCAAGGCCATTTCCATCACAGGCATGGCAGCTAACACAAGTACCAGCTCCTTGCACCGGCTGTCACTGGAGCTTATAGAAAAATGTTAAGAATAAAAATTCTCATTGTGATGAAGAGTGATAAAGAAATTATTGATACTCTTCTAGGATTTGATAACTGTCAATATGGTACTGGAGGATATCACTGAGTTTGAAATCCTACCAGAAGAAAGAATACTAAATTAGACCAGATTTCACTAAATGCAAATAATATAATAATGTTGGTTCATGGAGGAGAGGGACCTGAGGTATGAATGCATTTCCTTGATTTACGCTGGAGTCTGTTTTGTCTTGTAGTGAAAATATATATTTTTGCCTTTTAATGTTTTGATCCTATAAAGCTAAGTTTCCTATTAAGGGAAATGTTTTGGAGATGTATACCCATTTTTGTAAGTTAATCACGATTATCTTGGAAACAGAAGAAAAGAGTTCCTTTGAAGACTAAAGTAGAAGTGATTTTGGTTAAAAGATTTCATCAAGATATTGTAAAATATAAATTGCTACTTCTTAATTTTGCCTAAGACTCAGTAAATTGATTATATAGTGTTTGATTATAAACACCGAAGTCTGTGTTCAGTTTCTGGAAGTGTTTTTCCTTATCATCTAGCTGGTAATTGATTTTTCATTATGATCAACTCTTTATTTCTGGAAAACTTGTTTTCCAGATTTGAGATGTTCCTTGACTAATGGTGGAGTTACATCCTGATAAGCCCATTATAAGTTGAAAATATTGCAAATTGAAAATGCATTTAATATACCTAAACTACTGAACACTGTAGCTTAGCCTAGCCTACGTTACGTGTGCTCAGAACACTTACATTAGCCTTCAGCTGAGCAAAATCATCTGGCAACACACTGCACTGTGGAGTATTGGTTTACTCTCCAGAGCGCATGGCTGACTGGGAGGCTGGGGCTCACTGCCTCTGCCCAGCACCACAAGGCAGCCTGCTACTACATATCACTAACCTGGAAAAAGATCAAAATTCAATATTTCTACTAAACGCATACTGCTTTTGCACCATTATAATGCAGAAAAATTGTAAGTCAAATCATAGTAAATCAGAGACCATCTGTATTGAAAATCTGATATCATTATCTATGTGTCCTTTATAATTTGCATCTCTTTAGCCTGCCTCCACAGACCCTGAGTTTCTCATTGGTTTTTTAACTGATTTGATCCTTGTAGTAGTCAGTTTATTCTTTATTGTTCTCATTACAGTAAAAAAGTTAGCAATGACACTTTTCAGTTTGAAACCTCTTTTCTAGCTTCAGTCTGTTTTGTTTATGACCACAGATCTTGTTCTTATATATGTATGGTAAGATGCTTCTGTAAGGGGTGCAACCAGCTATTAAACCTCCACAGTGACCTCATTCCCTAAGCCAGCATCTTTGCCAGGTTTACACTCTGGGTACATTTGTAGCTCCCCACTGCATGAAGACTCCAGGTTTTATTGCACTTCCTGGAAATGCCAGCAGAATGAAAAATTTCTCCCACATATCATCACATGACTTACCTTTATTTTCAGGCTCTGCTGCAAACCTGTTGGAGGTGGGTGGTGTTCCTTCACATACACCCTGCAGGCTGTCTTATATATATTAGATTATTGGCATGTCAGTCCTAGCACTCTGGTCTTGTCTGTGCTGTCTTGAGAGATTTCTTGAATTTTTAGTTTGACTAAGTACATCCTTCTGTCATTTCCAAGAGGGTATAATTGTTTCCTTACTATATTCAAAATAGAAAAATGTGGGCTCAGTTTAGCATCTTGTATATTTTACTCCACTTTAAATTGAACCTAACATAGGTTGAGTGACTTGTTCAAACTCGCAGTAAGTGGCAGAGCCTGGTCTTATACTTTAGATCGTTTGAACCCATAGTTTGTGTTCTTTCCACTATGGAAGGCAGTATGCATAGTAGTTAAGAGTAGGGGTCCTAGAAAGGGAGAGGAGATGGGTTCTAACATCTGGAGAAGTGGGCCTATAGGGGACCATGCCAGGGAACTGATTCTCCAGTGCTGATTGGAAAGAGAGAATGGGTTTGAAGAGTAAATTTTCTTTCGATGCTTTAACTTACAGTGTGACCACTGATTTCAAGCCCACCTTTTGTGATGTTTGCTCTAACGTTGTCATCATTGCCTAACAATTGTCATGACTTGTTAGTCATGTGAGAAGTGATCATGGGGCCATTTGCCCTGAGCATCCAGACTCCAGTGGTCCTTCTATTCTGGGGCTAGGATGTCTGGGTTCCAGTCCTGCTCAGTAGCCACCATGACCACAGACAAATTACTGATGTCAATAGACTTGATGAAAATGCTTCTCTTACAGAGGTGTTGTAATGATGAAATGTGAGAGAACAAGAAAAGCGACAGAAAGGAGGCAGTACCTTCCCAGACAAGCGGGCCTTCCCTGGAGCATGTTCTTTGGTAGTTACTGGCGATAAGACAACAAATACAAAGGTCAAGTTGCTCTCTTGGAAGAAAAAATAAAGGAGTATTTAAAAAATGATAGCTGATGAATTTCTGATAAATATTAGCTTCTCTTATATATTATATAACTATTATTCAAGTGAGCCCGCTAAGCCCAGGAACTAATGAGAAAACTCTTTTAACAATAAGATGGACTGATGTATTAGGTATTTTCCCAAAACATGAGTTTTTAGAGGGTAAACTTCTCTCAAGATGAGAAGGAGCCAGTTTTGAACATTCATGGTTCAGGTACTAATTCCATTACAATTTTAAACAAGTTTAATTCAGTTTTGTTCATGTTTTTCTTGGCCCCACAAATTATCCTAGTGAACTGTCTGTCCACTAAGGAGGTGGGTTTATAAGCTGAAGCGTCAGTTTGGAAGCTCGACAGGAGCTGAGCTGAGCTACTCTCTGAATCTGACATTAGATGTCACTGCAATCAAAGGAAAGCGGAGCAGGCACCTGAGCAGTGAAGTGAAACTTGAGCATGGTGGAGGAAAGAGACGTGTTTAAATTGTAGCGCAAAGTACCTGGATAAGAACTTGTGACATGATTAGCATATACAACTTGCCATGGGGAAATTTTAAAAAATGTATTGCAACTGCATTCATTTTCCTAAGACATTGACTAGGAACAACTCCTCACCATTTTGCACATTTTGGTATTTCTTTTCCTAAGAGATAATAGAACTGACAGAGGCCCCCAAGGATTTTCAGTGCAGAATATTCCTACCAGGTTATAAATGAGAATTTTACTGGACCAGATCATGAAGTTTAATTCTTCTAATGAGCTTAATGCTTAAAGCTTCACCTGTCTTTCAAATATTCTTCAATTATATACTTTATCAGGTGTTTCCAAAGTTTCTTTGCTTAAAGATGTGAAGAACCCCAGGATCTAGTATTTGTTGTTAGGAATAGAGTTATCGGGTACATTCACATTTTTTTACTTAAGCAAAATATCTACAAGCAGTTGGAGGGCAAGGGACCCAACTAAGGTTTCTATTTATTGCTAGACAACTGGGTAAACTAAAAAGTCCATCCTCTCAAGGGATGTTATATTAAATATATCTTTTTATGTGTGTGAATTGGCACACACTATTGGAATTGATTCAGAATATTTAACAACTGATGCGGCATGGTTTCCGGTGAATTAAATCTAGTGATGGCTCAGGCTTCCAGGGGAAAAATAAGGGTGCTCCAAATGGGTGAAGGGAGAATTTGACGGAAACAACTGCTGCAGTCCCTATTTATCAACTCATGATGGAAGTACTTTCACATATTAATAACTGGGATGGCTGTACTGGTATCCATTGGTCGAATATCAGCCTGTGTATACATAACCTGGCTTATCAAGAGCCCACAAGATCTCTGGTGGTTTAGATTCCCAGTACAAGTATCAAAGTTCATTCTCATTACCCTCTTGATATTGATGTGGGCTACTAATTTTTACACTGCTTTAGTGATGGGAAGGGTCCACATGGAGGCAAATAATATGAAATGGGCAGAGAGAAGCTTGATCTATACATTTCTACATCTTTTTTTCCCCAAGTGTAATGAAGGCCTTAATTTGATGATCATCAAAAGGCTGATACAGCTCTGAAGATTCAGAAAGGCAGATTCGTGTCTAACATAACTACATTACCTTGGGGATCCCAGGAAGTAGACCGATACTGAGGATAGGAGTGGGGTTCTCTGTAATGGTGACAAAGTTCGTTTTAATGTGTCTTGATTTTTTTTCCCTTTGCTCCACATGAGAATTGAAGTACCAGTTTGCAATATATGTAAATTGTCTCATGTAGATTGGTTGAAGAGGAAAGGCTGGATTGCAAGAGCCTACGAGCAGGCAGTTTTCATGTTCAAGGTGTTTTTGCATGATGTGCAGTGCTTGGATTACTGAGCCCACAGTAGTGATCTAGCTCTTATTTGATACCTGATTGATATTTTTGTTTTCTGTTCATTATCTCATTGAGAAGAAATGGACCTATAACTTATTTCAGACCAATGATTTTGGTAATATTTTGAATTTGCTATAATTATTTAAGCTGTTCTTCTGAATACTTGTATGATTTTCTTGGTGATTCAGATCCAAACTTACAGCTAAATTATCTGAGTGATATTAATCTTTGCATGCATTAAAACTGCCAAGTTTTTATAATTGAAGGAAAGAGGATTACTACTTATGTATCAATGTGCCTGTGCCAAGCGTTTTTCACAATTATGCTAAGAGTTCACTGACAAAAGTATGAATGGATTATACCACTTAAAATATGAACGTATTGTTAATATTTGGCACTATAACCATCACTGGTTACCACCATGATTAGGAACCTTGTCTCATCGACACCAGACACATATTGATGTCACAATGAACTGTATTTTTCTATTGTTATGTGAAATTATTTTCTTTTAATTTCACCGTTTCTCATTGTTTGCATACTTTTACCTAGGGGTTTTCTCATTATTTCATTGTTATATGTCTTTGTTTTTGTTCTAATGTCTTAAAATTCCAGTTCTTAAGGTTGATTCCATTGTACATCTTTGGATTTTACAATATAATTAGGTTGGAGTCTTGTCAAGATGAGAAATCACCATGTTTCTGTGATAGCTTCTAAGTACGCTACTGTTTCAGAAGTCAGGATCCAAGGTCTCATTGATCAAATTAAGACCCCAAACTACATGGTTTATTGAGTCAAAACACAGTGAGAAGCAAGGGGCAAAGAGTAACATAACTTGGATGGGATGCAAATGAGAAGGCAAGACTACAATAAATATGAACTAAATTGGATGGCCCTTGCAATCCAGTCTTTCCTCTTCAACCAATCTACATGAGACAGTTTACATATATTGCAAACTGGTACATCAATTCTCATGTGGAGCAAAGGAAAAAAAAAATCAAGACACTTTAAAATGAACTTTGTCACCAGTACAGAGAACCCCACTCCTATCCCCAGTATCAGTCTTAAATCTAGAGCTGCATAAGACCCATATATCCTGCCCCTTTCCACTTCATCAGTATTCCCTGTTAATGGTAGGCTTATGATGACTGAGTTGAAAGTGGGAAAGGAGGCTCAGCAGAAAGAGGGTGCACAAAGTCAACTTGGTGTGTCTGAGAGACCACAGGGCGAAAATGGCCAGTTGCTATTTTTAAATAGCAATGACTTTTGTCTGTATCGGGCAGAAAACATGAGGAGCCAGAATAAGTGTTAAGGTGGTGTGATTTGAATTTAGAAAAACACACACACACACACACACACACACACACGTATAGACTTTTACATCTTTAGTGATATTTAATTTGAATAAAATGCATCCATTTAAAATTACATTTCTAAGACTATTGAAGAAATTACATACTCATGTAACCACTAGCACAATTAAGACATAGAATATTTTCAACAGTTCCCAAAATTTCCTTGTGCCACTTTGAAGTCAATGGCGCAACCTAAACCCTCAACAACCACTACTCTTCTTTCTGTCTGTATAGATTAATTTCATCTTTTCTAAATGAAATTATATACAATGCAGTCTTTTGTGTTTAGCTTCTTGTACTAACCACATTTTTGAGATTCGTCCATGTTATTTCATGTATTGGTTGTTCATTCCTTGTTATTGCCGAGTGTTATTCTACTATATAGACAGATTTCAATTTGTTTATCCACTCACATATTGCTTTTTTTCTATTTCTTCTTTTTCTTTAACTTTTAAGTTCAGGGTTACATGTGAAGGTTTATTATATAGGTAAACTTGCATTATGAAGATTTGTTGTACTGATTATTTCATCACCCAGGTAGTAAACCTAGTACACATTAGTTATTTTTTCTGATCCTCTCTCTTCTCCCATACTCCACCCTCCAATAGACTGCAGTGTATGTTGTTCCCTTCTATGTGCCCATGTGTTCTTATCATTTAGCTCTCACTTATAAGTAAGAACATGTGGTATTTGGTTTTCTGTTCCTGTATTAGTTTGCTAAAGATAATGGCCTCCAGCTCCATCTATGGCCCTGCAAAGGACCTAGTCTCATTCTTTTTAATGGCTGCATAGTATTTCACGGCATATATGTATCACATTTCTTTATTTATATATGTATCACATTATGGGCAAGGTTGATTCCAACTCTTTGCTATTGTGAATAGTGCTGCAGTGAACATACATGTGCATATGTCCTTAGAATGATTTATATTCCTTTGGGTATATGTGCAGTGATGGGACTGCTGAGTCATTATATTTCTATCTTTAGGTCTTGAGGAATTGCCACACTGTCTTTGACAATGGTTGAACTAATTTACACTTGAACCAACAGTGTTTATGCATTCCTTTTTCTCCACAAACTCACCAGCATCTCTTACTTTTTGACTTTTTCATAATAGCCAGTCTGACTGGCATGAGATGGTATCTCATTGTGGTTTTGATTTGCATTTCTCTAATGATCAGTGTCACTGAGCTTTTTTCATAAGATTGTTGGCTGCATGTACGTCTTCTTTTGAAATGTGTTTTTTCATGTTCTTTATTCGCTTTTTAGTGTTTTTTTTTTTTTTTTTTAAAATTTTTTTAATTTCTTTTGTGAGATGGAGTTTTGTTCTTGTTGCCCAGCCTGGAGTGCAATGGTGTGACCTCAGCTGACCGCAACCTCTGCCTCTTGGGTTCAAGTGATTCTCCTGCCTTAGACTCCCAAGTAGCTGGAATTACAGGCATGCACTACCACACCTGACTAATTTTGTATTTTAAGTAGAGATGGGGTTTCTCTATGTTGGTCAGGCTGGTCTCAAACTCCTAACCTTATGGGATCTGCCTGCCTCGGCCTCCCAAAGTGTTGGGATTACAGGTGTGAGCCACTGCGCCCAGCCTCTTCTAGGGTTTTTATAGTTTTGAGTTTTATATTTAAGTCCTCAATCTATCTTGAATTAATTTTTGTATATGGTGTAAGGAAGAAGTTCAATTCCAATTTTTTGCATATGGCTAGCCAGTTCTCCCAGCACCATTTATTAAATAGGGAGTCCTTTCCCCATTGCTTGTTTTTGTCAGGTTTGCAGAAGATCAGATGTTTGTAGGTGTGCGTAGTCTCATTTCTGATTTCTTTTTTCTTTTCCATTGGTTTATGTGTCTGTTCTTGTACCAGTACCATATTGTTTTGGGTACTAACTATACTATAGTCTTATAATATAGTTTGAAGTCAGGTAGCATGATGCCCCCAGCTTTGTTCTTCTTGCTTAGGATTGACTTGGCTATTTGGGCTCTTTTTTGATTCCATATGAATTTTAAAATAGTGTTTTCTAATTCTGTGAAGAATGTCAGTGGCAATTTAGTGGGAATATCACTGAATCTATAAGTTTCTTTGGGCAGTATGGCCATTTTAATGCTATTGATTCTTTCTATCCATGAGCATGAAATGTTTCCCATTTGTTTGTGTCCTCTGATTTCTTTGAGCAGTGGTTTGTAGTTGTCATTGAAGAGGTCCTTCACTTTCCTTGTTGGCTGTATTTATAGGTATTTTATTCTTTTTGTAACAGTTGTGCATGGGAGTTTATTCATAATTTGGCTCTCTGCTTGCCTGTTGTTGGTGTGTAGAAATGCTAGTGATTTTTGGACATTGATTTTTATATCCTGTGGTTTAAAAAGCTGCTTATCAGCTTTAGAAGCTTTGGGCTGAGATGACACAGTTTTCTAGATATAGGATCATGTCATATACAAACAAAGATAATTTGACTTCCTTACTTCCTATTTGAAAACACTTTATCTTTTTCTCTTGCCTGATTTCCCTGGACAGAACTTTCAATACTATGTTGAATAGGAGTGATAAGAGAGGGTATCCCTGTCTTATGTCAGTTTTCAAGGGGAGTGCTTCTAGCCAATGCCCATTCAATACAATATTGGCTATGAGCTTGTCATATATGGTTTTTATTATTTTGAGTTATGTTCCTTCAATATCTAGTTTATTGAGAGTTTTAAACAAAAAGGATGCTGAATTTTATTGAAGGCCTTTCTGCATCTATTGAAATAATTGTATGGTTTTGGTCTTTAGTTCTTTTTATGTGATAAATCACATTTATTGATTTGCGTATGTTGAACGAACCTTGCATCCCAGGGATGAGGCCAACTTGATCATTGTTGATAAGCTTTTTGATATACTGCTGATTCAGTTTGCCAGTATTTTATTGACAATTTCTGTATCAATGTTCATCAAAGATATTGGCCTGAAGTTTTTGTTTTTGTTGTACTTCTGCCAGGTTTTGGCATCAGGATGATGTTGGCCTCATAGGATGAGTTAGGAAGGAGTCCCTTCTCTTTGATTTTTTGGAATGGTTTCAGTAGAAATGGTACCAGCTCTTCTTTGTACCTCTGATAGAATTCCACTGTCAGTCTGTCTGGTCCTGGGCTTTTTTCGGGTGGTAGGTTATCACTGCCTCAATTTCAGAACGTGTTATTGATCTATTCAGGGATTCTATTTCTTCCTGTTCAGTCTTCAGAAGGTGTGTGTGTCCAGAAATTTATACATTTCTTCTAGATATTCTAGTTTGTGTGCCCTGAGGTGTTTATAGTATTCTCTGATGGTTGTTTGCATTTCTGTGGGGTCAGTGGTGATATTCCCCTTATCATTTCTGATTGTGTTTATTCTTTTCTCTTTGCTCCTTTATTAGTCTGGTTAGCAGTGTATCTATTTTATTATTATTATTATTATTTTTCAAAAAACCAGCTTCTGTATTCATTGATTTTTTGTTTGAAGGGTTTTTCCTGTTTCTTTCTCCTTCAGTCCAGCTCTGATCTTGGTTACTTTTTGTCTTCTGCTAGCTTTAGGGTTTGTTTGGTCTTGATTCTCTAATTCTTTCAGTTGAAATGTTAGGTTATTAACTTGAGATCTTTCTAGCTTTCTGATGTGGACATTTAGTGCTATAAATCTTCCTTTTAACACTGCTTTGATTGCTTACCAGAGATCCTGGTAAATTTGTCTCTTTTTTCTCATTAGTTTCAAATAACTTCTTGATGTTTGCTTTAATTTTATTATTTACCCAAGAGTCATTCAGGAGTAGGTTGTTCGATTTCCATGTAAATGTGTGGTTTTGAATGGATTTCGTAATCTTGAATTCTAATTTGATTATGCTATGGTCTGAGAGACTGTTTATTATGATTTCAGTTTTTTACATTTGCTGAGGCATGTTTTACTTCTGCTTATGTGATCAATTTTAGAGTAAATGCCATGCAGCAGTGAGAAGAATGTATAGTCTGTTGTTTTTTGGGTGGAGGTTTCTGTAGATATCTATGAAGTCCACTTGATCCAGAGCTGAATTTAGGTTGTGAATATTTTTGTTAATTTTGTCTTGGTGATCTGTCTAATATTGTCAGTGGGGTGTTAGTTAACGTCTCCCACTATTGTTGTGTGGAAGTCTAGGTCTCTTTGTAGTTTTCTAAGATGTTGCTTTATGAATCTGGGTGCTCCTGTGCTGGGTGCATGTATATTAGGATAGTACCTTCTGGTTGAATTGAGCACTTTATCATTAAGTAATGCCATTCTTTGCCTTTTTTTGATCTTTGTTGGTTTAAAGTCTGTTTTTTCAGAAACTAGGATTGCAACCCCTGCTTTTTTCTGTCTTCCATTTGCTTTGTAAATTTTCCTCCATCCCTATATTTTGAGCCTGCGTGTGTCTTTGCCCATGAGATGGGTCTCTTGAAGACAGCATACTGATGAGTCTTGACTCTTTATACAGCTTGCTATTTTGTGTCTTTTAATTGGGGGCATTTAGCTCATTTATATTTAAGGTTAGTATTGTTATGTGTGACTTTGATCCTGCCGTTATGATGCTAGCTGGTTATTATGCAGACTTGTTTATGTGATTGCTTCATAGCGTCACTGGTCTCTGTATTTTGGTGTGTTTTTGTGGTGGCTGGTTAACAGTTTTTCCTTTCTGTATTTAGTGCTACCTTCAGGACCTCTTGCAGGGGAGGCCTGGTGGTAATGAATTCCCTCAGCATTTGCTTGTCTGAAAAAGATCTTATTTCTCCTTTGCTTATGAAGCTTAATTTGGCTGGATTAAAATTCTGGGTTGGAAGTTGTTTTCTTTAAGAATGCTGAATATTGGTTCCCTAACTTCTCTGGCTTGTAGGGTTTCCACTGAGAGATCCACTGTTAGTCTGATGGGTTTCCTTTTGTAGGTGACCTGGCCTTTCTCTCTGACTGCCCTTAATGTTCTTTCTTTCATTTCAACCTGGGAGAATCAAATAATTATGTGTCTTGGTGTTGATCTTCTCAAAGAGTATCTTACTGGGGTTTCCTGCATTTCCTGAATTTGGATGTTGGCCTGTCTTGCCAGGTTGGGGAAGTTCTCCTGGATGATATCCTGAGGTATGTGTTCCAACTTGCTTCCATTCTCCTTGCCTGTTTCAGGTACCCCAATCTATCATAGGTTCAGTCTCTTTACATAATCCCATAATTCTCAGAGGTTTTGTTCGTTCCTTTTCATTCTTTTTTCTCTATCCTTGTCTGCCTGTCTTATTTCAGAAAGATAGTCCTCAAGCTCTGAGATTCTTTTCTTTTCTATTCTGCTATTGATACTTGTGATTGCATTGTGAAGTTCTCGTGTTGTGTTTTTCAGCTCCCTCAGGTTAGTTATGTTCCTCTCTACATTGGCTTTTCTGGCTATACGCTCCTGTAGTGTTTTATCATGATTCTTAGCTTCTTTGCATTGGGTTACAACATACTCTTTTAGCTCAGTGAAGTTTGTTGTTACCCATCTTCTGAAGCCTCTTTGTTTCGATTAAGCCATCTCAGCCTCAGTCCATTTCTGTGTCCCTGCTGGAGAAGTGTTCTGGTCATTTAAAGAAGAGGCATTCTGGCTCTTTGAGTTTCTAGCATTTTTTTCCTTGATTATTTCTCATCTTTATGGTCTTATCTACCTTCAATCTTTGAGGTTGCTGACCTTTGAATGGCAGTTTTATGGGTTTTTTTTGTAGTTGGTGGTGGTGGTATTTTCTGTCTGATGGATTTTCTACCTTGTCAGGGATCTGGGAGACAGAGTATATAAAAACTCCTAGGTCTCTGCATGCCTGAATGGCTGCTCTGTCAAGACTCCATACAGCTGTGTGTATTGGACCCAACGCCCTGGTGGCCTGGGCTCACACGGGGATCTCCTGATCCACAGGTTGCAAAGATCCATGGGGGAAATGTGGTTTCCTGGGCAGGGTTGCACAATCACTCACCATGTTCCCTGGACGGGGGGCAGTTCCATCCAGGTTTTATGCCACTCCGGGATAGGCCATTGATTCCCCCTGCTGCTCCTTGTTCTCTATGGGTCCACTTGCTTGCCTATTCAGCCCTAATGGGAGAACCTGGATACTTCAGTTGGAAGTACCGAATTCATTCATCCCTTTTTCCTTCCTCTCTGTCAGTGCTGTGAACCCTAGCTTTCTAATCAGCCATCTTGCTTCCACCTTGTTTGTTGTCCAAACATAGTTCCATTTCTTTATTTTAAATATGTGGTAGAATTCACCATAAAGACAATTGGGCCTAGAGTTTTATTTGTGGAAAGTTTGAAATTAAAAAAAACCTTTTATTTTGAAATAAATATATATTCACAACGAGTTGCAAAGATAGTCCAGAGAGGTTCTGTGTCACCTTCAGCAGTTTTCCTCATTGATTATATCTTAACTCACTACAATACAATAACAATGCCAGAAAACTGGCATTGCTACAAAGTGCATATACAGTTCTGTGCAGTTTTTATGCTATTAATACATAGAGCTATTCCATCATCACAAAAATCTCCCTCATACTGTCCTTTCATACTCACTCCTATCCTCTTCCCTCTTTTGACTCTAAGCCATGACAACCATTAATCCCCACTTACGGCTTTTAACCCTAGTCTTCTTATAATTATCTTAAAAATTCACTCTATATAAATTAAGAACTACTTCAGTGTTCTAAGTTTGCTTCAACCTTGGAACATAATTTAGAAAACTCAAGAAAAGAAGTTAAGTCTGTTGTATTTACTCATATTCTTACTCTTTCTGTTGTTCTTCCTTCCTGATGTTCTCAGGTTCTATTCTTTATTATTTCCATTATATTTGAAGGACTTCCTTTGGCCATTATTTTAGGGTAGATGTGCTGGCAACAATTTCTCTTTATCTGATTTTGATTTTCCCTCTAATTTTATTTATTTATTTATTTTGAGACAGAGTCTCACTCTGTCACCCAGGCTAGAATGCAGTGGCATGATCTTGGCTCACTGCAACCTCCACCTCCCTGGTTCCAACAATTCCCCTGCCTCAGCCTCCTGAGTAGCTGGGATTAGAGGCACATGCCACCACGCCCAGATAATTTTTGCATTTTTAGTGGAGATAGGGTTTTACCATGTTGGCCAGACAGATCTCAAACTCCTGATCTCAGGCAATCTGCCCACCTCAGCCTCCCAAAATGGTGGGATTGCAGGTGTGAGCCACTGCACCCAGCCTTCACCTATAATTTTTAAAGGATATTTTCACTGGACAGAATTTTGTATTAGTAACTTTTTTCTGTCTACTCTGGAAAAATATTGTTCACTATAGTGTCTGATGATTGATTTGCTGTCATTTGAATTGTCACAAATTAATTATAATATATTTTTCCCCTCTAGGTAATATATAATTTTTCTCTCTCAAGATTTTTTTCTTTGTATTTGGTTATTTAGAATTTTTTATTATGATGTGTCTTGAGGAGGAGTTCTCTGAGTTTTTTTCTCTTTGAGGTTTACTCATATCTTGAATTTGTGAATTTCCGTTGTTTACATTTTTGAAAATTTATTAGCTGTTATTTGTTTTAATATTCTTCCAGCCTCAACTTGTTTCTCCTCTGGAATTCCAATGACATGAATGTTAGAACTTTGGTATGATATCACGGGTCCCTGAGGCTCTGTTTATTTTTTGCCAGTCAATTTTCTTTTTGTTGCTTTGAGTGGGTCATTTCTTTGTTTCATCTTCAAAGTTAGTGATTCTTTCTTCTGTTTTCTCCATTCTGCTGTTGAGCCGATCTGTTTTAATTTTTGTTATTGTATTTTTCAGCTCTAAAATTTCCTTTTGATTTTTAATAGCTTCTATTTATCTGAGACTTTCTCTTTTTTGTCTTTTTAAAAAATTGTTTTATTCATGTTTGTAATTGCTCATTAAAGGATTTTTATTATCACTGTTTAAAAATCCTTGTCAGATAATTGTAATATTTCTGTCATCTATTGATTGTCTTTTTTCATGCAGGTTGATATTTTTCTGGGTCGTAGTGTGATGCATGATTATTCACTGAAACCTGAGCATTTTTGGTGTTACGTTATGAGACTATCTTAATACATTTTCTGTTTTAGCCGTCCTCCTCTGACTCCACTCTTAAAGAGGCGGGGAATTAGGAAATAATGCCCACTTATTTTTAGGGGTAGATGAAATTCCAGTTTTTGTAAATGGCCTCAGTTGACACCTAGGGCAGGAGTACTGACTCCCCACTATACCTTGCTAATACCACTCTGGCTGAGAAGAGTAGGACTTAGCTACTTTTCCCCATGCAGTCTCCACTGAGGCCACAGGGGAGATGACTTCATTAACACTGAGTGAGGATGAATGTCTCGACTTTCTGCTATGTTTCTGACCCTAACCCAGAGATAAATGATAAGAGTACTTTGTTTTGATCTAGTGGGTTTGCGCCATCTAGCTCCCTTTGTGGTCTTCACAGACACTGTGAGAGTAGCCCTCATTGTGACCTTATAAATACAAAAATCCAGGTTTCTCCTTGGTCTTCTTTGACATCACTCTGACAGGTAAGTTGAGGTGATTTTTTTTCCAGCCTGGGAATGATAGGAGTCTAGATTCTTAACTTGACTTGTGTTAGTAAGGGTGAATTTGTAGGGGTTTTTCTCCAGTGGTATTTAGGAGGGGTAGAGTAGATATTGTCTTAAAATGTTCTGTATTTCTAGGTTGTCCCTTTCCTTCTCTTTGGTTAGATGAGCTGGCTTTTGTTGAAATTTCTTGTTGATCAGCTCCTGCTGGTGTTTTTGGCTTGCTGGCTTCTTTAACACTAAGTTTGGGATGTAAGGGGATAAAACAAAAATTGCAAAAACTCACGAACACAGTCTTTCAGGACCTGAGGTCTCTAACTTGTCTGTTTTCTTCTCGCCATCTTTCAGAGTCATCTTGGCTAATTTTATATATAATGCCCTGTCTATCTGCACCTAGTCGGAATAGTAGGAAAAAGTACCTCTACTTCATATGCGCAGAAGTGGAATGGAAAACTTTTGACCATGGAATTCAATTTTGTTAAATTGATATAATGCTATGCAGATGTTTGCTTTCTTCTTGTGTCAGGTACTGTAATTTGAATATTTTAACAAAGTTGACATGTCATATATATATTCAAATTTGTTGGAATATAGTTTTTTATAAAATTATTTTCTTATGCTTAAAATCTGTGTCATAATGTCCCTTTTTCTCTAAAATTGGCAATTTGTTTCTCTCTTTATTTCTAGATAAGTCTATGTTGTAGTTTATAAATTTCATTAATCTTTTATTGAACCAGTCTTTGGTTTCATCGATTTTTCTCTATTTTCTGTTATATATTTTACTGGTTTACACTTTATTATTTCCTTATTTCTGATTCCTTTCTATTTAATTTGCTCTTCATTTTCTGATTTCTTAAGGTAGGAGTTTAGGCCACTGATTTCACATCTTCTTTTCTGATAAAAACATTTAATTCACAGATTTCCCTTTACATACTATTTTAGCTGCATCCCCCAAATTTTGACCTTTTAAAATAATTTTCATTCAGTTCAAAAGATTTTCTAAATTTCTCATCCTTTTTTTTTTCCTCTTTTACACATTGGTTGGTAATACATGTTAATTTCAAATTTTGAGCATTTTTCAAGCATATTTCTATTATTGATTTTTAATTTCACTTTGATGTGCTGAATTGTTTCTGACAAAAAATTTATGATAATACTTAGATTAATTCTTTTTTTGGTGTGTATATATATAAATATATAAACATACACACACATGTATATCACAGGTATATAACAAAAATATATGTTTTGTCATTCTTGGGTAAGGTATTAATTACATTAGGGTGGTTGATAGTGTTCATATTGTCCATGTCCTTGTCTATGTATATTTTGCCTACTTGATCTATCAGTTATTGGAATAGATGTGTTTCTATATGTTTAAACTCCATAATATGTTGTATTATTTTTGCTTTATACTGTCAATTACTATTTAGAGAAAAGAGATTTTAAAAAATGTTTTCCTACATACTTACTATTTTAAGCTTTATTAGCTTCTTTAAGTAGAACCAAGTTTTCATTGTGATCATTTTCCTTTTGCCAGAAGAATGCCCTTAACTACTTGCTTGAGTGCATGTTTGTGGCTTATAAATTCTTTCACTCTCACTTTTCGAAAAATGTCTTTATTTTGCCTTTGGGTTTTTAAAGACTGTTTTTTAAAAGGTGGATTTAGAATTCTAGATAGACATTTCTTTCTTTCAGCACTGTAGGATATCATTACATTGTTTTTTATGTTGAATTGTTTCTGACACAAAATTTATGACAATACTGAGATTTATTCTTTTTAAAATATTGAATCCTTTATTTCTGTCTGGTTTTTAGAATGTTTTTCTTTATCAATGTTTTTCAGAAATTTGACTTGCTGTGACTGGCTTTGAGTTCTTCCTGCGTGGGATAAATTGAATTTCTTGTATATATGAATTTAAAATTTAGCAAATTTGGAAAAATTTTCAACCATTATTTCTTCAACTGTATTTTCACTCTCCTGTGCCTCTTCTATCACTTTGTGAATATATTTATATAACATATATATATATATATATATATATATATATATATATAAATTTGGCATTCTTTAGCAGTCACTGAACCTGTGTGTCATTTTTCAGTGTGCTTTTCTCTATACTCCATTATGCATCGTTTCTGTTGTTACGTATTGTCATAAAACATTTTTCCTGTAGTGTCTGGTGTGCTGTTAATCATGCCCCAGGAAATTCTTATTTCAGATATGTTATTTTTGATCTCCAACAGTTTCCTTTGATTATTTTAATATATTCTATTTTCTTCTTTACTAGATTTATGTTTTTCTTTATATTCTTAAAAATATCCTGGCTGGGTGCGATGGCTCACACCTATAATCCCAGCACTTTGGGAGGCCGAGGCAGGTGGATCATGAGGTCAAGAGATCGAGACCATCCTGGTCAACAAGGTGAAACCTTTTCTCTACTAAAAATACAAAAATTAGCTGGGCACGATGGTGAGTGCCTGTAGTCCCAGATACTCGGGAGGCTGAGGCAGGAGAATTGCTTGAACCCAGGAGGCGGAGGTTGCAGTGAGCCGAGATCGTGCCATTGCACTCCAGTCTGGGCAACAACAGCAAAACTCTGTCTGAAAAAAAAAAATCCTATTAATATTTATAAAATCTTGTTTAAAGTTTTTCTTTGTAAATTCTTTCATCACAATCTTTCTTGGATCTGTTTATATTGATTGATTTTTTTTTTCCTGCATAGTGGTTAAATTTTTTGCTTCCTTACATGTTTGGTAATTTTTGGTTGGATGACAAATATTTAAATTTTTATGTTTTTGAGTGATTAAAAAATTTATTTAAAGTGTGTAGGATCTTTTCATGGAAGTCTTGATTATTACAGGGCATGTTTTTAAGCTTTTTGAAGCTAGTCCTGGTGTAGCTTTTAATCTAGGGCAGTTTAGTCTCACTATTAAGGTGTGGCCCAAGGGATTTCTTTGAATATTCATATGCTCAATGAGGTTTCTTCACTCTGGCTGGTAGAAACACAAGCAATTCCCAGCCCTGTGTGAACTCATTTAATTGTTTAGCTTAGGGATTCCTGATATTTGTTCTTTTCCAACAGTAGTTCTCTGGCCTCCTGGAATGTCACTTTATGTGTTTGTAAATTGGCATTGAGCCAAATACTTAAGGCAAACCCTATGCATATTTCTGTAGTTCTTTCTGTAACCCTTTTATATGTAACCTGTCCTTTGGCCCACGATTTATAACCCTCATGGTCTCCCTGAACTTGCACCTTTTTTCTCTCAGCTCTGTGAATATTACCCTTCCTTCTGCTATCATCCAGAAATTACCTCCAGGCAAAAAGCTGGGGTGATTGTAGACCTCACTTCATTGTTTTTCCTCTCAGGAATCACCTCCTATACTGCCTATTGTGTAATTCATGAAAAACAGTTGTTTTAGTATTTGTCTACTTGCTTGTTTTCCTTTTTTTTTTTTTTTTTTTGAGACGGAGTTTCGCTCTTGTTACCCAGGCTGGAGTGCAACGGCGCGATCTCGGCTCACCGCAACCTCCGCCTCCTGGGTTCAGGCAATTCTCCTGCCTCAGCCTCCTGAGTAGCTGGGATTACAGGCACGTGCCACCATGCCCAGCTAATTTTTTGTATTTTTAGTAGAGACGGGGTTTCACCATGTTGACCAGGATGGTCTCGATCTCTTGACCTCGTGATCCACCCGCCTCGGCCTCCCAAAGTGCTGGGATTACAGGCTTGAGCCACCGCGCCCGGCCTGTTTTCCAATCTTGTAACAGTTACTCCTGTATGGAAAGAAGCGAAGGTCTGTGCCTTATGCATAGTTGATGTTTACCTGATCCTTCTATTCTTCCTTATTCCTAAATAAAGCTCTTGGGTTTTTTTCCCCTCATCCTTTTAAATCCATGTAAAAATACCATATGTGCTACTTGCTTATTTCATTTATTCTATGCTAACATGTTTCACAGGTTACTTAGTTACTTGCTATCTATGGCAGACCCATCTTACATGTATTTCCCACCACATTTTTTTTTTTTTTGTTCTCTATAGTAATTCCTTATATTTTGGAGTTTAAAATTTTCAAGTACTTATTAAGAATTGTGCTGACAGCTATTTTATGATAAATTTCTGCATAGATGTACATATATAGTTATTTTCTTAGATATAAGGAAAGAATATCTTAAAAATTTTTTAGTTAATAAGGTCTCTGGTACATAAAGAGACTCATTTATTTTTCATTTTTGGTCAAGCATTATTGGCATGATCTCTCCTCCAATGGTTCTTCAGGTCAAGGTTACTAATATTGTTCTGGGTCTTTTTTTGTGTATAAATAATTTTCTCAAGCTGATTGGAAGTTTAGAAAAAATACTATTTACAAAATACAAAATACTATTTTATCATGTATTTACTAAATCTCTTTGGCCTGGCTGGTTGCAATTGTGAGAATAAAACTAAGCTGAGTTACCCTTTTGCTATTACATTTTACCTTCTTTTACAGAGTTCTGCTGTGCAAATTTTTTTTTTTTTTTTTTTTTTTTTTTTTTTGAGACGGAGTTTCACTCATGTTACCCAGGCTGGAGTGCAATGGCGCGATCTCGGCTCACCGCAACCTCCGCCTCCCGGGTTCAGGCAATTCTCCTGCCTCAACCTCCTGAGTAGCTGGGATTATAGGCACGCACCACCATGCCCAGCTAATTTTTTGTATTTTTAGTAGAGACGGGGTTTCACCATGTTGACCAGGATGGTCTCGATCTCTTGACCTCGTGATCCACCCGCCTCGGCCTCCCAAAGTGCTGGGATTACAGGCTTGAGCCACCGCGCCCGGCCTCTGCTGTGCAAATTAAACACTCCTGGCCTCCCTGAATTCTGATCGCTTTCTTTGTGGTGTTTAAAACTCTCTTTTGTGATATTGTGCTGGCCTAGAGCCAGAACCTGAGCAACACTATTTTATAAAATGCAAAACTGTTTTTTAAATAAATTAAAGTGGCTGCCCCATTCTCCTCACAATAACTACTGTCCTTGGCCTCTGTAAATAGAACTGCTAGTTTGTTCTTCAAAACTATGTAAAACTGCTTACCTTTTTTTATCAGTAACTGCTAAAATCTGTGACTTCTATCACCACCCAGACGATGTGTAAACAAATGTATATCTTGACTTCTGTAAACCACTGAGGTAACAAACAGAATGACTAAAGTCCCCTAGCCCTTGGAATGTCCGGAGACCCCCACCCTTGTCTCCACCCAGGAGGTGAATCACAGAGTCCCCTAGCCCTTGAAATGTCCGAAACCTTTTCATCCCCATCTCCGCCCCTCACCCCCACTCCCAAGGTGGTTTTTCGGGTATAAAAAATCATAGCACCCTCCTTTTGGCGCCACAGGTTGGAGAGACGTGAGTCCTCTGTGGTCGCCGGCATAATAAATGACCCTGCAATCTGGCATACTTTTGTCTTGGTGATAACTTTCTACACTCGGTCCAATACAACACTTTGCTTATTTTATTCCTTGCAGAGTAAAATTCATGTAAACTAGTACAGCCACTATGAAAAACAGTTTTGAGATTCCTTAAAGAACTAAAAGTAGAACTACCATTTGATCCAGCAATCCCACTTACTGGGTATCTACCCAGAGGAAAAGAAGTCGTTATATGAAAATAATACTTGCATAAGCATGTTTCTAGCAACACAGTTTACAATTGCAAAACTGTGGAACCAACCTAAATGCCCGTCAATCAACTAGTAAGTAAAGAAACTGTGGCATATATACATGATGGGATACTACTCAGCCACAAGAAGGAATGAATTAATGGCATTTGCAGCAACCTGGATGAAATCGGAGACTATTATTCTAAGTGAAGGAACTCAGAAATGGAAACCAAGCATCATATGTTCTCACTGATATATGGGAGCTAAGGATGCAAAGCTATGAGGATGCAAAGGAATAAGAATGATGGACTCTGGGGACCTGTTGGGAGTGGGTGGGAAGGGGCAAGGGATTAAAGACTACAAATAGGATGCAGCGTATATTGCTCAGGTGATGGTTGCACCAAAATCTCACAAATCACCAGTAAAGAACTTGCACATGTAACTTAATACCACCTGTACCCCAATAACCTAGGGGAAAAATAAATAAAAACATAGAAAAACCAGTGAATTAAAAAAATATAATTTGGTAATAAATATCAAGGAATTAAAAAAAAAAACACTTAGAAAAGTCTTTACCAAAGCAATTCAGTGCCTCCCCAGAGCTGGCTGTTTTACGTAAGATTTTGACTTCAATGGCTTATAGTTCTGAAAACAGGCATTGTCTTGAGTGTCCAGTTTTTAAATCTTCATAAACTAGTGCTGGGTTGGCTGAAGCTTTAGCATTCCTGAACTGTGTTTATCTTAACTTTTTTTTTTACCATGAAGACATGGGTAAATTTTAGCATAGTTTGAAAGATTGTGGTTAGTATGTTCAAGATCCACATATTTAGGAAGTAAAGTTCCACATAAAGAGTAAAACTGACACCAGAAGCTTCCTCTGCTGTTAATACTACAACTTGCAAGTATTGTAACTGCTAGATATAGTTGGTAAAATCTGGACTGGTGAAAACAGTGATTCTGAAAATTTAGGTTAAATTTCCATGTGGAAAGACAAGTTTGACAATGGAGAATATCTTTGTCTGTGCCTTTTGCTAGTAGAAAACTGGTACTAGCTAATTATTTTGGGGGACAAGAAGTCTCATCTCAAAATAGGCAGCACTTTAGTATGTAACGTTTTGGATTGATGGTGCCATGGGTGGTGGATTATACAGAAATTGATCACCTGGGTTATTCTGTTTCTGTTTCAGCTTTAGTTTTCCTTATGTGACTACAATCATATATCCATCTGCCAACATCTAGGACCAAAGAGGCAATCAAAGAAGGAATAAATTCCTAATTTCTCTCATTTCTCCATAGACTATTAATTTAACTCTGATTTATTTCTTAGATATTCTCTAATTTCTGGAAATGTGTGTATGTTACATCCAAAGAGAGGAAAAAATGACTAAGTGGTGGCGATTTGAGTGATTGACATGAGATATCCAAGCCTTTTATTTTTGGTCAGGGGTCTTCAGTGGACAGCAATGAAGTCTTGCTCCCAGTTATCATTTCAAGAATTCAGATTAGGGGTCAGCCACTGTTGGAAATAAATGGAATTTCAGATTAGTGTTGTCACCAATGCAAATTCCTTTTTTAAAAAAAATATGTGTGTGTGCATAGTAGGTGTATATAATTATGGGGGACATGAGATATTTTGATACAGGCAATGTGTAATAATCATCTGGGTAAATGGGGTATCCTTCTTTAGCATTTATCCTTTCCTTATTGTTACAAACAATCCAATTATACTCTTTTATTTTTAAATGTACAATAAATTATTGTCTACTGTAATCACTCTGTTGTGCTGCAAATTCTGGCTTGAAAAGAAAAACAGTTTATTTCAGATGCCAAATTTTACCTGGCCATGAAATTGTTCTCTCAGATAAGGTGAATGCAAGAACAGCATGGTACCATTTATCTCTCTTTTTTTTTTAATTCAACTATTTATTTATTTGTTTTTTTTTTGTTTGTTTTTGTGGGTGTGTTTTAGGTGTATATATTTATGGGATACATAAGAGGTTTTGATACAGGTATGCAATGTGAAATAAGCACATCATGAAGAACGGAGTATCCATCCTGTCAAACATTTAGCCATTGAGTTGCAAACAACCTAATTACACTCTTTAAGTTACTAAAAAATGTACAGTTGTTATTGATTATAGTCACCCTGTTGTGCTATCAAATAGTAGGTCTTATTGATTCTTTCTACTTTTTTTTGTCCCCATTAATGTCCACTTTCCCCACCCTGCAAACCCCTGACTACCCTTCCCAGCCCCTGGTACTCATCCTTCTCCTCTACATTTCAGAATCACTATTTTCATTAGTCCAGATTTTACTACCTATACCTACCAGTTATAATACTTCTAAGTTGCAGCATTAACAGTAGAGGCTGCTTCTGATGTCAGAGTTTTAATCTTTATGAGGAACTTCTTAAATCTGCGGATCTTGAACATACTAACTATAATCTGTCAAACTATGATAAATTTATCCATGTCTTCATGGCAGAAAAAGTAAAGATAAACAGTTCTCTATGTTTATGAGTTCAGTTGTTGTAATTTTTAGATCCCACATATAAATGATAACATAAAATGTTTGTCTTTGACAATTGGTTGCTCATAGTAACCACCAATGATCCTTTGAATTTCCTCAATATCAATTGTAATGTTTTCTTTGTTATTTCTGATTTGATTTATTTAGATCTTCTCTCTTTTTTTCTTAGTCTGGCTAAAAGTTTGTCAATTTGTTTAACTTTTCAAAAAACCAACTTTTTTGTTTCATTGATCTTTTGCCTTGTTTTAAATTTCATTTATTTCTGCTCTGATCTTTATTATTACTTTTGTTCTAATATTGGGTTTGGGTTTGCTCTTGCTTTTCTAGCTCTTTAAGTTACATTGTTAGATTATTTGAAGTTTTTCCTCTTTTTTTGATGTACTGCTATGAACATTCCTCTTAGTACTAGTTTTTGTTTTATCCCATAGGTTTTGCTATGTTTGGTTTCCATTGTCATTTGTTTCAAGAAAATTTTCAATTTCTTTCTTAATTTCTTTATTGACCCATTGGTCATTCAGGAACATAATGTGTAATTTCCATGTATGTGTATAGTTTCTAAAATTCCTGTTGTTATTAATTTCTAGTTTTATTTCATTGTGGTCAGAGAAGATACTTGATAGTATTTCAACTTTTCAAACGTTTTAAGACCTATTTTGTGAGCTAACATGTGGTCTAACCTTGAGAATGATCCATATGTCGAGAAAAAGAATGTATTCTGTACCTCTTGGATGAAATGTTCTATAAATATCTGAGATCCATTTGGTCTGTAGTGCAGATTAAGACTGATATTTCTTTGTTGATTTTCTGTCTAGAAGTTCTGTTCAACGTTGAAAGTGAGGTGTTGAAGTGTCTAGCTGTTATTGTATTGAGGTCTATCTTTCTCTTTTGTTCTAATAATACTTCCGTTATATATCTGGGTGCTCCAGAGCTGGGTGCATATGTATTTAAAATTGTTATATTCTCTTGCTGAATTGACCCATTTATTATTATATAGTGACTTTTTGTCTCTTAATGGTTTGTTTCAAAATCTTTTTCTCAAATATAAACATAGCAACTCCTCTTTTTTGCTTTTCTGTAGCATGGAGTATTTTTTTCTGTCTTTTTATTTTCAGTCTATATGTGTCTTTATAGGTGAAGTGTTTTTCTTGTAGGCAACAGATCAATGGGTCTTGTTTTTTCATTCATTCAGCCAGTCTGTGTCTTTTGATTACAGAGTTTAGCCCATTTGCATTTGATGTTATCATTGATAGGTAAGGACTTTTCTACAGTTATTTTGTTACATGTTTTCTGGTTGTTTTGTGTTTTTCTCTTCCTTCTTTCTTTCCTGTCTTCCTCTAGTGAAAATGATTTTCTCTGGTGATATGATTTAGTTTCTTGCTTTTTATTTTTTGTGTATCCATTGTATGTTTTTTTGGTTTGAGGTTATCATGAGGCTTGCAAATATATCTTATAATCCATTGTTTTAACCTGATAACAACTTAATACTGCTTGCATAAAAAACAAGCCAGGAAAACTATAAAAACTAACCTTTACTTATCCCCCCCACTTTTTAACATTTTGTTGTTTCTATTTATATCTTATTGTACTATATCTTGAAAAGTTGCTGCAGTTATTATTTTTGATTGGTTTATTGTTCAGTGTTTCTACTTAGGAGTCGTAGAAAGAGTAGTTTACATACCACAGTTACAATGTTCTAATATTCTGTGTTCTTCTGTGCACTTATTATTACCAGCAAGCTTTGTACCTTCAGGTTGTTATTGCCCATCAGTGTCCTTCTCTTACTGATTGAAGTACTTTCTTTAGCATTTCTTGTAGGACGGGTCTGGTAATGATGAAATCCCTTAGCCCTTTGTTTCTCTGGGAAAATATTTCTCCTTTATGTTTGAAGGGTTATTTTTACTGGATAACTATTCTAGGGTAAAAGGTTTTTGTCCTTCAACACTTTAAATATGTCATGCTACTCTCTCCTAAGAGTCTTTAGTAAGTAAGTAAGGTTTCCATTGAAAAATCTGCTGCCAGTCCTGCTGCTTTTAAGATCCTTTCTTTATCCTTGTCCTTTGGGAGTTTGATTATTAAATGCATAGAGGTAGTCTTCTTTGGGTTAAATCCGCTTGGTGTTCTATAACCTTGTATTTGGATATTGATATCTTTTTCTAGGTTTGGGAAGTTCTCTGTTCTTATTTCTTTGAATAAACTTTCTACCCCTGTCTTTTTCTCTACCTTCTCTTTAAGGCCAAAAACTCTTAGATTTACTCTTTTGAAGGTATTTTCTAAATCCTGTAGGCATGTTTTCTGTTTTTGTTTTTGTTATTTTTTCATTTTTCTTTTGTCTCCTCTGGCTATTTTCAAATAGTCTATCTTCAAGCTTATTAATGCTTTCTTCTGCTTAACCCATTCTGTATTAAAGGACTCTGATGCCTTTTTCCATATGTGAATTGCATTTTTCAGCTCCAGATTTTCTGCTTGATTCTTTTTAATGATTTCATTCTCTTTGTTAAATTTATCTGATAGAAGTCTGAATTTCTTCTCTGTGTTACCTTGAATTTATTTGAATTTCCTCAACACAGTTACTTTGGATTCTCTGTCTGAAAGTTCACATATGTCTGTTTCTCCAAGGTTAGTTCCTGGTATCTTAGTTAGTTCATTTGGTGAGGTCGTATTTTCCTGAATAATGTTGATGCCAGTAGATGTTCTTCAGTGTCTGGGCATTGAAGAATTAGGTATTTATTTCAGTCTTCACTGTCTGGGCTTATTTGTAGCCATCCTTCCAGAGAAGGCTTTCCAGATATTAAGGACTTGGTTGTTATGGTCTAAGTTGTTTGTGCTTGGAAACATCAAAGGGGGTACTGCAAGCCCAGTAACACTGTGGTTCTTGCATACTTGTAGTGGTACAGCCTTAATGGTCTTAGACAAAAATTAGGAAAATTCTCTGGATTACCAGGCAGGAACTCTTGTTCTCTTCCCTTACTTTTTCCTAAACATACAGAGTTTTTCTCTCTCTGTTCTGAGCCATCTAAAGCTGGGGGTAGAGTGACACAAGCACCCCTGTGTGACCACCGCTATGACTGTGCTGGGTCAGACCTGAAGCCAGCACAGAGCTGGATCTTACCCAAGACCTGCTCTAACCACTCCCTGTCTACTGTCGAGGGTTGTTCAAGGCCCTGGGGCTCTACAGTCAGCAGATGGCAAAGTCAGCCAGGCCTGTGTTCTTCCCTTTAGGGCGGCCAGGTCTCTCAGACTCTGGGTGGGTCCAGAAGTGCCAGGAGTCAGGGACTAGAGGCAAAAACCTTAGATTTGACTGGTGGTTTATTGTACTGTGGGTGAGCTGGCACTTAAACCACAAGACAGGGTCCTTCCCACTGTTCCCTTCCCTTTCCAAAGGCACAGGAGCCTCAGCCCAAAGGACCACCACCCTAGGCCGTGAGGAGTACTGCCAGATTACCACCACTGTTCCCTTTGTAGGGAACCAGCCCTACATCACCCGTGGGTACCCCCGAGTTCAGGGGCAACAAAGGAATGAGAAAAAGATTAAGAAAGTGGGACCAGGGGGCCATTACTCATTACTAGAGGAGACAGTGAAGGCCCCAAGCTCTGATTATCCACACTATTTATTGATTACAATACTTTGATCTATAGGGTAGGGGTGGCGTGATGGTGGAGTGAATCACTGAGCTGGAACTGGTGTGTCATTCTAAGGATTGATAACAGTGGTAGTTTGGGAGTTTCACAAAACAAGCTTTAGCCTATTATCTATGTGCAGCTGGTGGAATGTGGGCCTGACAAGGAGCCTACAAGTCTGACTACGTCATAGTGCTACAAAGGAGTTTTACCTCCTTGAGTACAATGTTTGTCGTAACAGGGCAGAGGTTACCCTGCACTGGAACACGAGGCATGGAGGGGACTTCCTCCTCAGAGGCCTCCCGTGGCCTTGCACAGTTTGTTGTTCCTTGTTTATATGTTACTCCAAACCAGTTTATGTAGGCACTCTGTAAAGTCCTTTCTCCTTTGCTGCTTTTCCCAACATCCTTAAGGCCCAAGGCTCTTAAGTCAGCTTGTGGTGAATGCTGCCTGGCCTCGGACTCGCCCTGCAGGGCAGTGGGCTCCCTTCTGGCCCAGGGCATGTCCAAAAATGCCATGGAAGAGTCAAGTCCTGGAGTTGGGGACCCCAAGATCCCACTTGGTGCTCTTCCCCCTTGTGGTGATGTTGGTACCTAAGGTGCAAGACAAAGTCCCCTTTACTTTTCCCTCTGCTTTTCTCCCGTGGGAGGAGTTTTGCCCTATAGTCACCACACCTGGTAGTGTGCAGAGCCTCACCGAAAGCCAGCAAGTCGCAGTGGCTCACCCATGGCTCTTAATGTACTAACTGGATATTGCTGCCGGTTATTCAGGGCCCAAGGGCTCTTCAGTTAGCAGATAATGAATGCTGACAGCACTATGTCCTTTCCTTCAAGGCAACGGGTTCCCTTCTGGCCTAGGGTACGAGGCCCCCAGGAAGGGAGCCTCACAACTTTGACCGGTATCCTACCCTGTTGTGGCTGAGTTGGTATCTAAGATGCAAGACAAAGTCATCTAGTCTTTCTTCTCCTTTCTTCAAGGGGAAGGAAGGGGTCTCTTTTGGAGCTGCAAGCTGTGCAGTCCGGGTTTAGGGGCGGGCGATGCCAGCACTTCCTTGGCTGACCCAGCTGGTGTCTCAGTATGTTGCATGCTCACACAGTCTATTGTCTCTGAGCCTAGTTCAGCCTAGGACTTTCCTGAAAGTTGCAGTCCTTATGGCCTAGATTGCCTTTCAAGTTGACTTAAACACTGAGCATACTTTGGCCCTCAGTGGTGAGGTTTGCCAGCACTCAAGTTTGGACCGCTGGGGTGAGCAATTCCCCTCTGGCTAGGACCGGTTGAAATGCTCCCTCTGTGGGTGTCAGCTGTTTGGTCCATGTTTTCTTTCTGCTGTGACAGGACAGCACTGAGTCCTCACAATTGCTGTGCTCTCCTCCCCCAGCACCCAGAGATGCTCTCCGCACCACACTGCTGCTGCTGCTGCTACTGAGGGAGAGGAAGGGGTGGCGTCTGAGAGTCAAGTTTGTTTCTTCTGCCTCTTTCGTGCCTGTTTCAGCAATATGAAGTTAAAACCAGGTACAGTGAGTGCTCACCTGATTTTTGGTTCTTAGGGTGTTTTTTCTGTGTCGTTAGTTGATTCAGCCATCTTACTCTGCCTTCCCCTCTTTTGTTTATTTATTTTTAAAAGATTTATTTATTTAAAAAGATTTTAAAGAATTTTTATGGATATATAAGAGTTGCATGTATTTATGGGGGTTCATGTGTTACAATGTTTAATGATCAAATCAGAGTAATTGGGATATCCATCAGCTCAAACATTTATCATTTCATTGTTTTAGGAACATGCCAGTTTCACTCTTCTAGTTATTGTGAAATACACAATGTTACTGTTAGCTACCCTACTATGCTACAGAACACTGGATCTTATTCGTTCTCTTTAACCGCATTTCTGTACCTATTAACGAGCCCCTCTTTATCCTCCGCCTCCCTAGCTCCCTTCCCAGACTCTGGTAACCATCATTCTCCTCTCTGCTTCCATGAGATCAGTTCTTTTAGCTCTCCATATGAATGAAACCATATGATGTTGTTTGCCTTTCCTTGCCTGGCTTATTTTGCTTTACACAGTGTCCTTCATTTTCATCCATGTTGTTACAAATTACAGATTTTATTCTGTTTATCTCTTGCTAGTAGATTTCTCGATTCCAAGCTCCTTTAAGTTGATAGATGAAAGACTCTGGAAAGCTAAGGTTTCTTGTAAAACTGGCAACAAGCAAAAATATACAGTCTTTCTTTTTCTCTTCTATTTCCTCTTCCTAATATTTTGGGATGGCAGATTCCCTGCCATTGTGTATATGTGGCTCAATACACTGCATCTAGATCTGTGATGGTAAATATGCTACGTGCATGCAATCACTCCTCTAGTTCATACCCATGCAGACATTGCTCCCTGATCACAGCCTCTGCTGGTGTTAGATGTCAATGGGGAGCCCTCGGGCTTGGAGCACTGGGTCAATCATCAAGAGATCTGGTGTGCTTAGGCTTACTTGGCTACTTTCAAGTATTCATTGGCTTGAGCTAGTTATGTTAGCATTTTAAGCATTCCATGATCACCAGAAGATATTTCTGAGGTATAACAATTCTCAAAGTCCCTATTTTAAGATTCTGATTATTGGGGGTTACATTATTAAGGAAGAAGATCTGTGAAAAGTTTTATAAAGTATTTGACGTTTGTAAACTTGGATGAATATTATTTGGCCTGAAATTAAGATGCTGCCTCTATTATTCCCAAGATGCTTGTATGTGTCATGAAGTAAATAAAAATCATAAGGGTCTGCAAATCACAGTGGCGTCAGTCTTCATTATGTTAGTTCAGCAATTTTCCGGAAGCCTAACTACTTAATATGGGGAATTATAGAACTAGTTAAAGCTTTGTCACAAAATGTGTAATGTAACACACACCCTACCCTGCAGGTACAAAATGGTCCAGAACCTGTTCCACAATACCAGAACCCTAGTATCTTCATGAATAGAAAGTATTTACCTGGGCTGCCAGTGCTGATTGTGAAGTCAGGAGAGTTGTTTACCCCAGGGTTTATTGTAGGTGACGGGGAATGCATGATTGTTTCTTGTGGTCTAGACGTGGAAGGTACTAGCAGATGCAAAGGTTTTCTACTCTTTGCATGAGTACAGTGTGAGACGGTATTTTCACAAGTCAGGCAAAGCAAATTTATTATTCACTGATAGGCAGCAAAAACATAGTCTGGGATCCATGGTGAGCTGGTTCCCCAGGGCTCAGGAAAGCTGTCCAGTGTTGACAGAGTCTTGTCTTTGTGTGTCCCACGTTGCACTACAGCCAAGGGACCCCCACAGCACATCATCCTGTATTTTGCACCTTGGGTGTCCCTTGCTCCTTGGGCTCAAGTGTTGCAGCATATCCTGTTCTAGAAGGGACATAGCTCTGTCTATTGTAGTCTGTTTCTTTTTTCTTGTGGTAATGCATTCTGCACAAATTCTGCAGTTATTCTGAGAACTACAAGTTGGAGAGGAGAGAGCTGGGTTGAAAAAGGCCACCCAAGGACCTGTCCTCCTCCGGCAGGGACCTTTGTATTCAAAGGGAGCTGCCTATAGGGAAACAGCAACTTGAGAAAAAAGGCCTAATGCTTAAGGGTGACGGAGGGAGTTGCAAGTGATCACCCAGCATGGAGAAGCATCTGCCCAAGTCAAGGAAACTTTAGGAGAGAAATTCCCAGTAATGCTCCTCTCTGATGGGCCCACAAAGGTATTTCTACAAGAGTGAGTCATCCTTACTTCTGCCAGACCCAGAGAGTTGCAAGCTGTCTTTGGTACCATTTCAGGTAAGATATTTCTCATGTGATTTCCATACATGACTCTTTCTCATCCTGTACCCAGCTCTTCACTCCACTCGGGAGGAAGAGGAAACCAGCTAGGAAACAAGGAAGGAGACAGGAGGGAGAACAGTACAAGTGGGAGAAATATAAAATAATCCATCTGTGCCCCTTTCTCCTATAGTATGTTTAGCCTGAAGTCAGCCCAAGCCAAGAAAAGGGAGAAGGTTTTGCTATTTAATCAAAGTAGGAGTTTTGATTCATATTTTGGACTGCTAGTTTCATTTTTTGAAATTAGTCTGTTGGCAACTTCCAACGTGCATAGAACTGTGTTACCTAGAATGAGCAGAAAAAGCATGGGACATGCTGTTTATCCAGGGGCAAGGAAGGATTATTCCTGCTGGATATACTTTAAAGGGTGATAGGTGGCAAAAAATAAAGTTGTGTTTTGCATACAACATGAGTTATGCTTAGTCAACACACCAGAAGTAGTATCAAAGGGAAGAAAACTGACAGGCCCTGGTGCTAGGAGTGGGGTGGGCAGTGTGTAGAATGAATACATTGGAAGAGCTGCTTTTGTGTGTTGGGGCCTCTTGGGGTTTCTTTTGTCCTCATGCTTTCTCCCATGTGACTTGTGGGATCTGCCATGCTTAGGAGCTTAGTTTAGGAAGACCTCTCGGTCCTGGGGATGCCTGGAAGAGCTTTCTCTCATCTTGGGTCTGTCCTGATTTTCTATAGAAAAGGTAAAATGACAAGGGCTAATGTTCACATGTGGCTTCCAGTGAAGGGACTCTGGTTTTTGTACTACGCCAGAGAAACAACATGGTCTAGGCCAGCCCATGAGGGTTGATGCTAGGTACCTGGGAATAAAACCTAATTGAATTTATTAAAACACGGTCATGTGGTTGAAGTGTTCCTTCTTCTACTGATGCTGATGGCATCAAATGACTGAATGAGAAAAGGGAGTGCTGGGTTCTGACTGGTCCTCAGTTTATCTTCACTTGTGAGATGGCTAACAAGGTTTTTTAGAGAGAAGAAAAAAACTCTCATATAGGATTCAATTTGTTAAAAACAGATAAGCTTTACAGATCCTTACCTAGGATGTGTCTATCAGAAAGACTGAGAATGTCTAAACTGTGCCCTACTTCCTTTTTCTTCAACTTTTGCATTATATATCAAACTGTTTTCTCAGAGTAGTGTCATAACAGCAAACGACTGTCTGATCACGGAAAGGTCAAATTTCAAGTATGAAAATAACCTATTTATTTCTTCCTTCTTTGCTGCTGGAGAGACTGTCTCATGAGTTTAGCTTCCTTTTGTTTTACACAGTAAATGGAGTTTGCATGATTTCTTTGTTTCAGGTTGCCTTTCATTCTGAATGGCGTGCAAAGTCTTTGTCCTAGATAGTTTGACTCAATGGAATATCACCTTTCACTCTTAACTTTTCCCCAACAGAAATAAGGCCAAACTTGTTTTAAGCTTTGAATGAATTCTGAATACAACTGGGGCTTAGGAATCAGCTGTGTAAATGGCTTGAATGAGGACCACCTGCATGTTCAGTGGTTTCAGGTTATCTACCTCACTATTCATCTAGTAAATCTGTCTTTGAATGTCTCTCCAAAATGCTGGGAATCCTAGAGCACTATGGCACTGTGTGATGTGGGGTCACATGGTTGAGGACGTGGGACTTGGAGGGAGCCAAGTCTCATACTGGATTCTGGTTCTACTTTCAGAGATGTGTGTGCTGGGCAGAGAAGATAACTTACCTAAGTCTGTTTTATCCTTTTTAAAATGAAAATAATATTCCTTAAATTTGTCAAGATTGAGGAGAAAGTTGATGTGAAGGTGCAGTAAAATGTCTACCCTTAGAAAATACCATAGCCATAGAAAATACCATATCCATGTTTATTAATAATAAAGCTAATATTTTAAAAACTGTATCCATGAGTTAATTGAATTAAATTTCTTAGGCGTTCAGAACTTTAAACCTATCCAACTAATGCCAAGAATAGTAAAATGTATTTCAAGTATGGAATGGATTCAAAAAATGAATTATTCCATATTTCCTATATGATAAAGGGCTTGAAAATGGCCAGGCAGCTTTTAAATTTCAGTTATGTTGGCAGCAGCGCCATCTGCTGTTGAAAATAAAAACACTTCTGGGATATTTTGAGAAGCAAGAAATACAATTATGTGTTACTGTCTACTTTTTTCAGCAAAGTGAACCAGTCTGCCATTTTTTTTTTTTTTTTTTTTTTTTTTTTGATGAGGAGTTTTTCTCTTTTTGCCCAGGCTGAAGTGCAATGGTGCGATCTCGGCTCATCACAACCTCTGCCTCCCAGGTTCAAGTGATTCTCCTGCCTCAGCCTCCTGAGTAGCTGGGATTACAGTCATGCACCCCCCACACCCGACTAATTTTGTATTTTTAGTAGAGACAAGGTTTCTCTATGTTGGTCAGGCTGGTCTTGGACTCCCAACCTCAGGTGATCCACCTGCTTCAGCCTCCTAAAAGTGCTGGGATTACAGGCATGAGCCACCACGCTTGGCCTTCCCCCCCCCCCTTTTTTTTTTTCTAATTGAGAAATTTAACTTTATTGAAGAGCTAGGTGACATACACCTATAACATTCTTTTGAAGTATCAGTCACTGTCTTTAAAGAAATGATTCCCTAATGGTGTAATCATTAACTTCTTAATCTACTTAGTGACTAACCCTAATTACCAAGGGATTAGTTTCTTTACTTTAAGCTATCTTGATATCACATGAAAATTTTGAAATAAAAGACCCACATAACCCTAAATTTTGCATAGTTTTTCTCGCTTAGTCTAGGATCAGATTAATTAGGACACAACATTTGTTGGCTTGTTATTCCATTTTACAAAACAATCTATAAGTTTTAGTCCCACCTGAAAGAACTTTTGGGTATGACACTGAGAGATCACAGACAGGTATCTGTGTGTTATATACACTAGATTGTACCCTTGCTAACAAATGAGTAACTCAAGCCCTAAAGCCACTTGGGGCAAAAGCAGCATTTCGGTATCTAACCATAAGTTGAAATGGTTGTATGGTTGTATAACAAATTGTCTGTCAGTCATGTGGCAAATAAAGGATCATCTCACATGAAATACATTTCTCATGATCTTTTTTATTGTGGTACAATTTACATAACATAAAATTCACCATTTTAACCATTAAAAAATGTTCAATTCAGTAGAATTTAGTACATCAACATGTTGTACAACGATCCCCTCTCTAGTTCCAGAACATTTTCATCACTCCTGAAAGAAACCCTGCACTCATTAAGCATTTATTCCTCATTTCCGCCTCAACCCCTGGAAGCTACTAATCTGCGTTATGTCTTGGTGAATTTGCCTATTATGGATTTTTCATACAAATAGAATCATGTATTATGTAGCCTTTTGTGTTTTCTTTCACAAAGAATAATGCTTTCTAGGTTCATTCATGTTGTAGCATGTATTCTTGCTTTTTATGGGAAAATAATATTCCATTTTATATATATATATATATATATATATATGCTAAAATTTGTTTATCTGTTCATCCACCTACAGCTGTTTTAGTTGTTTCCATCTTTTGGCTGTTGTAAATAGCGCCACTGTGAACTTCCGCGTACAAGCTTTTGTTTGAACACCTGTTAATTAATTTGGGGGGTGTATATGCAGGAGTGAGAAATTACTAGGTCATGTGGTAATTCTATGTTTAACTTACTAAGGAACCACCAAACTGTTTTCTGCGGTGGCTGCACTATTTTGCATTCCCAGCAGCAATGTATGAGGGTTCCAATATTGTTACATTTTCCCCAAAGCTCTTTTGAGGATAACCATCCACATGGGCATAAAGTGGTCTCTCTATGTAGTTTTGATTTGCTTTTCCCAGTGACCTTGAGCATCTTTGCATGAGCTCGTTGGCCATTTGTAGATCATTGGAGAAATGTCTATTCAAGTGTTTTGCCCTCAATGATTTCTTAAAACAGCACTAAAAGGATAAGACTAGAGAGGACAGAATTGTGATTATGCCCTTTAAAGTTATAAAAACAGGCTGCACATGGTGGCTCACACCTGTAATCCCAGCACTTTGGGAGGCTGAGGCGGGTGGATCACTTGATGCCAGGAGTTTGAGACCAGCCTGGCCAACATGGTGAAATCCCAACTCTACTAAAAATACAAAAAAATTAGCTGGGCATGGTGGCACACATCTGTAGTCCCAACTGATTGGGACACTGAGGCAAGAGAATAGCTTGAACCCGGGAGGCTGAGGTTGCAGTGAGCTGAGATCACGCCACTGCATTCAAGCCTGGGTGACAGAGCACAACTTCTGTCTCAAAAATAAAATAGAGTTGTAAAAAACAAAACCTACGGCTGGGCACAGTGGCTCATGCCTGTAATCCCATCACTTTTAGAGGCTGAGGCTGTTGGATTACCTGAGGTCAGGAGTTTGAGACCAACCTGGCCAACGTCGTGAAACCTTGTCTCTACTAAAAATAAAAAAAATAGCCAGGCGTGGTGGCCGGCGCCTGTAGTCGCAGCTACTCAGGAGGCTGAAGCAAGAGAATCACTTGAACCCAGTAGGTGGAGGTTGCAGTGAGCCAAGATTGTGCCACTACATTCGAGCCTGGGCAACAGAGCAAGACTCCATCTCAAAAACAAAGCAAAGCCAAACAAAACAGCAAAACAAAACAACCCCACTCTGGTCATCTTAGGTGGGGAGTGGTTATTGTAAGGCTGCATGGGGAAATATGGAAGCATAAGAGTCAATCTGAGCAGTGATGCAGTGGTGTCTCCTGAAGAACTGGAATGCACTTTTCTATTGTTCAAACGTTCAACAGTCATTTGAGGGCCCCTGTGCAGGTTTGTGACAGGCAGTATCGTCATGGCACTAGCGCCATGGAGAAGTACGGCGGCCTGGTCTCCAGAAATTGGTGTCCCTTACTCCCTCTTCTCCCAACTCTGTCCTATTGGGCCCTTAGCATGTTTTTCCATCTCCCCTTCCTGTCTTTTTTGTACTTCCTGTTCATCTCCTTATAGTTTTGTTGTCTTGTCAATGTCTTGCACTCAAAAGTCTCTGCACTCAAGAGAATCTGATTCCTTTGGTTTGTCACTTTCCTTCCCGGAGTGTCTTCCAGGGTGGACTTTTTGCACCAGGTTTCTTTACAGTGATAGGCCTCCTGTGTGTGTAGCTATAGGCGGTCCAATCAGATGTAGCCAGGCCGATCGACAGCTTATCCATGAGGAACGGACTCACCACTGTGCTCAAACAGCAGTGGAAAGCAAGGCAGATGTTGAGGGTGTTTCGTGGGATGTCTACCGTGATATTCCAAGCTTACTAAATTTACAAGAAAGTAGCTGCTGCAACAAGTGTTTGCCCCATACTTAGTGGCTAGAACAATACAAATGCCTTGTCTCAAGGTTCTGGAGGTGAGAAGCTTGAAATGACTCTTGTAGGGTGGTGGGGGGTCTGGTTTCTTCTGGAGGCTCCAGGGCAGCAGCATCTGTTTCTGGCCCTTCCAGCTTCTAGAGGCTGCTGTGTTCCCCGGATTGTGTTTTCATCACCGCAGTCTCTGCCTCCATTGTCACATTGCCTTCCCCTCTGCCTGACCTTCCTGTGTTCCTTTTATAAACACCCTTGAGATTACAGGGCCCCATCTGGGTAATCCATGACGGTCTCCCTATCACCAGATCCTTCACTTATCCACATCAGCAAAATCCCTATTGCCATGTAAGGCCGCATCTAGTTCTCAGGATTAGGATGTGGACATCTTTCAGGGAGTTATTATTTGGTCTGCCATAGGGTCATAGTAAAAAGCAAACAGACAAAAAGCTAAATAGCTTAGGTCAAGGGGTTTGTCTTTAAAGCACTAAGTTGAACAATTCACAAAAGTGAATGTCATTGAAAGTTTCTGCTGTTTCTTTTAGCATTTTATTTACCACACTGTGGTTTGCAAACAGTGTTGTTGCCTTTTGGAAATGAGCCATGACAGGTCGAACGCAGAATAAGTATTGCTTGGCAAAATTAATGAAGTGGATTGCTCACAGGAAGTAAGCAGTTCTAAAAGCAATTAGGCCACTCCAGGGGTTCTTTACAGCTTGCGGATTTGTTAATATTTAACAAATCTGCTGCAGGAGGTATTCCTCCGGAGCAGCAAACAAGTAGAAGGCCCTCTCTTTCTGAAAGAGCTATGCGATATTTAGTCTTAGAAATTACCTTCAATATAGAGAGTTCATTTCTTAAGCAATTCATTTCCCACATGGTTTTCTGTCTTCAACAGATAGGCCAAGTCCCCAGGCCATGAAGAGATGGGGTCACACTGTACAGTGGCCCAAGGTGTTAGACTGGTTAGACCTTTTCTAGAGCCAAGCTGTCTTAGAGAAATGGGGTGGGGTGTTGCCTCTACAAGGGAGATTAAAACACATCTTTTTTTTTCTGTTTGTTTGAAATATTTGCCTAGGGAGTAAGCAGGAAATGTCTTTTACATGAAACACTAGTGTTTCTCTAGTGAAGCATTAATTTTTATTTCTGCTTGTGTATGACCCCATTCCCATTCCCAGGAATTATAGGACTTCTAACCCAATGGAAATGCTTTATTATTATTATTGTTATTTTTTAAACACACACACACACAGACACACACACAGACACACACACACACACACACACACCTCTTACTTTCTTTTGTGATTGGTCACATTTCTTCTCGTCACACCTCCCCCTACCTAGCCCCAAACCTGTACACGTAGAAATCTCCTTTTTAGCTGCTTTAATAAAAGAAGTGGTTGGGGACTTGGTTGGGTTCCTAATCTCTGTCATGAAAGCAAATGAGGCCTGGTGGCCTCAGCCTGCAGACAGTTTGAGCATGCCTTGTTGTAAAATCAGCATTTTAAAATCCTTTTTTTGGCTGTTATCTATTTCTCCCTAATCAGCACAGATCACCCTTTTAGAAACTCTCAGCCCATCCCTCACTTCAGCTCAAAGCTGTCTTAGCTATTTTTTCACAGTATACAGTTTGGTATTAGGGGTCTGTCTCACATTTCAGTTCAAATTTCCACTTCTGGTGAAGAAGTCTTTCAGTTTCTGTTTTTGCTACTATCTTTTCTGAGATCACGAAGATATTCAGTCAGAGTATAAGTTCAAAGCACTGACTTTCTTCACTTGTTCAGTCTTTGTGTGATAAACATGGTTTGAACACCCAGCCTGACAGTGAGCTTGAACCCCACCTCATCTTCCCAACCATGAAAATTGATAAGAGGTCATGACAGTGTCATGATAGTTGCCAACATCTGTACTGGAAGCAGGCCTAGAGGAATGTCTGCAGTGACCGGCTTCCTGGCCACTTAGCGTAAGTTTCACTGTCACTGTGCTGTGGGATTTAGTCTTCCCTCTGAAATGTCAGAAATATGGCATTATTCTTGAAGCTGGACTTGAGGGGACAGATGCACAAACAAAACTCATGAAAGACAAATATGTAAAACCAGAACACTAGTTTATTACTTTACCAAAAAAAAAAAATTAGTCTCCAATAAGGCAGGTTAAAGGAATGACCTTTAGAATCAGACCATGGAGGCACTGAGTATAACAACTTCTCTGGGAATTGGTTTAGTCAAATGGGAAGGAGTATAATGCCTACGTTATGGGGTTGTGTGAAGAACGATCGACAGAATGTAAGCAAGTTGTTTGCTTGGCACAAAGGAGGTCACTGTTATGATCATGTATATCATTTTACAATATAATGATGATGTACAATTGATTGACTCTCAGGTAGCAGAGCTGAGGTGGAACCAGGTTTTCTGACATGCGTTTCTACAGGAGCTTTGTGATCATGGATCTCAGCAGTTTGCTTCACACTGAAGGTTCTTTCCACTGTCCAGAGCTGCCTGAGATTACCCATCACACTTTGCCTTCTATGAAAGTACGAATCTCCCCTTCAGAACTGAACATTGACCAGTTGGGAAGAAGTAGTTCTAAATTTTTATCTCTCTTAAATCATTTGGCTAGAAGATATAAAATCTTCTGATAAATTAGTTCAGTGTTTGTGACTAAAACGGTTTGTGATAATTGTCTAAATTCACAGACACAGTTTTAGAAATCCCCACCTCTCTCTTTCTTATTGCTTTCTAACTAATCTTTACAGACATTTTTTGTTTAAAGTCTGACTTTTTTTTTTTTTTTTTTTTAAAGATGGAGTCTTATTCTGTCACCCAGACTGGAGTGCAGTGGCATGATCTAAGCTCACTGCAACCTCTGCCTCTTGGGTTCAAGTGATTCTTCTGCCTCAGCCTCCTGAGTAACTGGAAGTATAGTTGCATGCCACCATGACTTGCTAATTTTTTTGTTTTTTTTTGACATGGAGTTTTGCTCTTGTTGCCCAGGCTGGAATGCAATGGCGCAATCTCTGCTCGCTGTAACCTCTGTCTCCTGGGTTCAAGTGATTCTCCTGCTTCATCCTCCTGAGTAGCTGGCATTATAGGTGCCCGCCACCACGCCCAGCTAATTTTTTGTAGTTTTAATAGAGGTGGGGTTTCACCGTGTTGGCCAGGCTGGTCTGGAACTCTTGGCCTCAGGTGATCTACCTGCCTTGGCTTCCCAAAGTGCTGGCATTATAGGCATAAGCCACCATGCCCCGCCTAAAGTCTGACTTTAGCTTTGATCTTACAGTAGATGGCTTAGGATCTTGAAGGTGGCAGTAGAGAATAGTAGGAAGAAAGCGGGTTAGAATTCAGGAGATATGGTTCTACTCCTAGCTCCAGCTTTTCTGGAACTTGGGCAAATTGCATTCTCCCTGTATTGCCAACTTCCTTACTTGTTAATTAGGAATGATGTTTGCTTTACCCATATGGGAGAAATAAATAAAACACTACAGTGTTTTGAAAACTATAAAGTCAATGCAAATTATTGCAGAGTGAGGTAACCCTGGCCTGGTTCTAACCCTCAGCCACTACCAAATCTTTACTTTTTCTGAGAGAATAATCACAGTCTCTTTAATTTGAAAGGGATGGTGTGCACTCTACATTATAGCATTTTTGTGAGGTTCAGATGAAAAGGACAAAAGGAGCTGAAAGCATTTTGTAAACTGCAAAATACCATATGAATGCAAAGGTGGCATCACAGGACTTGACTACTTCCTTGCTCTGTGTGTCCTCAGGCAAACTGGGCACTTGTTGGGTCCCTAGTTCTCTACCTGAGGGCTTATGCAACTTTTAATCACTGTCCATTTAGAAATCTGTTTAAATAGACTATGTATATATATTTTTCTTTTAAAAAAATTTTAAGGCTTTTCAAGTGCATATTTGAAAATCATAGTAATACTTCTGACTCTTAAATACCTTGCAAGTGGATTACGGCAGGCTTTCTTCTATTCTAATGGCATTTGTTACTAATTGCCTCATGAAATCTTAATCCTTTGTTTATTACTTATAGAAATGATTTCCAGACAACATTCTTTGACCTAAAATAAGTTAAAATTCCTAAAATATTTAACAAATCTTGACCAATTGTAATTTGCTCTTTGTTTGTTACAATGGGAACAAGCCACGACTTGGATGGACGGGGCTGTGGATGGAGGCTCTGGAAGGCCATTCTCTGACGTATCACTTTCCGCTCATTCTTTTGCCAGAGGCCACCCAGAAGCCCTCTCCTCTTCCCCACAGCACACATTTTGCATTTGTAACCAGGGAAGGACTGCTGATGTGATAGCACTGTCCTTTGAGTCTCATCTCAAGGGAAGAGGCCATATTTTCTAGTCTCATACATAACCTAGTTTTTGTATAGTTAAAAAAAAATCAGGTGAGTTGTCAGTGTGAAAAATCTTTCAGCCTTATGTTTGTATACACACAAGATGAGAGATGTTTTCATGTGGAACTAAGGATAGTGGCAATTCATCTCCTTCCTGTTTCTAGGTTACAGCTGCTCAGTAAAGTTGGGTTGCATCTCAGGAACAGAGAGAAATTTATTTCTACAGCTGTGTGAGTTGGGGCCAGCCTGCACCCATGGAGGCAGAAATGGCCTCAAGTTTTTGGCTGATTTTTAGTTCCCTCTATCAACTTATGCACTTGTGATAATATAGTGTAGTGCATCCAACAGTACTTTTTAGGTTCCACATTTGGAATTTCACATGGCAGCAGTTCTTAATTTTTGGTTAAATTTTGTGGAAGTCTAACAAACGGATTCTCTGAGTCATTGAAAAGTATGCTTAAAAACGGGTACTCTGTATAAACAGCTGGTTGAATTTTTGGATTAGAACCTTGCAAATCTTGGGAGACTTGTAGGAGCTGTGCAGGCCACTTGGTGGTGCTCGTGACAGGGCAGCTCTCTTCCAAAGGTTACAGATCTTTACAGCTGTGACATTTTAGTTCTGCTTTACTGAACAGAAAGCGGTTCCGTTCCAGATTTGGTCCTAAATGCAAAACTACAGTGTGCTATAAAACATCGAACATTCCTGTGGAAACAGACAGAGGTGGGGTTTGTTTGCACAGATCCAGAATAGTCTTCTGTCAACAGCTTCTCAGAAACAGAGAATCACACATCCAATGTGTGGCTAAAAGGCATTGGAACATGTCAAGTCCAAGCAAACCATAACTAGCATTCTAATCACCTTCAGTTGTTAGATAAATGATAACATTATAGAATGAAGTTCCCAAGGGAAAAGGAACATATTCCCTTCCTCACTCAGTAAATTTATGACAGCAAGGATCCAGAAACCCTAGGGAACACAAGTCAAATACACCTCTTGCATAACGTCTATTTAACAAAATGAAATGAGCACAGCAGGGAAGCTTTTCTGAAACTTTTTATTTATAAGTAAATATTGGACACCAAGATTTATATATTATATATGGCCTTTACATACCTTGAGGGCTGTTTCCTGTATCGTGTGTCTCTTTATGTTGTTAGTTAAATAAAAAAGGGAACCATAAAAATGTCCCAATAACACATTTTCTATCAACTATCCAGGAAAATCAAATTTCTTTACCACATAGAAGCAAAAGTGATATTCTTTAAAAGGAAAACCAGGTAACAGCCTTAAAAATGGCTTCACAGTGGTTTATGATAAAGTCTAAACTCCATTAGGCTGACATAACATGTCTCTTGCTCGTTTCTCTCCCCTCATCCCTTAGGATGCTTCTCTCATTTTCTGGGCTCCAGGATTCTGATTTCCTCAAGCTCCTGCAATCTGCCTGGCTTCTTCTGGCTGCAGGATGTGAACACACACTCCTCACTCTTCATGGTATGCCTTGCCCAGGTCTGTCTCTGAACTGTCCTCTTTATTCTTCGGTTTTCAGGTGAAATGTGGTCTTCTCGTGGAAGTCTTTCCTGTTGACGTTATCTTAGGTGGTTCCCTCATTATTTCTGGATCTTTACTTGTTTTATTTGCAGTATTTATCCACTCATTAAAGTTTGTCATTTGATGTTATTTACTTATTTTTAAGGAGAATTTTATCTGCTTACATTCAAATTGTGACTCTAAATATGAATTAGGGACCCTGCATAATAATGTGACTTCCCTAAAACTTAGTTTCCACATCTAGAAAGTGAGCTTACTATTTACCTGATAGGGTTGTCTTAAAGAATTAATATATGAAAACAAGCAGTGTGTAGAACCTGCCCAGGTATATAACAAAATATCAGTACCTATTAACTATTATTAGTGCGATTTTAATCACTGCCTCTGGGTGGTGGAACATTCCTCCCTTGCTAATTGCACCTTTCTCTCTTTTCCTTCCTTTAGGGAGGGCTTCCCTGACCATGCTTCATAAACTCAGGCCAGCCCCCCTAGTAATTCATTCCCTGTCCCATTGTCCTGCTTAATCTATCTCCACAGCACTTAAACTTTTTAAATATATATTTATCTTTCTTTATTGATGATATCTCTTTCCCACTATAATTTAAGCTTCATGGAAGACCCTCTATTTCAAGGGTCCAGTAGAGGCAGATATTACACACTCAATGAATATCTGCGGCATGAGCAAATAATTGAGAAATTATCATCATCATCATCAACATCATCATCATTTTCCCTTTCTAAAAAGTAGCATGGATTGTACCTGTCTAACTTATGTGTATGTTCTTAACATGAATCATAGTTCTCAGCAAAAACGGCTCTGTCAATGTTTGTTAAAGGAATGAATTTTTTAAATATGGAAAAAAAATGTGTTTTGAGACTTTGCCAAAAATCATAGACACAGGAAATCTTAGCAATAAACACATTAGTGATTATCACTCTTTATTGATGGCAAATATAATATTTTATGGTTAAATCAATTTTATAAAAGATTACATTGATTTTTGAAATCCTGTTACTTAAATTTTATTTGGTTGCTTAACCTTTCGGTCCAATCTGTATACATATGAAGGCATTCCCTTTCTTTCTTACATACTTGGAATGAGAGACGATACTTGGCATGTGGTACTTATATCAGGATCCAATCAGATTATGATTGCCAAGGACTTGGTGCAATGCCCATACCTCCATCTTTCCTTATTTTTTTCCCCTTAGTTTTTAAATCTCTCAAATTGATTTGATGTAAGTAATAAGTTTGGTCACAAGACATCTGCTGAACATCAAGCATTTTCCTTTTCATTTTAAAGATATCTTGGCAAATAAAACTTACTTTTCTCCATCAACATTTTAAGGTATACGACTAGCACAAAACAGATGCCACTTCCTTTTATGCTGCAAAGACTGATGGGAGAAAAAGAAGACAAATTCTTTACCCCCTAGAACCTTCAGATCTATTGAGGGGTGTTTAGATACCCACACAAAGAGAGTTAAACATGTTAAGTGGAACACTTTGAAGGAACTGAAGAGTCAAAAGAGGAAGTAGGTGCTGAATAGTTCAGAAAGGGAAGCAGTTCACCGGTTCTATTGACCACAGGTTGCCTTTCTCAAACAGGGTTGCCAATGTCTAGGATTTGTAGCTTGTGGTCTGACTTTACAAGTTCGAGAACTTCTTTTATAAAAGATGTATGGGCATACCTTGGAGATATTGAAGCTTCCGGTCCAGTCCAGTGCAATAAGGAACTATAAAAAGTCATTCACATGAATGTTTTGGTTTCCCAGTGCATATTGTATATACTATACTGTAGTCTGTTAATCATGCTATAACATTCTGTCTAAAAAACCCTATACTTCATTGCTAAAAAATGCTAAAGATCATCTGAGCCTTCAGGTCATAAGCTTTTTGCTGCTGAAGGGGTCTTGCCTCAATGTTAATAGCTGTTGACAGATCAGGGCAGTGGTTGCTGAAGGTTTGGGTGGCTGTAGTGATTTCTTAAGATGGTAGTTTGCCATACTGATTGACTCTGCCTTTTGGGAAAGATTTCTCTGTAGCATGTGATGCTGTGTGATAGCATTCTACTCACAATAGAACTTCTTTTAAAATTGGAGTCAATCCTCTCCGACCCTGCTGCTGCTTTATCGACTGAGGTTAATGTAACATTCTAAAGCCCGTGTTGTCATTCAGCTGAATCTACTCTTCACCAGGGGTAGATTCCATTTCAAGAAACCATTTTCTTTGCTCATCTGTAAGAAAGCAACTTCTATATGTTCAAATTTGATCATAAGATTGCAGCAGTTCGGTGACATCTTCAGACTCCACTTCTAATTCTAGTTCTCCGGCCTCTCTCTACCACATCTGTAGTGACTTCCTCCACTGAAATCTTGAACCCCTCAAAGGTCATCCATGAAAGCTGAAATCAACTTCTTTCAAACTCTTTTAATACTGATATTTTGACCTTCTCCTTTGAAGCATGAATGTTCTTAAAGGTATGAAAATAAAATAAAATCTTGGGACCCCTATACTCACTATGCCGAAGGAAAAGTTAAGTTTAGAAGCAGAGTCACCAAAAAACTCCTTTTCCTTTTATTTGATGGCTTGGCTTCCATCTAGTCTGTTTGTTTGTATCTTGCATAAAGTGTGGACTTACTGGTTGCATGAGACAAAGGCTTAATTGGCTGTTCCTCTCCCTCCTCCTTTCACTTGTAACATGTGGATTCAGGAAACGCTTATTAAAGCCTCAGGAGAATGTGACCTCTTACCTCACTTTATACCTGTCCTTTTCTTTTCCCCTTCCCCTCCTGCCTTCTCTTTCCCCTTTAAATGTTGAAATCCTCAAAATCCTCTTTGTAAAAAGTGTGAACCACAGATCTTATTTGTGATTTGTGTCTTCTGTCAGGTATGTCCTCAACCTTAGCCAAATAAACTTCTAAATTAATTGGGATCTACCTCAGACAGTTTGTTTTACAAAGCCATCTAGCATGCTGAATCCTTTCCAGAAGGTGTTCAGTTTACTTTGACCAGATCCTCAGAGAACTCACTATCTATTGAGCTACAGGCTTACAAAATGTATTTCTTAAATAAAATTTGAAAATCAAAATGATTTGCTGATGTATGGGCTACAGACTGGATGTTGTGTTAGCAGACATGAAAACAACATTAACCTCCATGTATATCTCCGTTAGAGCTCTTGGATAATCACAGGCACTGTCAATAAGCAGTAATATTTTTAAAAGAATCTTTTTTTTTTTTTTTCTGAGTGGTAGCTCTCAACAGTGGATTTAAAATATTCAGTAAACCATGTTGTAAACATATGTAGGCTTTATTTTTCCATCTGTAGGGCACAGGCAGAGTAGATTCCGTGTAATTCCTAAGGACTCCAGGATTTTCAGTAGGGCAAATGAGTATTGACTTCAAGTCATCAGCTGCTTTCACTCCTAATAAGAGAGTTGACCTGTTTTTTGAAGGTTTGAACCCATGCCTTCTCTTCTCTGTAGCTATGAAAGTCCTAGATGACATCTTTTTCCAGTAGATGGCTGTTTTGTTTGCACTGAAAAACTGCTGTTTGGTGTAGCCACCTTCAGTTAACCTAGCTAGGTATAGATAACTTGCTGCAGCTTCTCCATCAGCACTTGCTGTTTGACCTTGCTTTTTTATGTTTTGGAAATGGCTCCTTTCCTTTCCTTAATCTCATGAACTAGCATCTGCTAGCTTCAAACCTTCCTTCTGCAGCTGCCTCATCTCTCTTCGCCCTCACAGAATTGAAGGGTGTTAGGGCCTTGCTCTAGATTAGGTTTTGGCTTAAGATAATATTGTGGCTGGTTTGATCTTCTATCCGCACAACTCAAATTTTCTACACACTGTGTTATCACTTGTAGATTGGCTGAAGTAGCACTTTTAGTCTCCTTGAAGAACTTTCCCTTTGCATTCACAACCTGCCTAACTGGTTGATGCAAAAGGCCTACCTTTCGGCCTGTCTTGGCTTCTGACATGCCTTCCTCACTAAGCTTAATCATTTCTAACTTTTGGTTTAAAGTGAGAGATGTGGGACTCTTCCTTCATTTGAACACTCAGAGGCCATTGTTATTAATTGGCCTAATTTCAGTACTGTGGTGGCTTGGGGGATAGGGAGGTCCAAGGAGGGGAAAAAGGCAGGGAAATGGCTGTTCAGTAGAACAGTCAGAACACAAGCACCATTTATTAAGTTTGATGTCTTATATGGATATAGTTTGTGGTGTCCTAAAACAATTCAATAGTAACATGGAAGATCACCAATCACAGGTCACCATCACAGTTAATAATAACAATAAAATTTGAAATATTGTGAGAATTACTAAAATGTAACACAGAGACACAAAGTGAACACACGCTGTTGGAAAAATGGCACTGATATACTTGTTCAGTGGAGAGTTGCCACAGATCTTAAATTTATAAGAAAATATAGTATCTGCAGAGCACAGAAAAACAAAATGCAATGAAACAAGGTATACCTGTAGTATTACTTTCTTAACTTGCTCTTTAAATTCTTTGAAGAATTAATGCTTTTACTGTATTTGTTGCTTATGGCATTTTGATTCTTCAGGCTAGCTTGACATCTTTCTCCCGAACTCTATCCTCTCTTCTGAATATTCTTTCGCAGCGTGGTGTTACTGGTTTGTTTTTTTTGTTTTGTTTTTTTGTTTTTTTGAGACAGAGTCTTGCTCTGTCACCCAAGCTGGAGTTCAGTGGCACGATCTCGGCTCAATGCAACCTTCACCTCCCATGTTCAAGCAATTCTCATGCCTCAGCCTTCTGAGTGGTTGAGATTACAGGTGTGAGCCACTATGCCTGGCTAATTTTTGTATTTTTAGTAGGCCATGTTGATCAGGTTGGTCTCGAATTCCCCGCCTCAGATGATCTGCCACCTAGGCCTCCCAAAGTGCTGGGATTACAGGAGGGAGCCACCGCACCTGGCTGGTGTTCCTATTTGATTCTCGTTGTCAGACATGCTGAAAATGGCATAGAAAACCTCTTGCCAGTGATTTTCTCGCTTTTACCTTCTCTTTTACCTTCATTCCAAGCCTACTGTTGTAGTCCTAAAGGTGCATTTACTTCTCCTTTCCTGATTTGAGTATTTTCTTCCAAAAATTGATCCCTCATGGAAGTCGATGCTTGAAGGAGAAGAAAAGTTTTTGGTGTTGATTTTTATTCTTCAAGAAAACCCCTTGGATTCCTCTAGGAATCTCAAATCTCAGTTTTAATAATCTTTGCTTTCTGATTGTGACAGCATTTTCCAGATGCTTGATATTTACCATGCACAAGATTTAGAATTTTATTTTTTAAAGAGCTAGTTGGCCCAGCGCAGTGGCTCATGCCTGTAATCTCAGCACGTTGGGAGGCCAAGGTGGGTGCATCACCTGAGGTCAGGAGTTTGAGACCAGCTTGGCCAACATGGCGAAACCCTGTTTCTACTAAAAATACAAAAGTTAGCTGGGTGTGGTGGTGAGTGCCTGTAATTCCAGCTACTGGGGAGGCTGAGGCAGGAGAATCGCTTGACTGGGAGGCGGAAGTTGAAGTGAGCCAAGATTGTGCCATTGCACTCCAGCCCGGGCAACAAGAGCGAGACTCCATCTCAAAATAAAATAAAATAAAATATAGAACTAGTCAGTAACATGAGAGAAGCAAACATTTTTTGCATAAAATTAAAACATTTTCTAAAATTCACTTTGTTATATATACTTAAGATTTAAATAGCAGTATTAACATGTTTAGGCATAGGTTGAGATAGCAAATGCATTAGTTTTGTTTTTTAGTTGTGTTTACTTTTCAGCACTAGAAACGATCAGCATTTCTGGGTTTATAAGTTGGCTATGTTTATAAATGCTTGCAATAATACGAAGAATATACTTTATATTTTATTTAAGGAGTACTATTCAGTGCAGAGTGCTTTGAGTGGTTTAGGCATGTTTGCTTTTAAAGAGAGCTTTGCATTTCTCCTGGTATTTTTTTGCAGCTGCTTCATTCTTACTAGTGAGAGGGTATCTTCAGGCTGAGCTGAATGAACATTTTTTCTTCTTCCCCTGTGTCTCCCAGACTGGAGTGTAGTAGTGTAATCATGGCTCATTGCAGCCTTAATCTCCTGGGTTCAAGTGATCTTCCCACCTTAGCCTCCCAAGTGACTGGGACCACAAGTGCATGCCACCACGCCCAGCTAATTAAAAAAAATTTTTTTTTGGTAGAGACAGGGCTTCTCTATATTGCCCAGGCTGGTTTTGAACTCTTAGGCTCAGGCAATCCTCCTGCCTCACTCTCCCAAAGTGCTGGGATTACAAGTGTGAGCCACTGCACCCAGCCTGAGTGAACACCTTGAAGACGAGTGTGCTACCATTGCTACTAGTTTGTGAAGGCTGTCCAGTGGGGACAGTGCTCTGGATTGATGGCAGACATCAGCAAAGGATCTGCTGTGGGTTAATTTTTGTCCTATAATTTTTCATTTCTGCCAAATTATCTTTGAAACAGGAAGTAAGAATAAAGAATTCATTTCTTTTTGACCTGACTCAGAAGGAATATGGCTTGTATTTCTCAAGGAGCACAGTGTGGGTTGGTTTCTCTTTAAGCCAAATATAAAAAAAGAACAAAGAGACATGGCTCATACCTTGGAAGGTCAACAAAAATAACTAAAATGCATAGAAACCTCTTTCCAGTGATTTTCCAATTTTTACCTTTTCTTTTACCTTCATTCCAAGCCCATTGTTGTAATTCTAAAGATGGACTGGATTACAGCTTTGCAAAGTCATACTAAGTGATTTTTTAAAATTAACGAAAAATTAAGATGGTGAGACAAAATGAGAAACGCCTCCTCTGTACTAAGCCACAGGGCTTTTTCTGTCCTTCTTTCCTTCTTGCTGTTCTCATGTTGGTTTCTGCTGTGTCTCAACTTCGAGTGCCATTGTGATGAGACTGAACTAAGGGTCCCCATCGTGCGCGCAAAGCCTCAAGTGGTTTTGCTTTGCTGCTGACAGCAATAAAATGCAACAACAATAAAAATTGCTTAACGTACTTTACATTAGGCCTCTTCTGGGCTTTCATCTGAGCTAGAAAACATGATCAAAACAGTGAGCATGTCCATGGTGCCATTTTCCCAGGTGGAAAACCAAAGAGGCACACAGCAGCCATTTCAGCTATTGTGAGATGGGGCCTGGAGATGCCTGCGCTTTTAAGCATCTGCGCTGTGCAACATCTCCGCTGAGGCCGGTGGCCTGTTTCCTCTGCCTCTCTGTTGTGGGTTTGGGGGCGGGCACAGCCACTTCCTCTGATCCACTACCTCTTCCCGCACCCTTTTTATTCCTTCTGAGCTGCTTCCCTTTTTGATATCCAGCTTCCTCTTTCTCCTGGTGCCCCTCCCTAGGGGCAATTCCTCCCTTCCCCCATCCGTCTTGTGTGTGGCTATATACCAACAGCATACTCACACTTTGTTCAAATCTGAAAATATTATTTTTGTTGTATCAGAATCCATACCCATTATGGAGTCCACCGCTTTCAAGTTATTTGTAAAGCTGTTGTTGCAATACTGAAATGCCCAATCCCATTTGATTCTACCTTAAAGTAACCTCTCCCTGTTGATCCCTTTTTCGAGTGTGAGGGTGGGAGGGTGTGCTGCACACTTGCTGTGCTCCTGTGTGTTGTTTATGCAAGTTTCCATTTCAATAGGCATAAAGGTCTTCATCAAAACAGACTTCTTTTCTGCCTTTTAAGGAGGAAAATCAACATTTTCTTCTTAACAAACATACAAATATATACTATTCTGTGGAGGATTTTCTCACCTTTATGTGTGGTGAATTAATTCTGTTTATGGATGTACGTTTGCAGTTCTGAACCACCCATCCCCTTTCTAGAAAACACTAGATGCTAACCCACCTGGCAAGCAGGGAGGAATGGATTCTGCCCGTGTGTGTGTGTGCGTGCGCGCGCGCGCGTGTGTGCGTGCGCGTTCATACTTGGTAAAGTTATAATGGAAAATAATGTGTCCCTAAGTAAGAAATTGCCAATGCTCCTTCTGAGCAGCACTTTTCCCATTTCTCTAAAGACTTATTCTTGATAAAACTTGGACCCAACCCTTACACCCCATGGGCTACTTCAAGATGACACTCCCACAGTGGTAACGGTGCTCAAGGGGCCTAAGGCACTCCATCCGCCAGGGTGTGCAGCTGCCACACCACTCCCTCTGCATTTGACAACGAAATGGGGGCTCTCTTCCCAGTGTCCTCTCCCCCAGCACGTGGGTGCCTCAAAGAATCTCTTTTGCTTCTCTGACAGTGCTTACTTATGCTCAAAGACTCAAGAACCCATTGTCACCAAGGGGAAACAGGTTAAATTGCAGGTGCCTGGGAGGCCTGTTTTTAATTGCTTGGGTTCGGAGTAATGCCCAGAGGACTACTCTATGACCAAGCACCCCTGAGTGTTTGACTCATAGATCACACTTTGTGAAACCTTGACTTTATAAAAAGAAAAAAAAATTAAACATTAAAAATCCATCAGATTTCCCAGGGATAAAGAGTAAGCAAAGTAATAAGGACATATATTTGTAATGAAAATGTAATGCATTTTCATTTGTATGTAAAACATTATAAGAACCAAGTAATGAATTTATATGGTAAGTTACAACAATTCCAAACAATACCATGTAAATAATGCATATAATTGGAAGTACTCACAACATGATGAAAATTAGGAGCAGTCCCGGGCTGGCTCTGATTTTTCTAACTTCCTCATAGCATTTAGCCTTGTCAGGGCTGTGGTGATGTAAATGTTAACTGTGCCAAGATTCTGCCTCTCCCAGGTGCCAAGTCATGCCAGCAGGTAAGGACATCTTTAGGCTACACTTTACCTATGCTTAGTCTCCTGAGAGGCAGGGAGCAGGAAGAAAATGCTCTATTTAGAGAGATATAGGCAAGGTATGAAGAATTACTCACCTGTAGACAATGAAACCATTAAGTTGAAGAACACACAGCAATTGAACAGCTCTAAGCAAGCATATCGAGTATGCTCAATGAGCGTTTATTGAGTATTTAAAATGGTTGAGCATTTCATTTTATTTTATTCATTTGGCGTGCACTTTTCCTGTTTTTCATTTTTTTAAAAAATTTTATTTATTTATTTTTTAGAGACGAGGTTCTTGCTCTGTTGCCCAGGCTGCGGTGCAGTGGTATAGTCATAGCTTACTGTAGCTTCACACTCCTCGGCTAAAGGGACCCTCCTGCCTCAGCATCCCGAGTGGCTAGGACTATACGCATTTGCCACCACTCCTGGCAAATTTTTTCTTTTAAATGTAGAGATATGATCTCACTATGTTGCCTAGGCTGGTCCTTTTTCCTATTTTTCTTTCCTTATTATTATTTTTTTTCAAACTGAGGATGTCTGAAATTGTCTCCAGTTCTCTTGCTGTGGTTTTATCTCTAACCCAAGCTCCCTCTAGGAGGATCTCCATTTTGTCCACATATGTTGGTTTCCTGTACTCCTTGCCCCTTTCCCTCCCCTGTCATTGGGTTCAGAGCATAGAGAAAAATATGTGGCTCTTCTGCTAAAATGTAAGATTCCCAGTGTGGGTCCTTTGGCCCTAAATTAAACCCTTCTCCATTCTGGCATTGGGAGGCCTTCCTCACCCAAATATTTCCTATCTGAAGACCCAACCAAACCCAGCCAGTTCCAAGTCATGCTCAGGTACATAGATTTCTACAGAGAGAAAAGAAGTAGAGGTAAAATATAAATGCATATATTTGTATAACCAAGAGAAGGAATTCAGTATCTGCCGAGTAGAGGAAACGTACTGCGGCTGTATCACTAACCTAGCTAACTGGCAACACAATCCAAGACTTCATTTTCAATTTAGAAAACATCCACAATATATGACGAATACTAATAGCATAAAAACAAAAACCAATAAAAAGAAATAGAACACATTCCAATAGAAATGGAGATAATTCAGTAAGCAGATGTCATACAAAAAGAAATTAAAAATCTATAAAATGTTAGAGAACAAGAACAAACTTGTAGACATTAAATGTGCCTTTACTAAAGTAAAATATTCTGTAGAAGAGTTGGTAGATAAGACTGATGAAATTTCTTAGAAAATAAAGCAATGATAGAAGTAAAGGTAACTAGAAAGAAAAGATAAAACAGAGACAAGTTAATTTTAGAGTTACAACATGGAGGGTCCAGAAATGGAAAACAAAGAAACATGGGGTGTGGAAACTAAAAAAAGAGAGAGAGAGAGAAAGGCAAATTACACAGCTAAAGAGAGAACTGCGGCTTCAGAATAAAAAAGCTACTGACAACCAGAGCAAAGGAAGATAAGACACACTTGGATTCACATTTATAAAATTTCCTGTACTAAGGATAAATAGAAGGTCTTAAACGCTTCTAGAGTGTTGGGGAAAATGCTCTCTATATATTAGGAAGAATCACAACAGCATAAAAATCCTGAACACCAGAAAACAACACATCAATGCATGAAGGATCTGAGGAAAGATGGATTGAAACTAGAATTTCATACTCAGTCAAACTATTAATGAAGTGTGAAGGCAAATAAAATGTGTCAGAAACACAGGGACTTAGGAAGTGTAATATTCATGTACCTATGCTTGGAAGAATTTACTTGAAAATATATGCTAAGGAAAGAAAACAAGAAAGGAAAGAAAGCAAAAAAAAAAAAAAGATTCAAAGGAATATAATAAACAGTGGTACTAATCCGGGAGTTTGGTTTGTGTTAATCTTAGGATAGCAGTTGTATTACCAGATCTGAAAAGCAATAGCTCTAAAGAGTAGGTCATATCATTTTAAAGAAGGAATTTTAAAAGGATATGATTAAGATGCTGGATGGTTAGTGATACAGTGACAAAAGCATATGTTAGTTTCCATCAATATGAAACTAAAAAGTTCAACTCCATGGAAAACAAAGCTGTGAGTCACATGCAAAGGAGCTGTGAATGGGGCATGATGCTGAGCAAGTGACGCGGGGTAAGTGAATGTTTTCTTTTGCATGGCAAAGAGGTAATTCCATCAGACCTACAAAGAAGGAATGTATGCCTAACACACTACTTGGCTCTTCTGTGAACAGAATATTCATATACATGTACCAGTCAGGTTTCAGTGTGGAGAAAACACTGAATAGTCTTTTAAGGAGAATGGGTTTTATGGCAAGAGATGATGTGCTTACATAATCATTGAAAGGGCTGAAGGGTGAAGATTACGGCACTGCCAGTAGGATCTTTGGCCCCACTTTTACAATTTGGACTTAGAGGTTTGGAAGCGTCAACTGTCTCCTAGGGGAGAAAGCTGCAGGAAATCCTCACAGAAGTCACAAGGCACTCTGCTGGCCCCAGGGCAGGGACTGGCAGGGGACATGGAATCTAGCTGGCTGCCGCAAACACTCATGTTTCTGCAGTCCCAGTGTGCCCGCTGCTATCTCTGCCTGGGAAAGAATGGCTTCTCTCCTACACTGGCTTCTAACTTGTATCTAAGTGCATCTCATTGGATGACTCTTAAATTGATTCTAGAACCCTCTAGCTACAATATTATAATCTATTCTTAAGGGACTGGAATACCTTTATTTTATGAGAAAAATACACTGAGCTATCAAGGTGGAAAATAATTTTGCTAAATATAGAGGGATTTGTAATACTGCAGATCTTAGGGTGGGATGTGAACTTACATATAACATGGCCAAGGAAAATACAGTATTAGGAGCACCATTTTGGATGGCTCCAAGAAGTGATTCCAGAATTGGAATCACAATCCAGAAGTGAATTAGGGAATTGGGTACAACTGATTGGCAGAAATCTGGTTGCTGTTAAAAACTGCCATGGAAATGGCTGAAGGAAAGAGCCTTTATGCTTTGATGAGGAAATGCGGTGTGAGGTATCACACCCCTACAAGAGTGGGCAGAGTTTATAACAGATTAAGGATATATGTGAAGTACCAATATGCAAAATCTCCTGTTAATAGTAAATACATTTTCAATTTTTAGAATAGACTGATAGGCAAAATATAGAAGATGTAAAAAGTAGCCTTAGTACAAAACATAAATATTAACATTGTTTAAAGTAAATGCAGTAACAGAATATTTAAATATACTGTTAACATAGATGAATGTAATTAACTAAAACACAACCAAAATGATAATGCTATTTCTTAGAGCAGAGTGAATAGATAACACCTTGAATACTTAAGAAATTATGCTGTAGGCATATTGTTTTGAGTAGGAGAGGTAACCAATATGAGAAATAAAAACAGAAACAGAAGTAGGAAGTGGTATGTGGTGGTGGATGGGTGGAGGTTGGGCTCAATATTATTACTTTTCATTCTAAAATCCTTTTATAGCGCTCGATTTTTTTTAACCGTATACACATATTGTTTTAATAAAAGAATTTGAAAAGGCTATTCTTTTTTTTTATCATAATTCTCAAGTAAGGATATTGCTCATAGCAAAAAAAAAAAAATTGAAGAAAATTTACTCCTTTAATGATAGTCATACTCTGATGAATTATCAAAACTACTTCATTCTATTTGAATCAAAGTTACTAGAATTCTGTTTCTTATTAGTGTTGGAAATGATTCCCACTAGTTGCAGTATCTACCTTTTTGCATCACACTCTGGGGCCCCTCACCTGTGGCGGGTGAGTCACTGTCAGTGATGTGCTGTGGCTGAGCTCTGCCTCTCCTGCCGTTTGTTTTCGGGAAGACATGCATGAATAGGACTTGTAACTCTATTTCAAGCAAAGGGGACAGGACCAAGATCCCAATGTGCCCAGTTATATCAGAAGCCATCTGAAGGCATCTGGGGAGGGAAGTTTAATAGGGAATCACTAGTTGAAATATGTCTTCCTGAACTGTTTCATAGTAAGTATGTATTAATTTATATTAAAAAAGTTAAATAGTAATGCAGAGAAAAGTGACAAAAGGAAATATATGTGCCCAAATCTGTGCTAACGTGATGGACTTAATTTTGTTCTTTTAAGTCAGATAGCTTTGGTTGGTTTTTGCCTTCTCTATTACAAGTAAGTAAAGCTACTGGGATCCATGAAACTCAGCTAGATGCAAAAGAGTCTCTTTCTTAAAGCACACAACAAGGAAGAGTTCCTAGTCCAAATAAGGTTAGGAAATGCTGGTTAAACATACCTAAATAGTTTTTCTTTACTGCAGGTTTTCTCAGGAGTAAATTCTAAGGAGCACTGTGAATATCTAAAACTGATAACATTTAGGTAGAGAAGTTGGTGTTTCAGAAAATAACTGAAAAAGGAAAATTACATTTTAGTAAAAATGGGTTTAGTCATATAGTGCAGGAAGGGTTCAAGATGTGAGGAAAAGTAAATGTAATAAACCCAGTGATAAGACCATTGCAGCGATCCCCGGTGATACAGTTTGGATATGAGTCCCCGTCCAAGTCTCATGTTGAATTGTAATCCCCAGTATTGGAGGTGGGGCCTGGTGGAAGGAGACAGGATCGTGGGAGTGAATTTCTCATGAATGGTTTAGTGCCATCCCCTTGGTGCTGTCCTCATGACAGTTTGTGACTTCTCATGAGATCTGACTGTTTAAAATTGTGTGGCACCCCTCTCTCTCTCTCTCTCTCTGTCTCCCTCACTCGCTCGCCATGTGATGTTTCTGCTTACTCACTCACCACTCACGTCTTGCTGTGCAGCCGGTTCCAAACAGCTTCTTGGCATACTTTTATCAACTTTGATGTTTATTTTGTTTTTAATTGCTGTGCAAAATCTTAATCTGTTATTATCTACATAAATGATTGCCAAACAATTACTTGATATGTAGAAAATAACCATGCTACTAAATAAAGACCTTATATAACTATTTACTTCATTTATGTATAGGAATTAAATGCTATGTAATTAATATTCTAATATTGGGAAGTAGTCTATTTCTATTTTAGTAGTCTGACACTTTAAGGTAGATTCTAGATTGACTCAATGCATGTGATCCAGTTAACTGAATATAATTTTGTTATCAATTGTCCAAATAAAAATTTCTTGTTTTGTAAAAATAAAAAGTAGCTATTTGTAGCAACGCCAGTTATTCTAAGGCCGCTTTCCTTGATCGCTGATTTTAGGAACAGAAATGTAAGAACTGTAACAATCTAGCTAGAAATTAGGCAAATATATCTATAACACTAGTAAGAGATGAAAGGCGTTATCTTTTAGACAAGAAAAATCTGATGTTATCTAGTCTAGACAGGACTTCCCTTTAGTTAATTGGAAGCTTTGTGGCAAGAACTTGGGTAAGCCATAGAAAAAAAAGAATAAGAACACACAATAGAAATATGAAAATAAGAAAGGTTTCATAATAAAATAGCTTTGTTCTCTTCTCAGTTGTACCTTTTTTATCTCACAAATTCCCCATACGATGCAGAGCTTTCTTTACCATTTGAAGTACAATTTTAAAGAAAAGGCATAGCCTGATAGGCTAATATTTACTGAGTTATTTCGGTAGATGAGGCTGCAGTGCTGGTTTGGTATTGTGTGGACATGAGATGATGGAAACTTACTTGTAACAGATCTTTTGTTATCAGAGACACACAGAAGTTATTAGTGGAGATTTAGAGTCCCAGAATGTCCTAGTTCATGTTTAAGTGTTTATCTAAATATACATGACTTTTCATCGACTTTCCCCTAAGATTACTGCAGGGGGAAAATAGGTTTGATATGCTTGAATCTCATTTAAACTCATTGTTTCAAGTTTTATTTTAAAAAAGACATTTTCTAGGAGTGCTAAAATTATTGATCTGAAACATTTTTCACTTTCTTTATTTCCTTAACTTTTGTAATTTTTTCATTTCACAAGAGACTGATGACTTTTGTTGGCTATTGTATAAAATACAGAAAAATCAAAACAAGTAAAACTGAAAGGCAAAATCTGAAATGTAACTATTATCGTTACTGTACTATCCATGTGGAAAAAGAAACATCGAATCTTTTGGTTTTTTTAATGATCACATTTCATTTCTAAGTAAACACACACAAACATAAATGGCAGGATACTCCCTTATTATTATCTTTTTTATTCTCTGTCAGGTGAATCAGAAAAACATGTAAAGAACTACCTCTTTGCATACAACGATGGTGGCCACATGTATGCCAAGATCCTTATTTATGACTTTTTGCGTTGACTGACCAGATGTGAAAGTTGCCAGGTACCCAGAATATAATCTCCACCTATGCTTTTGTTTTTGGAAAAACCTAATGTGAGAAAGACAAAAGCGTACAATCTTTTGGATGAAAAATATTTCTTGTAGTTTTTTCTAAATCTTGGTATCTTCTCTCCTTCCCCTTCCCCTTCCCTCCCTTCCCCCTCCTTTTCCTCCCCCCCCCATAATTTATGGGTCATAGGGCAAATCATGAAGAACAGTGATCCCAGAGATTGCCAAGAGCTGTGGGAAATTAATGAAGAATCTCCAGGTGATAAAGGAGTTAAGAAATTATTTAGGCAGATAGTGAGGGTAAAGAAGTCCTTGGTAAGGTTTTCCTTTTAATGAAAAGCGGCCCCAAAATCATTTTCTTTTCTAACAAAGAGCACCCTGTAAAATCGCGCTGCAGACGTAGACAAGCGAGCTGGAAGCTTCCACTGGTGAATGCCAGCAGCTGTGCCAATAGGAAATGGCTACCTGGAGGCTAGGCATACCCAACATGGTGGCTCTACCTTCTCTTTTCCTCGTGAACAGGCAACCTGGCACTGGCCAGGAAGAGACCTATTTGCATAAGAAGATTAGGTTGGAGCGGCCAGCTTTTTCGCATGCTATGTAAACGTCACACCTGATCCAACCAATCCTTTGGGCCCTATGTAAATCAGACACCGCCTCCTCAAGCCTGTCTATGAAACTCTGTGCTCTCCGATGCAGGCTGGAAGTCCCACTGAGGAGCCCCTCTCTCTTACAGGAGAGAGAGCTGTTCTCCTTTCTCTTGCTTTTGCCTGTTAAACCTCTGCTCTTAACCTTACTGCACATATGTCTGTGTCCTTGATTTCCTTGGCATGAGGCAATGAACCTTGGGTATTTAACACAGACAATGACACTACTTCACAGGTGACAGATTGGCAAGGAAGCTGTGACACTATGCTAATTTTAGTGAGTGGCCATGAAAACAGGCAGTGAGTGTGTCAGTGGTGTCAAGTGTGGACTGGGGTAGAGGCCTTGCCAAATGTTCTAAGTTGTGTTAAACACTTGTGATTCTTCCAAAACACTCAATGGAACTTTCCCTCTTTACATATGACAGTATTTCTTGACAGCCAAGTAGATGTGTTTTTTTGGCAGATTTATCTGATTTAGATAAAGATGAACAACATGGCCTTAATGTCCCCTCAGCTGGACTAAACTTTAGACAGGTTTCTTCCTGAGTGTCGGCCCCTGATGTCCTTTTTCTTAGAGAGTTTACTTTAGAATACTTACAAAATCCAAATTTCTGCCTTTCTGAGATATAAATCTACAGCTGGGAATGCCCTTCTCACAGACCTAGGAACCATTCCTTTGTAAAGTAATTATCAAGAGAGGTAAGACACCTCTTTCCCAGTCTCTATGGGGAGATAAAGTTTAACTTTGTTAAGCACAGTTAGCAAACACAGGTGGCCTGATCACACTGACCAGCCTCTCCTACCCCCAGACATACTCTAACTCACCCTAGGACTTAAAAACTCTCTGGAGTTGAGCTCTGTAAACCAAAAAGTGACCTAGGCAGGTCTTAGTCAATTAGTGGTTTATTTTGCCAAGGCTGAGAACAAGCCAGGGAAAAACACGAATCACAGGAGCATCTGTAATGTGTGCTTTTTTCAAAAAGGGTTTTGAGAATTTTAGTAGTAAAGGGGAAACAGCAAGCAGGAAGGGAAGGAAGAATGAAAACAGAAGTGGGAGGAGGCAGTGAGGCAAGTGGCTACATTCTTGTGAGGCTTTGATTTGCCTCAGTAAATCTACATTTTACAGGGGGAAAGAGGTAGTAGAGGAAAAAGTCAGATTATGCATTCTCTGTCAGACAGGCACTTCCATTTTACATCGAACAAACACGTGAAAAGAGGAACTAGAGGAAATGAGGCTATGATACAGGGAGTTGCTCATGTGATTGTGAAATCACAGCTATTTGTTTGGGAACAAAAGGAAGAAAGTACTGGTGACTCAGTTCCCAAGCTTAACTTTCCCTGCGGTATAGTGAGTTTGAGGTCCTAGATTCTATTTTTCTTTTATAGTTTAACCTCTCTTCCCTATTGAAGTCTTGACTCTTATTGCAATATAGTTGAATCAAGTCTTCCTTATCCTTTTCAGTAAGCATCTGGTACAATTTTTCTCTTTAACAACAAAAAGTGGCACAACTTGCAGCAGAGTATTATGAAATATTTCTTTCCCTCTGTCTCTCTCTCTCTTTTATTTCCCCCATGGCTCTCTATGGATAACTAGCTGAGATATTCGTTCTGATCTTGTTTTCTTGTTGTAAGACACGTGAAAGGTTATTTGATTCCTTACATCTGGAGGAACAGCCAGGCCTCTGTTCCAGGCTTCCCTTGCCTGAGGTGAAATTAAGTATTTTCAGTGTTTCTGAAATTTCCCTGATAAGTCTTCCCACCAATGGTTTTGTTTAAAGATTCTGGGAAACTTTGAGAGAGAAGGCAGAAATAGCCTGGGATGGGGGCTGGGAGGAGTCTGTTGCTGAGTGAAAGGGCCTGATTGACCAGTTACCTGGTAAGAATCTGGGTTTTAGGTGTGGAAGCCACAGGGAGAAGTTCCATCCTCTGGTTTGGCAGAAAAGGAACGAAGCTGTGGACCTCTGGGTGGAGGGCTCGATGTACAGGCAGGGTGGATAGACTCTCGGTGGCCGTTTTTCTATTTTTCTTTCTCCTGTTTTGTTTTCTCATTTCCTTACATAGAAGAATAAGTTATGTGAAAAATCTAATTCCTCCAAGAATATAGGATACAATTTTTTTTAAGACTCATCCTGTGTTGTAACTAGCTTACTAGTTAAGGCTAACTAATAATCAAGGATAAGAAAGTTACGGTGAGATAACTTAATACATGTATCAGAATGGCAATAACTAATATTGTAAGAATATATTTAAATCAGAATATGCTTGTGAATGTCTAGCCAAAAAATTGACAATGTTGGATCTCAGGTAAGTTACTTAGGTTGCCTAGTCCTTAAGTTTCTATTTCTTTATTCATAAAATGAGGAAAAAAATGTATGTGCTCCTGTAGTAGTTTTGTTTTATTATTATTAAATAAGATCCAGATAAGGTACTAAAACAGTACCTATTACATAAAAATATCAACCGGTAGGGGTAGCTCTAATAATGTTACTTTATTTTAATCTTTAAAGCGATTAGATGGAAAAAGTCCCCATAGAAATGTATGTGTTTATCTAACTCAACTTGGCCAGTCTCAATCTCTCTGAGATTTGGTTTTCTTACTTGTAAAAACAATATATTTGCTTGTCTTACATGATAGTTGTTGCTTTTATGAAATAGTAATCAAGTACAATTATATATGCAAGAAGCAATTTTGCAGAGGGAGCATGTTAATATTGTTATTGCCGTTCATTACTATTTAACTGCCTATTAAAACCTCCATTTTAAAAAGGTAAAGGACAACAAAATAGGCAGAGTTCCAGAAACATTATTTGGAAAGAAAGAAGTAAATTCATAAATGCTCTTTAATAGATCTAGTAAGGTATAGAAAAGACCAGAAATGGAAGTTTTTGGTAATATAAAAATGTGAAAGAAATAAATACATTTGAAAAGAAAAAAAAATTACATAGTGAATTTTAAATAATCTCATCAAAATATAAAAAAGCATTATAAAAGAGAAGTCATCTTGTACATCCTCTAAATATGAATACCTTCTACTCATGCACTGTGATTCTAAAATTTGTCATTTGGAATCATCTGGTAGATCACAACTGTCATAAATATATCAACTAATATTTGAGCTTGTCCCTTACCATGGAGGGTACATGTCAGGCATTGTAAAAGAGAAAGGATGACAAAAAACAAAAGAGCAATGGGCCTATTTAAAGGAGGTTATATTTTCAAAAACTCTTGTCAGTTTTACAGTGAATTTGATTGGCCTGATACAAGTTTAGAATAGACATAATAATAGATTAGAGTCATTGATGATCAGACTTTTTAGTTTTATAATAATGGTAAACTGATAGGTTAAGTTTTTTTTTTTTTATTGATGGATGACATTTCAATTTTACTTTCTTATGTGTATTATAATATTCATGAGAAATCACTACCCTACTGATACAGTTTGGCTTTGTCCTCACCCAAATCTTATCTTGAATTGCAGTTCCCACAATTCCCAAGTGTCATATGAGGAACCTGGTGGGAGGTGATTGTATTATGGGGCGGGTCTTTCCTGCACTGTTCTTGTAATAGTGAATGAGTCTCATGAGATCTGATGGTTTTGAAAACTGGAGTTTCCCTGCACAAGCTTTTTGGCTGCTGCCATCTATATCAGATGTGACTTGTTCCTCTTTGCCTTCTGCCATGATTGTGAGGCCTCCCCAGCCACATGTAACTGTGAGTCCAAATAAACCTCTTTCTTGTGTAAATTGCCTAGTATCGGGTATGTCTGTATCAGCAGCATGAAAATACAGTAAATTGGTACCAGCAGAATGGGGTGTTGCTGAAAAGATACTTGAAAATGTGAAAGTGACTTTGGAAATGGGTAACAGGCAGAGGTTGGAACAGTTTGGAGGGCTCAGAAGAAGACAGGAAAATGTGGGAAAGTTTGGAACTTCCTAGAGACTTGTTGAGTGGCTTTAACAAAAATGCTGATAGTGATATGAACAATAAGGTCCAGGCTGAATGGTCTCAGATACAGATGAGGAACTTGTTGGGAACTGGAGCATAGGTAGCTCTTGTTATGTTTTAGCAGAGACTGGTGGCATTTTGCCCTTGCCTTAGAGATTTGTGGAACTTTGAACTTGAGAGAGATGATTTAGGGTATCTGGTGGAAGAAATTTCTAAGCAGCAAAGTATGCAAGCTGTGATTTGGGTGCTGTTAAGGGCATCCAATTTGATAAGGTAAGCAGAATGTAAAAAAAGTTTGGAAAATTCACATCCTGACAATGTGATTAAAAATAAAATCTTATTTTCTGTGGAGAAATTCAAACTGACTACAGAAATTCACATAAGTAATGAGGAGTTGAATGTTAATCCCCAAGACAATGGGGCAACTGTCTCTAGGGCATGTCACAGGTCTTCATGGCAGCCCCTCCCATCACAGGCCCAGAAGCCTAGGAGGAAAAAATTATTACATGGGCTAGGTTCAGGGTACCCATGCTGTGTGCAGTCTAGAGACTTGGTGTCCTAAGTCCCAGCTGCTTCAGCTGTGACTAAAAGGGGCCAAGGTATAGCTCTGACTGTGGATTCAGAGGGTGCAAGCCCCAACCCTTGGCAGCTTCCATATGGCATTGAGCCTTTGGGTGCACAGAAATAAAGAATTGAGATTTGGGAACTTCCCTTTGGATTTCAGAAGATGTGTGGAAAAGCCTTGATGTGCAGGCATAAGTGTACTGCAGGAGTGGGACTCTCATGGAGAACCTCTGCTCGAGTAGTATGGAAAAGAAATGTGGGGTTGGAGCCCCACACAGAGTCCTTACTGGGGTACCACCTAGTGGAGCTGTGATAAGAGGACCACTGTCCTCCAGACCCCAGGATGGTAGCTCCACTGACAGCTTGCATCATGCACCTGGATAAGCCGCAGACACTCAATGCCAGCCTGTGAAAGCAGCTGGGAGGGAGGCTGTACCCTGCAGAGCCAGAGGGGAAGATCTGCTCAAGACCATGGCAGCCACCTCTTGCATCAATCATCGTGACCTGGATGTGAGATATGGAGTCAAAGGAGATCATTTTGGAGCTTTAAGATTTGATGGCCTCACTGGATTTCAGCCTTGTATGGGGCCTGTAGCCCCTCTGCTTTAGCCAATTTCTCCCATTTGGAATGGCTATATTTACCCAATGCCTATACCCCCATTGTATCTAGGAAGTAACTAACTTGCTTTTAATTTTACAGGCTCCAAGGCAGAAAGGACTTGGGTCAGATGAGACATTGGACTGTGGGCTTTTTTGAGTTAATGCTGAAATGAGTTACGACTTTGGGGGACTCTTGGGAGGGCATGATTGGTTTTGAAATGTGAGTACATGAGATTTGGGAGGGTCTAGGAGTGAAATGATACAGTTTGGCTGTGTCCCCACCCAAATCTCATCTTGAATTGTAACTCCCACAATTCCCAGGTGTCATGGGAGGAACACAGTAAAAGGTGATTAAATTATGGGGGAGGGTCTTTCTTGTACTGTTCTCATGCTAGTGAATGTATCTCACAAGATCTCATGAAACATGAGAATTTTCCCGCACAAACTCTCTTTTTGCTGCTGCCATCCATGTAAGATGTGACTTGCTCCTACTTGCCTTCTGCCGTGATTGTGAGGCCTCCCCAGCCATGTGAAACTGTAAGTCCAGTTGAACTGCTTCCTTTTGTAAATTGTCCACTCTGGTATGTCTTTATCAGCAGCACTCTATTTAAAAAATAGTTAAATTATACAAATGCATTGTTTTAAAATGGTCTATAAAGATAAAAAGTATATAGCTACACAAAAGCTAGTCATCTTTTCTAAATCTGAGGATTTCTTTATTGGTGTACCTAACCTGGATCTAGTTAATAAATTATTTTTTTTCAGTCTTCCTGTTTATATAGTTTTAGTTCCTTAGCTAAGATTAGGTAAAGTGAAATCCGTAGCATTCTAAACATATTAACTTGTATATAAACAGGAAGATTCAAAGGAGGTTATCTGGACGAAGAGCTAGATCTACTCATGAATTATAGTCATATGCTGCAAAAGGAAACATCATTAGCTTTGGTGCATTTGCCAAAGAAATCCCTATTTTTTTTTTTTTTTTTTGCTTTTGTTTCTTGTGACCATGCAAGAAGACTAAAACTGGAAATCTGTCATTGGAAAACATCCTTTTAAAAATCAGGTGTAGAATAGAATTGAATGTGTACTTCCAGACCAAGTAAGAAGTCAAGGAGATAAAATTGCACTTTCACTCTGCTAAAGCCAACAGCTATTTACAAGATTTCCTGCAGGAGCAGGAACAAGACTATGAAATTTTCACAAGATTGTTTAGCTGGGGAAGGGTGAAAATATTCCAGAAGGTTTTGAAACATGCAACTTTAAATCTAAAGCAACAGGAAAGAGAAAATTGTATACCCATAGCTATTATTAATTGCTCATTTGTTCATATATATAATATCAATAAGGATGTTACTGACATAAGATGGTTTGGTTGTTGTGAATGATTATTACAAATTTCATTTCAGTTATATAAAAGATAATTTTCCTAGAAATTATTTACTTTAATAAAATATTCTGGTACTCAGTTTTAACATTATTGGATAAAATCAGAGCTACTGAAATATAGTTCCATAACAAATGTTTTCTCAATACGGAGATCAATGGGTGAACTTGACATTTAACCTGTACCTTAGAAGCTAGTGCATGTTATTTTAACCCCCTCATGAAACAATGTATGTGTTTCTCGTGAAGTTATGGAAGACATTTAGAATACTCTTCTTTTTATCTTTGGGAGCATTTCCGATGTGTTCCCTAAGCAGGCTTATTGTACTGTTTGTTTCATTAAATTGCATATGTGCGTGGGGAAAGGATAATGATCTCAGTTGGATTATCTAGCTCACTGTAACCTATATTAAATTTAGGTTATGGAAGCTCTCTTTATCTCCTGATTTCTCCCTCTATTCCTGTCTCATGAAAACCCATTTCTAGCTAAGCAAACATAACTTCAGAAGATTTTCATTAGCAGGAGTAGGAATAGTTTCGGTAAAGTCAGCAGCCCAAACACTAAACAGGTTGCCAATTGCCCTCATTCGCTCCATTTCAAAGTGGCAGTGGCATGTAAAATCATGTACCTTAAGCTTAAAACAGAAATGAATTCCTCATCCTTGTGTATTTCAACAGGAATGTGGGTTTTCTGTTTAAAGTTTTTGGATATGCTAGGCATAGGATTTAATTGTCTAATCTGACTAACATGGCAAAATCGACGTCATCCACTTCATTCTGTTTTTCAGATAGGTATATCTTCCTAATGGCATGATTTTATAACACCCCCGCTCCCACCAAAAAAAAAAAAAAAAAACCAAACAACAACAAAAAAAAACTCCAGCGAACATTTGGAACTCTTCTCAGGTATGGTACTTTGTCAGTAATCCTTATCAATGTTGAAAATGTTACCCTTGGCATGTGGAGGATGTATGAAAGTGGGTGTTCATGAGATAGGAGTAGATGGAGAAATCAGGAGATAAAGAGAATTTCCATAACACTATGTAAAGACTGTAAAATAACAAGTTTTTGCTTAGTTGGTCTGATGTTGTCTTTTAGATTGTGATACATAGTAAAACTTTCATTGCCCTTGAAACTTGGCTGTTGAACTTTAATGAAACAAACAGCTGAGCTCACAATAAGCAGCTGTGTTTGAAAAGGCATCTTCATGAATTGAGTAATTAAAAATGTAGGTCTCCATTTCATACATTTGTGGCAATACATTATGTCTGCACAGCAAATATACTGAGATGGCTAGAAACCTTTCAGATGTGGTGATGGGTTATTGAACATTGAGACTGATTCTTTCTTGCACATTGAGAAAATAATGGTCTCTGTGTGTGTGTGTGTGTGTGTGTATGTGTGTGTCTATGAAAATGCAAAGTACGTAAAAGTAAATTGTAGTTAAGGTTCTGAATCAGGTCAGAAATAGTGCTAGCCCTTAAAACTTTTCTTTTTAATTTCCTATAAAAAGGATAAAAATGCACAAAGGAAACAATTGTAAGACATGAGAGATTCCAGCAGGGGATAAGTGTCTTGCTCAATGCTCGGTGTGTTCCTGGGAAATGAAAACTCTCTTCATCTGTTCTTTCTTTCATTTCTAAATCAGGAAGAGGAGCAGAGTAATAGTGACCTGTGCCAGGGACAGAATGGATTCTGTAAGGGCATTTTGGGATAACAGCACTGGGCACAGGCATTTTAAGTAAAAATGGAAGTGGCTAAAACTGCGTTTATACATGGCTTGTTAATTAGATTTTGAATTTTTGGAGCAATGGTGTCTTGCTGGTGATTAACTCTTACTTCAGATTTACTTTTAATTTTTCTCCCATGTGGCTGGACAGAACTCAGGGTCTTCTTTCCCCCACACCCTCTAGCTCTTGGAGACAGCCCAACCAGCATATGGAAAGCTCAGCAGAAAGCACACCTGGGTGGAATAGTTTAGACTACTGTTCAAAGCCTGAGGGAAAAATGCCCTCTTTCTCAGAACGCTTGTTCTCGGTCTTCTCTCTTTCAGAGTGCTGCAATCTAGGGGCCAGGGGAGCTACTCATCCTCTGTCAAGGAGAGGGGTGATAAACTTAGGCTTGCCTTTAGCCTAAAGGAGAACCTTGCTTCTTAAATCTAACAAACTTGCTATGAATAGGAGCTTCGTATGTATTTGGGGTGTCTCTACTTTGGATTTGGGGCATCCTTCTTTTCCTCTTCATGAGTGTATACATGCACACACACATCCACACACACACAATTAGAATACATAAAAGATTCATTGTGGTGGGTCAGGCTGTGAAAGGCAGGCAGTAATAGACTCAGGAGCCTGGCTATCTGTCTCCATCTTGGACATCATATTAATATCATATAACTTTCTCTCATAGTTCTTACCATTTTCTCTGTTTTGCCCTTGCACATATTCAAGATTTTTCTTCTTCATTAGGCTCAAAGCTATTTGGAGGCTGCATCTATGATTCGCCTTTAATTCACAATAGTGAGTTTACATAATAGCCACTCAAACATTTATTAACTGATTCTTTCCATAGCAGCATTTAGACAAGCACTAAGAAAATATTTATGAGAAATTGACAACTGGTTCTTTGATTGGGCAACTTTTGATTGGATCTCTATAGAGATAAATATTAGAGTTGATGTCCTAGTAACTACCCGCATTTTGCAAAAAACATTTTACATTGAAAATTAGACACATACAAAAGTGAGTAAAAGAATATAATAAGCCTGTTCTACTCATCACCCAACTTCAACAATTATCTGCACATAAACAATCTTATTTTATCTATATTCAATCTACATAATGCAGATTAGTTTGAAGCAAATCCAAAACATCATCTCATTTTAGCTGTAAACATTTCAGTGTTCTCAATGGATCTTAAATGCTATGCTGCATATCTTTGTTGGTTCACTGTGTAATATTATTCTGAAATGATCACATATAATGTGTATTTGAATGTTAATTGGGTAGGTGTTATAAAGTTGCCTTAGGAACCTTTAGAAACTTACTGTGAACCCTTTGGTGAGACAATTAAGATTGTGATGACTTAGCTATACAAGATGACATGATAGAAAAGCTGAGAATCCAAAAAAGGGATGTCCTATTTGTTCCTTTTAACACTGATTTGAGTGCCAACATCCCAAAGTGGAATTAATTTTTCCAGACCAAGCTCAAGTTTAGCAATAAATTGTGATGATAAACATACCAGGTGACACCTATTCTTAGATCTGCCACAGGCACCACTCTTAATATCTGGAACAGTTAAAGAGTAACCCCCAGAAACCACAGTGAAAAGCCAAGTGGAGACAGGATCATGAATCCATGTGTCCTTATGTGTATCAGTCTGTCAGCCAGCCACCATAGCAGGGCTCTCTGTTACTCAGCTGAGTTGGATCATGATTTTTTTTTTTTCTTGAGATGGAATCTTACTCTGTCTCTCACTCTGGAGTGCAGTGCTGTGATCTTGGCTCACTGCAACTTCCACCTCCTGGATTCAAGTGATTCTCCTGCCTCAGCCTCCCAAGTAGCTGGGATTACAGGCATGCACCATCATGCCCATTTAATTTTTTTTTTTTTTTTAGTAGAGAATGGGTTTCACCATGTTGGCCAGGCTGGTCTTGAACTCCTGCCTACCTTGGCCTCCCAAAGTGCTGAGATTATAGGCATGAGCCACTGTGCCCAGCCAGATCACATTGTCTAAGCAATTCCTAACTAGTCGGTTAAAAATCTCTTTAAAGGCATGTTTGCATCTCCACAACATTTAGCAGAGTGCCTATACGTGCACAGTAGGCACTTAGCATCTGTTTGCTGAATTAAATAGTAAGCATGAGCAAAAATAGGATAGCACTCAGATATCAAGGTAGCGATAGATACCTTAAGGCATATCATAAAATATTGCTTAACTGTTTATTTTTAGAAAATACTAACAGAAGCAGAAATGTATTTTTGACACATAGCAAACAGCAAAAAAGGATGACTGTGCTTTAATGTTACATGGTCAAAAAGATGTATGTACTCTGAATAGTTTTACATAAGACAGGTGCATTTGAGATGTGTAATGGGTACACAGTGGCAGGAGCATGCCTGACTCGTAAACAGTTTCTGGAAATCACATTAATGGATTCCTTCCAGCAGAGGCACAGATATAAATAGATTTAACTCCCACTGGGGAATTTTTTTTTTGGCAGTAAGTATCCATCCAGGGGTCACATTAACATTCACAGTATTGTGCTGACAGGGAATGGGGAGTTTGATAAAGGTTTGTGATATGGAAATGTTCTCTGCAATCCTGTTGTCCCAACATACCTATCTAAATGATCATCATATAAATTTTTACAGCCTTCAAAATTTATGGAATTACTTAGGCATTGTTAGGAATGCAGGCAGAGAGTGTTAAGATATTTGATAAATATACATAAATCCTGTCTCATCAAATCATTTTTCTTTCATGTAGGCTAAAAGCGATGTTAAATAACCATATTATTAAGAGCTGCAGAAACACCTATTATTTCAAAGTAGACCTTTGGTCACAGGCCAACCTGGAATGTATGACTTAGACTAGAGGTTTAAATTAAACTTCCTCCCCCATCCACCCTCTTCCTACCCCTTCTAGAACTTAGGACTAGTATATTTCACTGTGCCTATACACAGAGAAATATGGATAGACCTGCATGGGGCTGTATGAAATCTGTGAGTGAGGAAGGGTCAGGTCTCGGAGAGGCTGCTCCAACTTCACTCACTAATGCTGCTATAAGGAGTGGAAGAGCAGTTTTAGAGGGGGAGGACTCACAGGTGCATATCTTGTAAGGCACAGGGACTCTACCTTACAGTAACCATGACCAATAAATACTTCTGTTTCTGACTAATATGATTAGCAACTCTTTCTGTTTTATGAAGGAGAGCTGTAGGGAGGTGGACAGAGACATGAAGGGCGAATATATGAATGTAGTTTACTGTTTATTAGTAGTTAATGGTTATGTCACATTAAAGCATTGGCTGTAACGAATATTAATATTTCTCCAGGTTCCCTAACCTACAAATAAAACAACAGAACAGCCATACTTAAATTTTATTAGTTAAATGCTTATACCTGATAATACGAAACCTCCATTGCCCTGATCATTGTCTCTAAGTATTTTTGTAAGCAGCGAAATCATATGTGTGGCATTCCTTTAGCATCTATGCAGTCTATAGTTGCTCAACAAGGGGCTACATCAACTTTTCCTGCTTCCTCATCAGGTACAATTGCCTTTTAATGTCTGCTTGTGTTCTAAAGGTGTCAGCATTTCCTGGTAGTTTGCAGTGCAGTGAGGAAGAAAGGCTCTTTTCTCTTAGATTTACACTGTACTAGCAGCCAATGTCAATGTTGCTTGGCCACATGTGGTTCATCAAATTATCTCTCCATAAAACTCTCTTCATCTAGGACCCAAACGTGTGTCCAGGCTCATGGAGGTGTCGGTTGAAGTAACAGCCATCATTTAGTGTCAAAAGAGGTAAAGTAATTCTTGTTAAAAAGTATTAACAAGAATTACTTTACCTCTTTTGACACTAGGGTTTTCTCATAGGATGAAGGTTGTTACCTGCCTACTGTGTTTCCTTTTGGAAAGAACTTTCTTTTTTTTTTTTTTTTTGAGACGGAGTTTCGCTCTTGTTACCCAGGCTGGAGTGCAATGGCGCGATCTCGGCTCACCGCAACCTCCACCTCCTGGGTTCAGGCAATTCTCCTGCCTCAGCCTCCTGAGCAGCTGGGACTACAGGCACGCGCCACCATGCTCAGCTAATTTTTTTGTATTTTTTAGTAGAGACGGGGTTTCACCATGTTGACCAGGATGGTCTCGATCTCTTGACCTCGTGATCCACCCGCCTCGGCCTCCCAAAGTGCTGGGATTACAGGCTTGAGCCACCGCGCCCGGCGGAAAGAACTTTCTAAAGTGGGTTCCATTTGCCTTCTGAAAACGGATTTCTCTTGGGTCACATCTACTTGAAGGTCAACAGTGGCCAAAGCTTCAGCGTGCTCCTTCCTTGAGTCTTTTCAGGCCCACTAAAAATGGTCTTATTATGGCCTCTCCTGTCTAATATGCCCAGATTCTCAATCCCAAATTAGATTCACTGTAAGTCACTACTTCTCTTTGTTAGACCTGTCACTGAAACATCCAACACATCTGACTTTGACTCAGATTTCTCAGGGCTCCACTTGCACACCCAATTCAGCCCATGTGGTTTGCTATCTTGATGCCTTGACTTCTCCAGAATTTAGGATTTGGAGGAGATCTTCCTAATTTCCTTTTAAATCTGATAATGTTTCTTTGTCTCATTTTTCTGTCTGCCTATCTCTCCGTGTTTTTCTTTTTAATCTTTATTTTAGGTTTGGGGGTTTGTCGACAAACCTCTGTGACACATGTTTACCTATGTAACAAAACAATTGCAATTTTTACATTGTTGAAATTTGCTGTTTGATATTGGAATACATTCTTAAATAAATGTAGTTATGTTATATTAATATATCGTTTTAATGTACATTTCTCACTTTATGTTTTTTGCCAATGACTTACTACTTGCTATTTATTTTACATATATTTTAGACTATGGAAATAATGTTAGACAAAAAGCAAATTCAAGTGATTTTTTTATTCGACTTCAAAATAAATAATAAAGCAATGGAGACAACTTGCAGCATCAATAACATGTTTGGCCCATGAACTGCTAATGAACGTACAGTGCAGTGGTGGTTCAAGAAGTTTTGCAAAGGAGACAAGAGCCTTGACAATAACAAGCAAAGTGGCCAAGGATTGGAAGCTGGCAATGACCAGTTGAGAGCAATCATCGAAGCTGATCCTCTGACGACTACAGGACAAGTTGCCAGAGGACTCAATGTCGCCCATTCTATAGTTGTTTGGCATTTGAAGCAAATTGAAAGGTGAAAAACCTCAATAAGTTGGTGCCTCATGAGCTGAGCCAAAAAAAAAAAATGTCATTTTGAAGTGTCTTCTTCTCTTATTCTACACAACAACAACAAACCATTTCTGGATTGGATTATGACATGCAACAAAACGCAGATTTTACACAACAACTAGTGATAACCAGCTTAGTGGTTGGGCCTAGAAGAAGCTCCCAAGCCCTTCTCAAAGCCAAAGTTGCACCAGAAAAAAAAAGTCATGGTTATTGTTTGGTGGTCTGCTGCCAGTCTTACTTACTACAGCTTTCTGAATCTTGGCAAAACCATTACATCTGAGAATTTTGCTCAGGAAATGAATAAGATGCACTGAAAACTGCAACGCCTGCAGCCTGCACTGGTCAGCAGAAAGGGCCCAATTCTTCTCCACGACAATGCCAGACCACGTATCACACAACCAGCATTTCAAAAATGAAATGAATTGGGCTATGAAGTTTTGCCTCATCTTCCATACTCACCTGTCCTCTTGCCAACCAACTACCATTTCTTCAAGCATCTCAACAACTTTTTGCAGGGAATATGCTTCCACAACCAGCAAGATGCAGAAAATCCTTTCCAAAAGTTCATTGAATCCCAAAGCACAGATTTTTATGCTACAGGAATAAACAAACTTAATTCTCATTGGCAAAAATGTGTTGATTTTAGGAGTTCCGATTTTGATTAATAAAGATGTCTTTGAACCTAGTTAAAATTGATGGTCTGAAACCGCAAATATTTTTCCGCCAATCTAATATATCATCCCTCAGATATTAATCCCAGTACCCAATAGTTACCTTTCTACTTTTCTCCCTCCCTGCACCCTCCTCCCTTAAATAGGCCTCAGTGTCTATTGTTTCCTTCTTTGTGTTCATAAGTTCTTATTATTTAGTTCCCACTTATAAGTGAGAATATATGGTATTTGATTTACTGTTCCTGTGTTAGTTTCTAAGGATGGCAGCTTCTAGCTCCATTTATATTCCTGCAAAAGACATGTTCTCATCTTTTTATGGCTGCATAGTATTCCATGGTATATATATACCACATTTACTTTATGTAATCTGTCCTTGATGGGCATTTAGGTTGATTCCATGTCTTTGCTATTGTAAATAGTACTACAATAAACATACAAGTGCATGTGTCTTTATAGGAGAATGATTTATATTCCCCTTGATAAATACCCAGCAATGAGATTACTAGGTCAAATAGTAGTTCTTTAGCTCTTTGAGGAATCACCATACCGCTTTCCACAATGGTTGAACTAATTTACACTCCCACCAGCAGCGTATAAATGTTCCTTTTCTATGTAACCTTACCAGCATCTGCTATTTTTTTTTTTTTTTTGACTTTTGAATAATTGGTGTGAGATGGTATCTCATTGTGGTTTTGATTTACATTTCTCTAATGATCAGTGATTCTGAGCTTTTTTTCATGTGCTTGCTGGCTGCATGCCTGTCTTCTTTTGAGAAGTGTCTGTTCATGTCCTTTGCCCACTTTTTAATAGAGTTGTTTGCTTTTTCTTGCAAAGTTGTTTAAGTTCTTTAATAGGCATTGGATACTAGACCTCTGTCAGATGATAAATTGCAAATGTTTTCTCCCGTTCTGTGGTTGTCTGTTTACTCTGTTAATATTTTTTATTTTGCTGTGCGGAAGCTCTTAAGTTGAATTAGATCCCACTTGTCAATGCTTGCTTTTGTTGCAATTGCTTTTGATGTCTTTGTCATGAAACCTTTGCCCATTCCTGTGTCCAGGGTGATACCACCTAGGCTGCATTCCAGGGTTTTGGGTTTTACATTTAAGTGTTCAATCCATCTTATTTTTGTATATGGTGTAAGAAAGGGGTCCAGCTACAATCTTCTGTGAATGGCTAGCTGGTTATCCTAGCTTCATTTACTGAGTAGTCCTTTCCTTCTTGCTTGTTTTTGTCAGCTTTGTCAAAGGTCAGATGGTTGTAGATGTGTGGCCTTATGTCTGGGCTCTCTATTCTGTTTTATTGGTCTATGTGTCTGTTTTTGTGCCAGTACCATGTTGTTTTGGTTACTGTAGCCTTGTGGTATGATTTGAAGTTGGGTAACTTGATGCCTCCAGCTTTGTTCTTTTTGCTTAGGATTGCCTTGACTATTTGGGCTAGAATTTGGTTTCTTATGAATTAAAAAAAATTTTTTTCTAGTTCTATGAAGAATGTCATTAGTAGTATGATAGGAATAGCAGTGAATCTGTAAATTGCTTTTGGTGGTATATCAGTTTTAGTGATATTGATTCTTCCTATTCATGAGCATGGGATGATTTTCCATTTGTGTTTTCTCTGCTATCTTTGAGCAATCTTTTGTAATTCTCATTGTAGAGATCTTTCACCTCCCTGGTTAGCTATATTCCTGGGTATTTTATTCTTTTTGTGAAAATTGTGAATGAGATTTCCTTTCTGATTTAGCTCTTTGTTTGGCTGTTGTTGGTGTATAGGAATGCTAGTTTTTCTTTCTTTTTTTTTTTTTTTTTGTACATTGATTTTGTGTCCTGCAACTTTGCTGAAGTTGTTTATCAGCTAAAGGATCTTTAGTTTTGGGCCAAGACTATGAATTCCCCCTCTACCTGTACCCCCAGATGGAGTCCTGCTCTGTCACCCAGGCTGGAGTGTAGTGGCATGATCTGAGCTCACTGCAAACTCTGCCTCCTGGGTTCAGGCAATTCTCCTGCCTCAGCCTCCTGAGTAGCTGGGATTACAGGCACCTGCCACCAGACCCAGGTAATTTTTGTATTTTTAATAGAGTTGGGGGTTTCACTATGTTGGCCAGGCTGGTCTAGAGCTCCTGACCTCATGATCTGCCCACCCCGGCCTCTCAAAGTGCTGGTACTACAGTCATGAGCCACTGTGCCTGACCAAGGGGTTTTCTACATATAGAATCATGTCATCTGCAAACAGAGATAATTTGATTTCCCCTCCTCTTATTGGATGCCCTTTATTTCTTCCTCTTGCCTGATTGCTTTGGGTAGGACTTCCAATACTATGTTGAGTAGAAGTAGAGTCAGAAGGCATCCTTGTCTTTTGCCAGTTTTCAGGGGGATTGCTTCTAGCTTTTGCCCATTCAGTATAATGGCCATGGGTTTATTATAGACGGCTCTTATTATTTTGTTCTTAAAACTTAAAATTTATCTTAAACTAGGTATGTTTCTTCAACACCTAGTTTATTGAAAGTTTTTAACATGAAGGGATGTTACATTTTATTGATGGACTTTTCTGTGTCAATTTTGATAATCATGTGGCTTTTGTCTTTAGTTATATGATGAACCATGCTAACTGGTTTGCATGTATCAAATCAGCCTTGCATCCTGGGGATGAAGCCTACCTGACCATGGTGCATTAGCTTTTTCATATGCTGCTGGATTCGATTTTTAAGTATTTTGTTGAGGATTTTTGCATTGTTCTTCATCAAGGATATTGGCCTGAAGTTTTCTTTCTTTCTTTCTGTCGTGTGTGTGTGTGTGTGTCTGTCAGGTTTTGGTATCAAGATGAAGCTGACCTCATAGAATGAGTTGGGGAGGAGTACCTGCTTCTCAACTTTTTGGAATAGTTTCTATAGGAATGGTACCAGCTCTTTGTACATCTGGCAGAATTCAGCTGTGAATCATCGCTTATAAAATGATGAGATAATTAAAACATTAGAATATCTTTTTGGAAATGTCTGAAATATTAACAAGTTTTGAAACTCATCAAGTAATATACTCTCAAATGTATTTAGAAGTAATTATAATTTTTTACCGTGTGCTTATTATATACATAAAATAATTATATATAAAATAAAAATTTCTATTTAGTGTTTCTCAACTTGAAATAATAATAATCTATACTTATTTACATATCAAGCTTACATTTTTATATTTATTTATATATTTACTTATTTATCATATATTATGTACTTAGTGTTTGTTTTGGGGTTGTAAAATCTGCATCTATATATAGAAGATGATGGATTCAATTATCTTTAGCTTCTTTTGTGGCCTGAGGATTCTGTTTATTTTCTTAGAACCTTGTCCCTAGCTTCTTATTGTTCTTATTTCTAAGATAAAATAATGAGATTAAATTGGTCAGAAACTCCTAGCTCATTTGGAAAATTTTGATAACTGGGTACTTTTAAGTTGTAAAAATGTACACTTCCATATAAAAATAAAAGTGTTTGAAGTTTTCAAATTGAATATTAATAATGTAATTGAAAATGCTTGCCATAACATTTTTACAAAATTGCATGCTTTTTATTTTAGTAGTAAGAATCTAGATTTTGGCCATGTGTGTTCTGTTTGGCATGGGGGTTTGGAGTATTCTAAATCAGAATTTAAGGAAAATATTCCTAAAGGGAGCAAAAAGAGTTAGAAAAATAAATTTTAAAAAATTCACAACTGCAATGGAGAAAGAGTATTTTGAAGAAGTGCTATTATATGGGAGAAAAAGTGTTGTAGGCAGTGCTTTGAAGAAGTGAAATGTAAGCAGTTGTTTCTGCCTTTTTATAAACATTTGCCTCACACTGGAGAAATAACTCAGGGAAGGGTGTGCAGCGGCACTTAAGAAACAGATGGCCATCCTAATAGCTATCCTGGGGATGGGCTGGATTTAGGAAACATGAAAGCTGCAGAGAGGGGCCTGGCAGAGCTCTATTTTGAGTCTACAAAGTAAATGCTAAACTATGTAGTGAATCACAGGCTTTTGGATGGCCAATAAAGGCAGTTGAAATCATAGACTTGGAATGAGTAAGACCTGGTGGATGGAAGAGAGAATAGCTAGAGTCTTTTTTTTTCCCCCTCTCTGAAACAGTAAGTTTTTTATGGGATAGCTGTGTCTTATTATCCTTTCTGGAGCAAGGAAGTTTTAATGTGCGGATTCCTAAGTTTGTTCATCTAAAACATTTGGATTAAATGCTTTCTATAATATAAAGACATTGTAGAAGTGTAGAGTAATGTGAACATGATAAAATGCCAGAATTACAGAACTGGAAGACATTGACATTCTAGACCAAATCCCTTCATCCAGTGGAGGCCTAAAATATCAAAGCCATTCTGCAAATGGTGCAGTTGGGGCTAATGCTCAGGTTATTTTCTCCTGAGCGTTATGTCTTCCTGTTTGTTTTGCAAACAGAAGAAATGATGACCAGAAAATATGAAATACCTGTATTATTATATATCAATGTAGAAAAAAGGGTGTTATAACTTTGTGGCCAGTTTCCCAAAGTTAATGAATACACTCAAATTACTTCCTTCAATGAGCTTATATCATAGGCAGTAAAAAAAAAGTCAAGAGAATATGAGGACTCTATGTTTGCCTCTGAACATCATAGAATCAATTATATCTGGGAGCATATCAGAGTGAAGAGATTAAGGATATGAGCTTTGGAACTATTTGGGTTCCAAAGATTGATCTACTTGGGTTCAAGGCCTGGTTCTAGCTTGGTTCAAGAACTTTTTAATTTGGCTGGCTTTGGCAATTTAACCATTTTTTTGCTGAATAAAATGGGTAGTAAGACGCATATCATTTGTTAATCATTAGGTGAGTAAATATATGTAAAGTGTCTGGCATAGAGTAGCTAGCACATGAGTTCAAAAATGCTGGTTATTATTATGATCTTAATTAAAAAAATACATCCCGTACCAAAGACAAGACAAAATAAAACAAGCAAGCAAAGAAATAAATAATAAATAAATAAATAAATTCAGATGTGGTGTGATATATGCCATGGTAGAGAATTATGGAACCATAGAGGAGAGTCATTTTAACAGAGGCCTGGAGCAAGGAATGCAAATCTCAAATCATGATCTACACATATTTTAATGGATTCCTCTTCTAATGTTTACCTCATCAAACCCATTCCTATGGTCCCAAATCATGATCTCCTCTAGTATTTCTTATCTCAGTGGTTAAGTCAGAAACATAAAACTCATGTTAGACATTTTGCATTTCTTACCTCCTGACTTGAAACCTGTCATTAGGGATAATAGTCTTTGGGCAGAGGTGAGAGTCTTTATCCTAGTAATCATGGCCTGTCTATTACCATAGTCTCACTTTTCATTATTCTCCATACATATTGTCTTAAGTCCATTCATTCAAATCTTCTGCTGTTTTAACTCATGGTATTCTTTCAGCAGGCTATGTTTTGTAGGCTGAATTTTCTGAAGTATAATTTTTGGTCTTTCTGATTCTTCTCTCACTCTCTCATATCTACTCGTTTATGTTTTTTCCTCCTCCTCAGAGAAATCTTGCAGAGAAAGAAGTGAATGTTTTGAGGAGTTATTAGAAGGAAACCAGACTACCCTTCAAAAATATCATCCCTCCCTATTGCAAGATTTGTTGACAAAGGGGAAATAAAGACTAGTTTGTGTCCTGTAATTACATTGCTGATTGCATCATGATTTCATGCAGAAAAGTATATTTTAGTTTTTGGAAGGAAATGGTGCAAATGAGTTAGGGGGGTTGGAGGCACAGTGAAAGAGTTGGAAAGTGACAAAGAGTCACTAGGAGTTGGATATGTAGCAGAAATTTTGTGTCAAGAGCTCTCTAAGACAAGCAACCAAAGAAAATTCCTGTATAAGATAGATACAAAATAATATTGGATAAAATAAAATAAAAACATTGGTGTTCCAGCTCATTTCCCCACCTTCAATTGTTGAATATATTTAAGAACTATAACATCCATTTTTTTCACATATATAAACATGATTATCAAATGGATTACTGATTATAGTACTTATGAGTAGTTTCATCAGTTTTCAAAATGCTAACATTATAAAAGGCTTGAGCTATAATCTGGAGAATCTAAAATATGTGATGGTGATCCATTCCTGTGAAGAATTCATGTTGTATAACCATAATATCTATGCTGTGACATCCTCTATACCATCCCCAAATTTGCATAAAAGGAGGGCCAGCTGTATAAAATTCTGAAAGAATTAGTCAAATCAAAGCCAAAATGAGATGACTTGTTTTACATATTGTAGATGGGAAAACCAAAATAGTTGGCTGAAATCTGCTTTTCCAAGTGGCAGAGTTAGTGGCATTAGAGTCTTTACATCTTGGCCCTGGGTCATGGCTCTGGCTGTACTGCCCTCTGGTCACCTCCCACACAGGATGTGGCTGGTCTAGAGGTTCCCAAGGTCTACACCTTAAGTCACCACCTGTCGCCACTCATTCACTGTGGTCCTCTTGGGTCCTGAGCGATTCCTTGTTTTCTTTAGACTTCTCCTTTGAATGTGGCAACTGCTGTTACTCTTCTAAAACTGAACCTCAGTGTCTTCTCAGAATCAAAATCTGTATTTTCTCTCTGAGGGTCTATCATTTTATTCAGGCTAGGCCTGAGCCCTGTAACCATGTTGATGTGCCGGTATATCCTTGCTGTTAGAATTCCCGATTGTTTCATACTTTGTGTAAGCCATTGACTGACCTTTCTCATTTGAGCTTCTCCTATACTCTTATAGTGTACCTTGTACACTGGCACCAAAATCCTACACACATACACACACGTACACACATACACACACTTTCTCTCTCTGTCTTAAAAATTTTTTTTTGGTAAACTTTTTCTTTGAGCTGTTCTTTCTGTGTGGAAAACTTCTGCCCCACAGATAATTTATATTGATTAATTGATCAAAGGCCATCTCTATGTGAATCTTTCCTGGATTTCCTCAGCTGAATGGATATTCTGTGCTTCCACCAGCCATCCATGAGTCTCCTCTCCCATGGCACAGTGTCTGGATCTCTATTATCATGTTTCTGAAAGACTGCTTTGTAACATTTTTCTGATTGTGTTATAACTGTAGGTGTTGAACTCCCTGACCAAGATATGATCCTGAAGGGCTGAGAGTATGGCATTCATTTTTATATCCCCATAGAGCATAACATAGTGCTTTGAAGGCCACTGCCATTTAGAAAATATCCATGGAATTTAATACAAGCAGAGAACAAAATATGATTAATTAATTGGATGATTGATGTTAACAGATATTAATTGCAAAACACTGGGTACCCAGAGAAGTATGGGAGGCTATTTTAAAACCATATTTTAGAACACTGGTTTCAGATGCTTTTAGGGGAATATAGGCAAACAGACTACTAGAGATTTTATGGCGCATAATTCAGGCACATAATTAAAAAATTTAATATCACCTCCTCTCTTTTTGTCTCAGTATTATAACTTTGAAAAGGTTTCAGATTATAACAAAATAGCCTTCTTATCAGTTTCAAACATACTTGTATTGACAGAAAACATAATCCTCATGTTTTTTATTCTTTAGAATTAACATTTATAAGACGTTATTTGAGTATAACTTTACATATTAGAACACTTTAAAATTATGAAACTGGTAATCATTTCCCAAAGGAAAAGTGAAATGGTATTCTTTGTGACTGCTTCAAAATCTAGGGCCCAATGAGTTAGCAGATTCTAAACTTGGCAAGCCAATGTCTACTATTCCTAGTGGGAAGTATTTTGGTTTTAACTTCCTTTGGAAAATCTCCTAAGCTCAAGGGGAAATAAACATACTCCAAGAATCAAGGCTCCTTTTAGAAATTCAATTTAAAATTTTTTTCTCAGGAATTCTGGCTGTGGGTCTTTTTAAATTTTTTTCCTCTCTTAATGAACATTTCATCCTTTTCTTGTCAGCTGCCAAAACCAGCCTTTTCCTGGGCTCCTAGAAATTTGAAACATTTTGGCAGGCTAAAGAGGAAAATTGATTGGAGAAACTCTCAAAGAGGATAAATGAGAAATGATGTTTCCACTTCCCAATATTCTTGGCCAGATTGTTTTTCTATGTGGAGGAAAAAAGCCTTTGGAATCACTTCAAGTGCTCCACGGACATTCACAGATCTGGACTTGTAGGGCTGGACTCACTAAATCAACAAATATTTGGCATGTTCTGGGAGCTTTAGTGCATATCAAACTTTAAAAATCAGTCCATACTCCTAAAAAGCTAGATTGAGTTGCAGAGATAAAATGCTTGCCATGTTTAATGATAACAAATGAAAATACCTCTGAAAAGTACATGGTCAGTTGCCAGATGTATGGTAAAGACAGTAGAAGAAGAACTTGGAGAAGGAGGCGATATTTGCAGTCTTCATGGTAACTTGAGGGCTATCTGAATTTCCAGAGTTCTCAGGGAGGAAATTGAAGTGGTAGGATGTACTGCAGAAGATGGATATTTTGCTGGGTTTTGGAGGATTATTAGTAATAACTATTATTTTGTCTGCACACAAGGTGTCCGATACTGAGTAATGTGTTTTGCATGTATTCCCTTTAGTCCTAACACCATGCAACATGGGTCTTATGGGATTTTATTATTGTCTCTCTTTTGTTGGCCTGAAAGTTCCATGAGGACAGAGATAGATTTATCTGCCTTTGGTCACCTTTGCATCCTTAAGCCTAGAATAATCTTTCGCAGATGGAAAGTACCTAATAATTATTTGTGGAGTACAGATGAGGGAAACGAGGGTCTGAGGTTAAATAACTTGTCCAAGGTCACAGTGCCAATAAAGGCAAAGCTGGCATTTGCATCTCAGTCTATGTGGTGGCAAAGCCTAAGGCTTCTTGTGGTGTAATGCTCTAAAATGATGGATAAGATTTAAACATCTGGCGAAAAATGAGATGGGCAAGCCAGGTTGGAAAATAAGCACAAAAGATTGTGGGGATAACAAAGGCTGATTTAGCTACGGGAGATTTAGGAAAACTAGAAAAACAAGTTGGAGTCAGAATATGTAAAACTGCATATCACGCTCAAAACTTTTCATTTTTCTTTCGGTTAATGGAAAATAGTAAATTTTTTTACTTAGAGAAATATATGATAAAAATAATGCTTTAAGCAAATTTGTGCTGCAGCTGTGCAAAGGAGGCTTGGAAGGAGGAGCTGCTGAAGTCTGAGGCCAGTGAGGAGACTATTGCAGTACTCTTGGCAGAAAGTCATAGTTACATGGTCGAGGATAACTGGGGCTCTCTTGTATGGAAATAGGTCCTTCATCAGATTAGTGGAAATGGAAATAATGGGAGTAGGCAAGAGATAATTTAAAGAAAAAATCTTCAGGTGTTCATGACAAGGTATGGATGCTTTAAAAAATAGGAAATTTAAGGACAACTGGATTGTTGTGAACTTGTATAATTGGGCAAATAATAGTACTGCTGAGAAGGTAGAAAGAAATCTTCTAGCAGAATTTACTTTTAAACCTGTTACAATGAGATCATGAATGGCATGTCTAATAGGAATAAACTTAAATGTTCAGTACTGGTACTAAAATTAGGCATCAGAAATAGGACAGAGTTATAGAGCCAAGTCATAGAGGAAATTACTGAAACCATAGTAATGGATGAGGAGAAGCAAGGAGTGAAGTTAAAGATAAGCTCCGTTGCTTCTTTTGGTAAAGTTTGTATTTAAACATAGTACAATATCCAAATTTTAAGCAAAATTTTAGCAAGTGATATACTTACATAACACAGAAAATTATGATGTAGAATATTACGACCATATTAGAAGTTTTTCCTCATAATCATCTCTCTACAAAGATAGCCATTATTCTGGTCTCTGTCACTAGAGATGTTTTGGAACCTTATATACTTGAAACTGTCTAGCTTCATGTCTGGCTGCTCTTGCTCAGTTTTATGGCTGTGAGATGTATCTTTTCTTATTTGACCCAAGGGTATTCAGAGTGTATGGCTTAATTTTAACAAATTTAGAAATTTTCTAATTTGCTTTCTGTTATTGATTTTAGCTTAATCCCACAGAAACCAGAAAACATTCTTGGTAGTATTTCAATCCTTTGAAATTTGTTACGACTTGCTTTATGGCCTAGCTAATTTTTCTATTTTGGTAAATGTTCCATTGCTTTGGAAAAGAATATGGACTCTGGAATGTTGAATACAGTGTTCTATAAATGTCAATTAGGTCAAGTTTGTTCATCATAGTGTTCAGATCTTCTACAATGCTTCTTTAATGCCTTTTTTTGTTCTTTCGGTTAATGAGAGAAGTGTGTTACATTTTCCCACTATCATCGTGAATTTGTTTAGATCTTCTCTTAGTTCTGTTTCTTTTATTCTTTATTGATTTGGAAGCTTGTCCGGTGCAGATGTATTTAGGCTTGTTATATCTTTCTGTTAAAATGAGATTTTTCTACTACAAAATTCAGGTACTGATATTTAGCACTATTTCTTTAAAGTTTGCTTTTTCTAATATCATTATGGCTCTACAATTTTCTTTTGATTGGCATTTTGTGATAAAGCGTTTTTTTTCTTTCCTTTTATCCTGTTCTATATCCTTATATGTAAAGATATCTATTAAATCTTAAATTATAGTCACAGTCGGGGAAGCTAACAGTTAAGCAGGAGGAACAGGCAAAGATAGGAGAGAGACAGAGAAGATAGAAAGAGAAGGAAACAGAGGAGTAGGAGAAGAATAGGCTAGGATGGAATTCATGAAACTACAAAATAATAATTTCAAGGAGGATGGAAGATTAAGCCTGCACGACTATTTTAGCAGAGGCACATTTCAAATGTTGTAGAGACACTAGGTCCAGTAGACATAAAGGAAAGCCCATTCGGTAGTAGTCATGCATGCATTCATTATTTTTTGAGTAACCTTATAGTAGATAACACAAAGCAGGTTTAAAGAGATAGTGACGAGAAAATAGAAGCAGCAGGTTGAGACATATATGAAATTTAGCTGTAGAAAGAATAATACTGTACCTATATTTTCTGTAGAAAGCACTCCACCGCATTAGGCCTAATATGGTTGCATTCTTTGGCCTTTCTAGCATTCACCTGCCTTTTTAATGGGTACTTTGGTTCCTCCTTCCAAGCCAACACTCTCCTCTTCCATTATACAAGACTCTCACGGGCTTACACAATCCATTCAGGGTGTCAGTCTACCCTGAGCAGGATAAGCAGTCAAGTGCCACTGCTGTCGCTGACCCACAGAGTCAGGGGTGGAAGCTGCATCCTTGCGCAGTGTGACTTCCAGAGCAGGCTCCCTACTGGGCTGGTACTTGACTGGTTCATCCCTAATTCCACTTGTTTCTCCCTCCACCCCAAGATAAAACAGTTTCCTGTTTTGCTTCAGAATGCAAAGTGTATGATTAAATAAATTATGATTTAGCCATCCAAAGGAATTGTTTGTATCTGCAAGGAAAAAAATATAGAATGAGCAAGCTGACTACTGACCTAGAAGGACCTCCAAGACATACTGATACTGAAAAAACGGAAGGTGCAGAACAACATGTATAGAATGCTATGCTTTCCCTGGATAAGGGGATTACTTGTGGAGATTTCTAAAGGAGTTTGCCCTGGGTGATCTCACACATCTCTTCCTCCGCAGCGGGATTCCCAAAGTAATTCTAGGATATGCGCACATTGCTGGTTAGAAGAAATCACCAGACTTCTGTCCTTGCAACTTGGTGTTCTGACACCTTTTTCGTAGAGAGGAGAGGAATAGAAATTGTGTCCTGTGTTTTATCCTTTTGCTAGTTGGCTTTAATCTGCAAATATATTTTAAAGCGATATCAGCTCATGCCTGCTTGAGTGCAGATGAGATTTATAGAACACATATAAAATGCCGTAAGGATAATTGGATAGGTTCTCAGAAAAAGTTACAGGAGTTATCTTTGAAGAAGAGGACAGGCAACTCTTTATCCAAAACAGAAAGCAAAGAAGACACACTCAGGCCAAATGTAGCAGGTCCTTGAATAACCTCGTTTCATTCAGCTTGTTTCGTTATAACCTGGATAAGAAAAAACCAAAATTAATTCCCATCTGGGGCCACTATCTGTGTGGAACTGGCACATTCTCCCATGTCTGCTTGGGTTTTCTGTCATATCTCAAAGCTGGGCACACTGGGTGAATTGTCGTTTCTAACTGGTCCAGTCTGAGTGTGCATGGTTGTTAGTGGAGGATGACAAATGAAGTCTGCGCTAGGCACTATGTTGTTAGTGCCCTGCAGTGCAATGGCATTGTGTTTAGGGCTGGTTCCCCACTTAACTTGAGCTGCTGTGAGAGGCTCCAGCCACCCCTGAACTGGAAGAAATAGGTTGGAAAATGAATGAATCAATGAATACAAACGATTGTAAAATACCAATTTGTAAAGTAGGTGATAATCATGCAAATAGATGACAGTAAGCAACAAGGCAGGAAATCCCTCAGCAAGTCCACAAGATTTGTGATTTTTTTTTTTTTTTTTTTTTTTTTTTGAGAGACAGAGTGTCGCTCTGTCACCAGGATGGACTGCAGTGGTATGATCTCAGTTCACTGCAACCTCCGCCTCCCAGGCTCAAGCGATTCTCCTGCCTCAGCCTACTGAGTAACTGGGACTACAGGCACACACCAACACGCCCAGCCAATTTTTGCATTTTTAGTAGAGATAGGGTTTCACCATGTTGCCCGGGGTGGTCTCCATCTCTTTACCTCATGATCCACCTGCCTTGGCCTCCCAAGTGTTGGGATTACAGGCATGAGACACCACACCCAGCCAAGATTTGTGATTCTTTTTGAACTTTGTGGTGGGTAGTAGGTGTTCCTGACAATTTTTGCTTTGCAAACTTTTGTTCCTTGATTTAAGCCACCTGTACTATGACCACAGTCACTCACTGACTCACCAAAACTTGGATAAATCATTATTTTACTTGTTTTTATTAATTTTTCTTAAATGTAGCTTTCATTTATTTTCATGTTTAATATTAGAAATGTTTTGATTTTTATTTAGAAGCATGGAGATGTTTTTGTGGCCAGAAATATGTCCTAGGATGTTACCATATTTTATATCAATTAGCCTACAGTAAAATTGGTTTTGTTGTACATTGTTTCACTTAAAAGTTGACATTTCCAAAACTTTACAAGAGGACTCGTGTATTTAAAGTACATGAGGGGAATATGAAAAATTCAGAGCTGATGGTCTTAATTTTTGTGTTTTTTTCTTTCTTCCTTCCTTCCTCTCTCTCCTTCCTTCCTTTCTTTCTCTTCTTTTCTTTTCTTTGTTTGTTTCTTTCTCTCTCTCTCTGTCTTTTTCTCTCTCTCTTTCTCTCTTTCAAGAGGGTCTCTGTTGCCCAGGCTGGAGTGCAGTGATGTGATCAACCTCCTAGGCTCAAGCAATCTTCCCACCTTGGCCTCCTGAATAGTTGGGACTACAGGAATGTGCCACAATGTCCAGCTAATTTTTCTTAATTTTTTTCTTTGTAGAGACTGGGTCTCCCTATATTGCCCTGGTATTGAGCTCCTGGCTCAAGCAATCCTCCTGGTTCAGTCTCCCAAAGTGATGGGATACGTGTGAGCCACTGCTCTCAGCCTCGATTTTCTTAACAGAAGGTTACTAGCAAAACATGTAGTTGTGATTTCTTTCTTGACACTAACATAAAGAAAGAATAAATGATGTGCCTAAGTCTATACAGTAACTTAATACTACAAGCAAACATTAGAACTTGTCCACACATTTTTTTGTTTTTATTATGTAAAAAATTTAGAAAAATAAAAGAACAGAGTGATTAACCTTCATTAATTCATCACTCAGTTTCAATAATTATAAGCATGATGATGAGCATGGTTCACCTATATTCTACCCACGTTTTTTGCAGATTATTTTATAACTAAACCTAGGCATAATGTTATTTTATCCTTAAGTAATTTGAAATGGGATAAAGAAAAGAAACTATACAAAGGAATACATTCAACTCTATAGCCACAAATTAAAAAATCTGAATTTAATAGGTAATTTCTATCAAAATACAAATTATCAAAAATTGTTCCAAGAAAATAATATAATACCCAACTAAAGCAATTTCCATAGAAGATAGAGGACCATCACTGAAAATCTCATCAAGACTAGATGGTCTCACCACTAAATTTTATCTGCAAAGTTATAAAATGTTTAAACCGTATACTGTTTTGTGTTACTTAAAAATCTCTCAGGATGTAGAAAAAGGTGTAAATTTTCCTAATTAGTTTAATTAAGATATTTATGACAAAATAAGAACTAATTGATATAAGCATGGGAAAGAAATTAAATTTTCTTTGTGCTGATAATATAAATTCAAGATATCATATTTAAAAAATTTTAAAGTTAATAGAAAAGTTTAATAAGTTGCATAGCACAATATAAATATACAAAAATCAGTAGACTTTTTCTAGTAGCTATACACACCTAGAAGCGGAATACAAAAAAATTCTATTAAAATATAGATGAATACTACATATTTATAATATATTTAACAAGAAAAGCACAGGATATATGTGAAGAAAGTATCATATCTTATTGACTATGAAGGATATTAAAAAAGATCTGAACAAATGAAAAGACACCCTATTCTTGAATGGAAAGACTTAACATAAACAACAACGAATTTACAATTAGAAAAAAATACAATCAAATAGAAAAAAGGCAAACAATATGAAAAATTTAGTAGATGAGTAAACTCAGTCAATGTAGGAAATGGGTTCTCATGAATGACTTGTAGATATATGAATTGTTATAGCATTTGGGACAATATATCTAATGGAACCTCTTAAATTTACACACACATACCTTTCATTTCAGCAATTTCACACCTGTGAATTTAGCCCACAAAAATAGAAAATTTAATAACAAGACCAGCACATATGATATAGGAACAAGATATTTGTACTGAGATTGCTTGAAATGGCAAAAAGAGAAAGAAAAAGATATTAGTCTGTTCTCTCACTGATAATAAAGACATACCCAAGATTGGGTAAGTTATAAAGAAAAGAGGTTTAATGGACTCACAGTTCCACATGGCTGGGGAGGCCTCAGAATCATGGTGGAACGTGAATGAGGAGCAAAGTCACGTCTTACATGGCAGCAGACAAGGGAGCGTGTGCAGAGGAGCTCCCATTTTTAAAACCATCAAATCTCATGAGATGTATTCACTACCACAAAAATAGTATGGGAGAAAGCACTCCCATGATTCAATTACCTCCCACTAAGTCCCTCCCATGACATGTGGGAATTATGGGAGCTACAATTCAAGATGAGATTTAGGTGAGGATACAGACAAACCATATCAAAAAGCTAAGGCCCAGGAATAGAAGAATGTGTCAATATGTGAGTATGAAGTATATATAACATCCCATTTTGGTAAAACTAGTAATGTATATATATTTAATCACATATAATAACATCACAAAGAAAAATAAGAGAGAACAACTAGATTATTAAAATGGGATAACTAGTTGAAATGAGATAAGATTATATCCATAATAGGGGGAAGGCAAGGGAAGAGCTATGAAAAAATTTTAAGAGACTGTACTAAAATCTAACCAGTATGTGTAATGGACTATTTATGCACTTTTCTAAAAATAAATTTTATACACACACATATACATGTACATGTACATGCACATACACCATTTTTCAAAATTAAAAGCACAAGACAAGTTTTCTGTTTTAAAGTACCTTGGAGTTTACTATTGAGGTTATAATATAAAGTAGATATTGAACATACTGAATAAACCTGCTTAGTTTCACCTTACAAATCAACTTCTAATTTGATCATCAAAAATGATCATTAATAGTTATTTTTGAGAACATATATTTTCTGAGTAGGCTGATGATTAGGGATTTGGTCTACCTGCACATCTTCTTCCTTGGAGGAGTTTTCATATACAGAATGCATACAAGCCATGAACCATAAGATGCCATACTATTACTTAGAGCTAGGACCAAAGGGTACCCAATGATGAGCTTTTTGGTTAAAGACAATGTAGTTTAGGCTAGAGATTAAAGTGAGGTCTTCTTCCCCCTATACTGAGAATCTAAATCTCAGAATGAAAATGCCGAGGAGTGCTTTTTGGAGGAGTGGGTTATGATCACGTAGGCAGAGTAGACTCTGGGGTCCAGTTACTCAGCCAGCTTTTATGGAATAAGTCTACAGGCCAGGCTCACATCAACTCTTTGAGAGTGGAAGCAGGGTGGATAACATCCTCCTTCCAGCCTTTGGGGAAAGCATAGTCCACATTTGCTAACTGCTTGAAAGAAGAAGCATTAGAGGAAGAGGTCACACCTCACCTAAGGGTAAGAGAAAGAGGAAGTGCCTGCACTAATTCTTGCTTTTGAGCTGCTGCAATCCTCCAATAGTGAAACATAGGCCATGAACATCAAGCTTGGGATTCTCAAATTAGTCATTCTTGTTTTCTTCTGGAGGAGCAAAAAGGGCATCAGAGAAAGGAGCCAGAGACGTTCTGTCTCACACTCCTCAAGGTGAGGATCAAGGGAAGATGCCTCTTCCTCTGCAGGCTGCCTGCAACTTGAAAAGTTGTGCCTGCCACTGTCAATGATATCTCATAAGAATGATAAGACCTCATTTCATAAGCATGATATCCATTAGGTGATAGTCTTCAAGCAATTTTTGAAATGTCCACAGATGAAAAGGAAAACATTTTCCCCCTTTTCTTTTTGGTTAAATGTTTGATTTCAGTTATGCCAAACAAATGTGCAAGAAATGAGAACTCTTCAGGAATACTGCCAACGATGTTAACTTGAAAGTCACATTTGATTATTCTGTAGACATAAGATTCTCCTTATATTCACAGAAGTTACAGACAAATGACTTACTATTATTATTGTTTAAACTGTGTAATTAGAAAAGGTGGTTGTACTGTGCTAATAGTTTGCATTAACAACTTGGAACCAGTTTTAAAATGACTGGGATTGTTGTTTGCTTGGAAATAGCATTTAGACAGCTCAAGGGAATCAGTCTTGACATTCTCAAAGTTTACAAAAGTGTGCAGTAACACATATAAGGGTACAGATTGGTAAATATGTGTATTTATATCTGAATACTTTCAGGTTTGCTTTAATACTATTTTTCTCTCTTAGTGTTAATGCAACTATACATCTAAATATTCACCTAGTACTTACTATGCTTCTAGAACAATTCTCAGGTCTACATATTGGCAAATTAATGTCTCTGTAGTTGATACTTCTATGGAATAAGTGCACGGCTTCATCCAGTCCACTTGTCCTGACTGGGAGAAAAAAGTAAGGCTCGTGTGTCAACATGTGTCCAGTACTGTTACGGCATCCAAGCCACATATCTGGGAGTTTCCATGTGTTTCTCCGGACACTTTACTGTCCCTAGATCGAACTACACTGCAGTGTGCCACATGCTGGGTTTTCATCCTGAGTTTTGTCTTCCTTGCTATCTCCACTGCCCCTTCATTTGACATGTCACTCCCCACTGTATAACTCCTCAATGAGTTAATATCCAACTGCACTCCAAGAGACATTTGTAACTCCAGAATCCGAGTTACAAATACTGTCTCCCAATAAAAATCAGGGTCTTATGTTGCCCTAGTTCCTAAATCCTATGCAGTCTAATAGGTTGTGTCTTCTTACACATCTCTTCCTCTTTCCCCGTTCCTACTTTAGTTGGCTTGTTTTAGGCTCTCAATGTTTTCTGCTGGATTATGATGAACTATCTTTTGCTTCCAGCCTTCCCCATTCCAGGCCATTTAACCAATAGCTGATAGCTTGGCTTTATGAAACACAGATTTGATCAAGTTGCTGCCTTAAAGGAAAGGCAGTAGCAACCATCAGCACCCACTTGTGGTTTTCAGGAGCTTTCAGGATGAGGTCCACTTTTCCTTGCATGACACCCTTAGCACTTGATCTAGCCTTTGCCCTACTCTCTGGTCTCAGCTTTTGCTGCTCCGCTTTTTCGTCGCCCACAGTCAATTTTATTGAATTAGCTGTGAGTTTCACAAGACCTTTTCCCTACTTTCCTGGACTCCCGCAGTTTTGCTCTCTGGTTAGAATTGCCATCTTCTTTTTCTCCTCACAATTATTTTGCTGATAAGTCGTAGTTGCTTTTTAAAAAAACTTGTCTCATTTTTCCCCAGAAACCTTTTCCAGCATGAATTACCTTTTTTATGAGAAGACCACAGCTTATTTATCATATGTACATCTTCAAGGTGCGGCAAGTTGCCCCACACAGGCAGACCCGCCTAAGGGTAATAATCTTCCTGGCCAGAGACTCTCCAACAGACTCCTCATAGGATTCTGCTAAAGAGCTGGTTTTGTTTTCTTCATATTATCATTTTTTGAGACTAAAAAAAAAGCAATTGAAGACTGAAGAATAAGATCAAATTGTTCTCTAAATATTGGAATATGTTATCAATTAATTACTTTGGAGGCATAGATTATTTAATTCCACTACAGTACTTTGATTGCAAAGTAACCAGAGATGGTTTCATGTAGGCAATGCTGAATATCTTAGAAAAACAGCATCTGTATTATTTTCATGGTTTTTGTCATAATCACCAGTGCCACCTTGATGATCCATTTTTTTGTCTACAGGTATAGTTAGTCTGGAATAGACTTATTTCTGTTTTAAATAATAGCTTCATTTTTGCTTAAAATGCTTTTTGATTAATTTTTATGACTTTGCTACATGGTTTGTCAGGCCCTGGGTTTCTGGATGCATTGTATAATTAATGTAAACTTGAAGAAACTTGTTTTGTTTTGTTTTTAATGATCCAAATTTAGGTTGCCTTTAGTCACAGAATTTCTGTAAATACAAACTTATGTCAGAAGAGGCCTTTATTTACTTTGCGATTAAACTCAGCATGTTTATTTAATCTGCAATGATTCAGCTTACTGGCCCCTTTAGAAACTTGGAGTGTGTGTTCTCATGATGGCTGAATAAATTGATGGCTTTGATCTGAACTGTAAAGGCTCAGAAGGCATTATTTCCTTGCAAATTTGCCTTTGGAATTTCTCTTTCTTTTCTGTTAGGAAAGTACCATTGTTTGACCGTAGGGCCAATCTCATGTAGTTTAGATTCCCCATACTTGCAGAATTAGAGTTTTTTTTTTTCATGTTGGGATGCTTTTTGGTGCTTTCAAATGGAAAAAGCAGTCATTCCAGGCCCTGACAGAAATCGTGCTGTTGATTTTTGTCTCCTTCCTGGACATTCCAAAGGAAATACAAAATTTGATATTGATATTAATCTGTTAGATCACAAAAAAACAACATATGACTAAATGAACCTATATTAATTTTTCAGAAACCCAAACAAGAGAAAGATGAGAAGTACATAATTCTTCTTTAGGCAAGACTGACTTGCACAGTCTGTCCCCTGAGTCACTGGTCTTCCACCTCAGTTAGTCTGCGTTTGCTCATTTTCCCGCCCTAACATTTCTTAGCAGTAACCAGTTTCTGTCTGTCTTCTCTTTGCTTGACTTGGTCACTCTTACTTTTGTGATCATCCCCCCTATATCTCTTATCTTAATGCGTACTCACTGCTGTCATTTATGCTCTTGAATCACCTGAACTCATAGGTGTTGGGCGAACATGTCCCTAACATTATTGTAGCTTGTAGAGACTTGGCTTTCTGCTTCGAGGTTCAGCATGCTGTTGGAGTTCCTTCCATTGCCCCCATATTGCAGGCAGCTGCAAGTGGAAGGGACAGGACATCTCACCAGCAAGCCAGCTTTCTGTAAGTACCCTGTTTACCCTCTTTTACCAGAACTTCGTCCAATGGCCGCAGATTTCTAATGATCATTTGTAAGGATAGCTATAAGAGAGGCTGTAAAATGCAGTCTTTGTCCAGGGGAATTGCAACCTCAGTGAAAGTGGATTTCTATTATTTAGAAAATGAGAATAGCTATTGGGTGGCAATGAGCCATCTCTGCTAAAACTCAGAAAGCAAGCTAGCTAGAAATTCAGGAGTTCTTTTTTATGTCCTTCAAAAACACATTTGTCTTGAGAAGTAAGTCTAGGCTTTTAACCACCTTTTTGTTTCAAACATGAGTAATAAGTTCATTTTATTGATGATGGAAGTATATCTACATTCTTTTTATTTTGAAGTTAGGCTTCTAGTGTTCTGTAACTGTGTCTGTGTGTCTTTACCTGAGTCTTTAGCTTCTCCTGTCTTTACTCCTCTTTTGAGATTCAGACTTACTCAGCCAGAACAGCATTTTAGCTGGCTCTCCAACCATGTTGATTTACATTCACATCCAGATTCTTAAGTCATAAAACTATGAATCTTTTTATTGTTGACATACGTCTTCGGTAAGTATGCATGAGGGCGTATCTGACCAGTAAGCATTTTCTTTTCCTGCCAATTTCTCGCCCCATTTTCCTTCATGTGATTTGCCTGGAGCTTCCATCCTGTTCTCCTAGGGCTAGGCACGGGACCCTGGTCTAGTTAGTACGTTCTCCTTTCCTGTTCAGTGGTTGCTTCAGGGACAAACAAGTGACTCAATCAAAGTCTTTTATTGAAACCCCTGCAAGGGAGACTGTCTTGTTTTTGAAGATTGTTAAGGGGCCATCTCTAACTCCTCAAAGAGAGAGAAAAAGAGCTTATCTTAGAATGAGACCAACACACAGGAAAAACAGCTGATGGATGGATTAAGCAATTTTTCTGGAGACATCTTTGTAGAACTTGAATCTAACCTGCCTCATGCTGTATCACTCCTTGATTTTTGTGTTACATATACCAATAAAGATCCCTTTCCCACTTTAAACCAGGTTCAGTAAATTTAGGCAACTTGCACCTAAATGAGTCTTCATCAATTCAATTTGGTAACTTCTTCTGGGCTCCTATTCATTCCACTAGCCAACTCCTTTTCCTTATTGGAGTGTACCAGCTTTATGAGATATACATGACCCTACATGTGCTAGGTAAATTACATAAAGTGGTGTGAAATAATTCTATCATAAAACCTGCTGGTGTCTGTTTAATGGTGCTACTGAGAAATAATCGGGTTCTATATTGCAATGAAATAAAGAAATTCGTTTTGACTGGAATGCAATCTGATGAGTTTCTCTGCTGTCACTCCTTAGCACACAAAGAATGCAGAGGCAACTGACCAGACATGTAACTGCGTATCAGAGAGAGGGAAAGCAGAATGAGGCACAAATAAATGCATTTCAGAGAATGCAGGTATGTTCCCAGTTTTCCTGTGAACATTATTAATGTTATCAAAAGACGTTTTCAAAATGTTTTGAAGAAAATTAAAATCTCTTTAGAAATCAGGGAACGATGTCTGTGTTCCATGAAACTGGACCTTTGAGAAATTATGGAAAGCACCAAGGAGTTCGTCAAGATTAATAAGGATCTTGATATAGTTAATCCACAGGTAATTATTCGGTCTAAAATAACAAGGAACATAGAGAAAGGGAAGCAAAACTAACATTTGTTGAGATCAATTATGTACTAGGTACGGTCCAACTTTCTTTCATACAGAATTTGATACGAAAGAAAAAAAAGCAGAGGCATTTTCAAAGACTTAACTGTTTAAGGAACATGAATATGTAAGGAAAATGGGAATATATTGCCTGATACGTAGGAAATATTTAATAAATTGTAGCAACTATGGTTGTTGTTGTTGATGATGATGATATGCAAACACTTGGATAAGGGAAACCCTCCAGGAGCACTGAGGTTGGGGTTCTTAGTACCTAAACGAGGAGGCCGGGTACACAGTGGCTCTTGTATTCCAACTGAATGGAATAAAATATCTGCACCACTGTCTTCTAAGGGTAAATATTAAAATTCATATTCTTACGTTTACAGTACAGTGAATCAGAATCCTTAACCATAGAGCAAAAGTCAGTTGTATTTTTCACAAGCTCCCTAGGAGGATCTTGCTGTCCATGAAAATGTGAAAATCTTGGCCTGGGGGAAGGGGATTGACACTACTGGAATGAGAAGATGTCTGTGTATTTCCCTAACCCTTAACTTACCTCTTTTTTTCAGAGTATTATTTCATTTTTATTTTAGATTCAAGGGAGTACATGTGCAGGTTTTCACATAGGTTTATTGTTTGATGCTGAGGTTTGGGCTTCTAATATTCTCATTGACCAAGTCGCGAGTATAGTACCCAATAGGTAGCTTTTCCACCCTTGTTCCTCTCACTACCTCCCCGCTTTTAAAATCTCCAGTGTTCTCCAGCCTGGAGACAGAGCAAGACTCTGTCTCAAAAACAAAATAAACAAAAAAACCCTCCATTGTCTGTGGTTCCCATCTTTGTGTCCGTGATACCCAGTATTTAGCTCACTTAAAAGTGAGAATACTGTATGCAGTATTTGATTTTCTGTTTCTGTATTAGTTCACTTAGGATAATTGTCTCCAGCTGCATCACTGTTGCTGCAAGGGATATGATTTCATTCTTTTTTATGGCTTCATAGTATTCCACGATGTGTATACATCACATTTTCTTTATCCGATCGATCACTGCTGGACACCTGGGTTGATTGCATATCTTTGCTATTGTGATAGTGCTGCAATAAACATACAAGCGCAGGTGTCTTTTTGGTAGAATGACTTGTATTCCCTTGGCCCACTGACAGGATTGCTGGGTTACATGGCAATTCTGTTTTTAGTTCTCTGAGAAATCTCCATACTACTTTTCACAGTGGCTGAGCTGATTTGCATTCTCATCAACAGTGTATTGTGTTTCATTTTCTCCCCAACCTTGCCAACATGTTATTTTGTGACTTTTTAATAATAGCCATTCTGACTGGTGTGAGATTGGCAACTCTATGATGATTAGTGGTTTTTGAGCACCTTAACTTAACTTTGAAAATCTTCTAAATTAATTTGACATCACCAGAAATAACTTCAAAACAGTTTCAATCGCAGTATTATTGTTCAATCTTTCAAGTGAGAAACATTTCCTTTCAATGAAAGCACAATCTCAATTTACTAAGCAACCATAACTATGTGGCAAACACTATATTTTTCATGTGCGCCATATCCTGGGGCTTAAAGATTATATGTCTCAATTTAACATAGTTATTTATTTTCTTTTCCTTTTTCCTTTCCGCCCCTCCTCTCCTTTTTTCCATTCCCTCGCAGTCACTCCCTTTTCTTTTTTATGAACCTTCCTGTTTTCCTCATGTTGCAGTGTTTCAGGGTGACCAGCAGAGGGCACTATGCTGCAGCAAGTCTGGGCATAAATATAAGATAAATTGCTGATTGAAGTCAAGGATAGATTAAAACAAGCTCATAAATGTTGTTAAATACATGAATGCCTACTGCATTTTAATTATAGTGATTTACATTGACCTGCTATGATCACGTAGTTCATAAAGCAAACTTTGCTTTAATAGCTTTATTTAACGATGTACTCTTTCCTTTAAGAGAATTTAATTCTCTGAATATGATACATTTTAAAAATAAGACACACTTAAACCAGTGAGCAATAGATTTGCATCTCCTCCTGAGGTCCTTGTTTTATGGGTCTGTTCTACTGTGTAATTGTTTAGTTTAACATGGTAAACACGTCAGTTTTTCCAGGATGATTAGGTGGATAAACAAAATGTTCAAAAAGAAATGGGGCCAATTAGACTTTTTATCAAAGACATACACACAAAAAATCCTTTACAAATGAATGGACTTTTCCTTAGAGGTTTGATCTTAATTTAGAGTTCCTGGAATTTACAAGGAACCAAGGAGGCAGCTTTCCTAAATATAACTAAATCTTAATTATTTGGAGAGAAGAGCAAATAAAAGACACAAACTCTCACGTGCTTTGAAATAATACTTGGGTTGAAAATGCAGAGAGATGTGAGTTCAATAAGAGCATAATTTTATCACCACCTGCTCATAGCTAATTTTAAACAGGTTGGGCAACTGGAAGAGAGAATACACTGTGACTTTGGGTAATTTTCTTGGAGCTAGTTCAGAGTAGACAGGTACCCAACATATTTTTAATACTATTAAACAGGTGATGGTACATGATGTGGACAGTTGTGTATTGTATAGATGGAGAATTCAACAATTGTTTGTCCTAAAATTAACAGTCCATTAATATATTGGGTGCTCTTTCTCTAGAACTTAGTGGTGTTTTAGAGCGTATCAACTATCTCTTCTTTTTGGTCATTGAAAATAGACTGTTATTTGGAGTATAAGATCAGATCTGACATCTGTATCCAGATTTTATCTTCTGTTTTCTGCTACTTCTCTATAAAGACTGTTTGGTCCTCAGGTGATAGTTTATGTTGCTGTGATTCAAGACTTGGTTCTATTAGTACAGAATCTAGACACGTGTTTATTTCTCGTTGAGAAATTTCATGGTGTAACCCAGTGAATAAAATATTTACTAATATTTTTTCTTTATCACTTCTCACCACAGTTTTTACATTTTTCTAATTATTATTATTTTTGAATTCTGGGAAGCCATTCATAATATCTTCAGAATTAACAAAATAAGTTTCTAAATCTAAGGATTCCTACCACTTCCCCCTGATTAGATAGTAATATTATACAGATACTGCCCCTTCTTCAGACTTTAAGCTGGTGTACATTCTCTACATTTCTGTTTCTTATGAGTTTCATTTGGGGTGGTAATAAAATATGATCCAGAAAAAAGAAGCCCTTTTATTTCATAATTATAGCCTCTATTTTTCTACATAGTTCTCTCAGGATTTCTTCACCTTGCTCCTAGGCTTGTCTGAATTTCTAACTGTTTTTTCTACCGATTGTCTCAAAGTCTGAGTATAGTACTCAAGTGCTTTCTGTTTGTTGCTATATCCATTACCACCGACGACCTCAGAAATCTTTTTCTCTTGGGCGCCATAGCGATATCTACCCAACGTCTTGGAGGTTAACTCATCACGCAGTTAGGAGAGTGAACTGCTGTTTGACAGGAAGGAATTAATAGGTGGGTAGTGCACAAAGGCTTTTGTTTTATTTATGGAGGGGACTTTAAAAGGGAAAAACTAGGAACCTAAGCTATGTATAGTAAAGATTGCTTGACAGTAGTTACGTGTCGATGCCTGAGAGTCCTTGTGTTTGAGACTGGTGTGTGACGAGTGTAATGATGGTAATCTGAAGAGAGCGTGGCTGCTTCTCAAAAATGGTTTTATGCTATTTTGACCTTTCTAGAGACCCACATCTACACTCAGTATTGCAGCCCTTGAACTAACAATCTGGGGACACATTTTCCAAAGAGTTCTTAAATAGTTCAGTGTCTTTACAAGGATTTAAAAAATTTGTACTGTTTTTTTGCTTGTCTGTAAAAAATGAAACAGTCATATTTTGAATAGAAATTAGAAAATAGCAAGGTATCAATCAATAGATAAAAGTCATCCTAAATAAAAAACCAAGGAAAACCCAAAACCCTATTCAAGTTTGAAGATATTAAAAAAAAATTCAAATCTCATGATCATAAATCCCACCATCATTAACATTAGATAGAAATTATTCTAGACATTTCTCTCTCTCTCTCTCTCAGGCATTGAGAGAGGGAGAGAAATGTCTAGTGTGTATATATACATATGCATATATATATTTAGATAGTGGGGTAGGTAGATGGACAGAGATATTATTATAAAAATGTGATAGGCCGGGCGTGGTGGCTCACGCCTGTAATCCCAGCACTTTGGGAGGCCGAGGCGGGTGGATCACAAGGTCAAGAGATCGAGACCATCCTGGTCAACACGGTGAAACCCCGTCTCTACTAAAACTACAAAAAATCAGCTGGGCATGGTGGCGCGTGCCTGTAGTCCTGGCTACTCAGGAGGCTGAGGCAGGAGAATTGCCTGAACCCAGGAGGCGGAGGTTGCGGTGAGCCGAGATCGCGCCATTGCACTCCAGCCTGGGTAACAAGAGCGAAACTCTGTCTCAAAAAAAAAAATAAAATAAAAAAAATAAAAATAAAAATAAAAATAAAAATGTGATCATACTATAGAACTATATTAAAATAATGAGTTTACATTTAATGAAGGGAAACTGAAGAAAATTCTACACTTCAGATAAAAGTTTCTTTATTATAAAAGGTACTATGCTATGAAGAATCTCAAGATTTAAAAAAATAAATTAAAAAAACCCTTCTATAGGCTGGGTGTGGTGATTCACACCTGTAATCCCAGCACTTTGGGAGGCTGAGGTGGGTGGATCACAAGGTCAATAGGGGAGGCTGAGGCAGGTGGATCACAAGGTCAATAGATCGAGACCATCCTGGCCAACATGGTGAAACCCTGTCAATACTGAAAATACAAAAAATAGCTGGATATGGTGGTGCATTCCTGTAATCCCAGCTACTCTGGAGGCTGAGACAGGCGAATTGCTTGAATCTGGGAGGCGGAGGTTGCAGTGAGCTGAGATTGCACCACTGCACTCCAGCCTGGAGACAGAGTGAGACTCCATCTCAAAACAACAACAACAACCAGAGCAACAACAAAACACCTGTGAAAGAAACACAAATCAATTGGGAATTTATGATAAACTCAGGGCTTGATGAATGGATGTCAACTTTTCCTTTTATCTCATGTCCTTGGAATAAATTCTTAACTAAATATGAGTTAATATGAGCCTGTCCTTTTGCAAGATAGAGTGCTAGTTGCATCACCTAGGAAAAAGGAGACAGACTTTTCCAGCATTATGAACAAGTACCCAGGCGTGAGTAACATTTCAGAGCCCATATCAGATAAGGGTAAACAGACTATAATTCATCCTTTCCTTCCTCCATTGACTCTCAATAAGGGTTGAAATGGACTGAAGCCCGAGAGAGGTGATCTTTGGATTTTTCCTCCTATATTCCTTGTGTTTGACCTTTATCTGGCCTATGGCTGATTTCAGGAATGACACATGAAGTTGTGGTTTTCCTCATTGGACAATGGTCATAGAACCATCCCAGTGACTTCCTAAGCTAAGGATCGCCATGAGGTAAAGATCAACAAAAAAGAATGTGGTTCCATCCAAAGGCTTGGTGATATCTGTGCAAACCCTCAGTGAGGCAGGCTAAGCAATTACCAGTAGTAAAGGGGCTGGGAAGAGAAGCATCTGGCACTGATACTGTCCAGGCAGCCCCTGAAATCTTGTAGTCAACCACCTCCTAAGCAGTCTCTCAAAACAGAATCTACCAACAGAGAAGTCAACAGTTACTCTCTGGCTATAACAACTGGGTTCAGAAATCAAAGAATACCAGCCACGTTGCTACAAGATCTTGCACCCTTCCATGTTTGCTGGAGGTGGCAAGTGTTAACAATTTAGCATTTTCTCATCAGGGTTTTTCTGAGAAACGTATAATTTTTATCAAAACAGGTGGGAAATCCTAAGTGAAATCACGACTTTTTGTTTTCCAAATAAGACTATGAAATCCTCCAATTAAAAAAAAAAAATCTCTGTTCAGCAAAAGTTTTTGAGACCAACCTCAGAAACCAAGCTTCCAAGTCCGATGGCAGCATTACTAAGTTTATTAAATTCATGGTTTCATTAATAGTGAATTGAGCTATGAGCAAATGTCATGGGTGGAAAGATCAACAGCATGGTCTCTGGAAGGCACATTGCCTTAATTATGTTATGTGGATAACTTCGTAAGAACCATACAGTAATGCTGCTAAACAATGGGTGCATTGTCATTTCAAAATGAGGAAGTAAACAGTTTCCAGTGTTGCCATCACAAGTTGAACTTAGGGAGACGTTAGCTCCTATGACTTCATCCAGAGAGTTGGATTCATCTCCTGCTAAATGAACAAAAAATTCAAGGGAGAAGAGAAAGTAGAAACTCAGTGATTTGCTTTGTTCTACTTCTGTGATGTTCTCACTGTATCCTCCTTTGCACGTGTGTAACAGGAATCAGAGCTGAAATTGACAAAGTCAAAATCCCTATTCAATCTTTAAGTTACTTAGTGAATATTTTTTGAGGAACCAGATGATTCCCAAAGATAGTTCTTCCTAAGGATAAGAAATAAGTGATTTCAACCTTGTAGATTTTAAGTTTTGTTAGGTGGGATTAGAACAGCCACTAGTCTAGAACTAATTTGTCCCCCTCTCGAGGTGACAGATATCCTTCTGAATACTGAATTTGCTGTCCTGTGGATTATGAAGTTTCTCTACTTTGGCTGGTGTGAATCTAATCTATTCCTGTCCCTGTGTGATATCGGAGTGTTGATCCCACAGGGGGTTCTTTTGCCAGACTCGCATCATTTCTTCTCGGTTGTGTGCTGATCTGAATTCAGCTGAAGTCTCGAAAGGGACCCTCTGCACACCCTCATGTGCAGCTTTCTTTTGGGAACCTGCCTATGAATTCTTGCTGTCTTTTCCTCCCAGCTCTGTTTCCTCAGCTCTGGGATTCTACCAGGCTCCTCCTGGGTTTCTATTCTCTGAGTTTGGCCTGGAAACTTTTTCCAGGTAGAAAGCTGGGGCAACGACAGGGGCTTCACTGTTTTTTGTTGTTGTTGTTTCCTGTTCTTGGATTGCTGTCCTATGCTGCCTGATGTCCAATGTCTGAAAATCACACTTTCATATATTATGTCCATGTTTTTAGTTGTTTCCTGGGAAAGGATAAATCTAGTCCCTCTTACTCTGTCTTGTCTGGAAATAATCATGCCAATTTTAAATTAAAAAACATCCTTTATTGCTGTCTCCATTAAAAATTGCCCACGACTCCAAACATTTGTTATCTTTTATACTGGTGAGTTGGTTTGCCATCTTCTGCTTTAGGGTGAGGCATTGTCAAGAGAGAGTGTCAAGTGTCAGAGTTTGTAAGACTCCATAATAGTATTACAGATATCTCTGTGAAATTAATTAGTTATAGGTTGATCACTATGATAAATAGCTCCAGTGGTGAGTTTCAATTCTCATTAAATAAAATAAAATTTAATTTTACAGATAAAACATATAGACTTCATTAAAAAATTTTTAAATTGTACCTTAGATTCTGGGGTACATGTGCAGATCATGCAAGATTGTTGCATAGGTACATTCATGGCAAGGTGGTTTGCTGCCTCTATCACCTATACCTGACATTTCTCCGCATGTTATCCCTCCCCACCTTCCCTCCCACTGTCCCTCACCTAGCCCCCACAATGGACCCATGTGTGATGCTCCCCTCTCTGTGTCCACGTGTTCTCATGGTTCAACATTGGCCTATGAGTAAGAACACATGGCGTTTAGTTTTCTGTTCTTGTGTCAGTTTGCTGAGAATGATGGTTTCCAGGTTCATCCATGTTGCTACAAAGGACAAGAGCTCATTGTTTTTTTATAGCTGTGTAGTATTCCATGGTGTATATGTGCCACATTTTCTTTGTCCAGTCTATCATTGATGGGCATTTGTGTTGGTTCCAGGTCTTTGCTATTGTAAACAGTGCTGTGATGAACATGCATGTGCATGTGTCTTTTTAATAGAACAATTTATAGTCCTTTGGGTATATACCCAGTAATGGGATTGCTGGGTCAAATGGAATTTCTATTTCTAGATCCTTGAGGAAACACCACACTGTCTTCCACAATGGTTGAACTAATTTACACTCCCACCAACAGTATAAAAGTGTTCCTATTTCTCCACATCCTCTCCAGCATCAGTTGTCTCCAGATTCTTTAATGATCACCATTCTAACTGGCATGAGGTGGTATCTCAATGTGGTTTTAATTTGCATTTCTCTAATGACCAGTGATGATGAGCATTTTTTAATATTTTTATTGGCTTCATATATGCCTTCTTTTGAAAAGTGTCCGTTCATATCCTTTGCCCAGTTTTGAATGGGGTTGTTTGCTTTTTTCTTGTGAATCTGTTTTAGTTCTTTGTAGATTCTGGATATTAGCCCCTTGTCTGATGGGTAGCTTGCAAAAATTTTTTCCCCTTATGTTGGTTGTCAGTTCACTCTAATTATTGTTTCTTTTGTTGTAAGGTGTCTCTCTCTTCTCTCTTTTAGGATAACTGCATCTCTAGAGCACATAATCATTATGTATTCTCAGGGGTTAGCTTTAGGACATGCAATCATCAGCAGATCTTTGAGTGTAAATGCAGGTCACTTTATTCTAGGCGTGTGTTTTGCTTTATCCACTTTATTTTATTTTAGTTTTCTTTGCCTTACCCAGTTTTAATAAGTTCTGGTTCATATGCTACATATCTAGAAGAAATTAGAGTAGCGTCTTTATAGATAGATGCTGAGATAATAAAATTGAATGTGCTTTATGTTTTCTTTAACTTTCCTGTTTGATTCCATTGAAAACTCTTTTAAAATGTATTAAACTTTAAATTTATTTGTGGCAAGTGAATATGGTGTGTGTGTCTGTGTGTGTGTACAATGTGTTGAAAAGGAAAACATCACTGGCACAGATGACATGAATGGGAACACTGCAAATTTGCTGAACTCCTAAGAATTTTGGAAGAAAAAGACTTCTCACAAACAAGGCACACAGCTATACAAAATAAGGATGTGCGTTAGCTTCTAGAAAAGTTATAAGAAAATAGGAGAAATGTCATGTTATTGATACATCTTTCACACAAAGATACTTTCAATGACATTTTTAAAAAAATTTATTTTGTATTGTATACATTTAAGGCATATAACATTAGGCCTTTAAGCAAAGCTTAAACATGCTATCACTTTGGGAAACAAAATACAAATATGAAGAAATGGTAGGTAAAAGTATGCTTTGGGATGATGTTAGGAGCTGGGGGACCAGATACAGTGGCAGAATATCTTTAAAAGTTACTGTTCTTGTGGTAATCCTGCTATAATCTCCCGAGAAATTCGGCGAAGTATATCTTTATAAGCATTTGTTTTTTAATTTAATAGGTCTCCAAGTTACTCAGGAGAATCAGATCATGTTTTGGTTAACCTTGATGTTAATTATGATAAAGCCATTTGGTGCTTATTTTATATCTAAAAGATGTAATTAATTTTTTAACTACCTCTCTTCTTTACAAGCCAATACATTATTTCTTTTTTCTTACAGTTAATTTGAAATTTATTCTGTTTTATAAATCTGTGCCAAATAACCCCACTAATAGTAATGTACATTATTTCTTTTTTCTTACAGTTAATTTGAAATTTATTCTGTTTTATAAATCTGTGCCAAACAACCCCACTAATAGTAATGTACTATTTTTTTCTAGTTATTACAGTATTTACAGCTAATGTTATCCAATTATATGTGTTGGACTGGATACTGCCTTGCTTATACATGGTAAATACTTAAGTTTTGTCAGGTCATTTACAAGGTTCTTGAACACAGAGTCCCTAGAGTTTTCTCCTATATTTTTTTCTTCTTTCTCTTGCTCACTTCTAAGTGGAGAGTAGATGCTTGATAATTTGTTGTCTTGAAGTTAAATTCTAAGAATTTAAAACTGGTTATAAACCCCTTCCCTCCTCACTATTACCACCTTAATCCCCTCAACAGTTCAGAAAAATAAGACAGGAAATAATTGCTTGTGAATGGCCACACAAGAAGTTAGGTATAAAACTGCAGTTGGACCTCAGACTTTCAAACCCATAATTCTAAACTCAAAACAAAAGGCCACACAGCCTTCATCTGTATAATCAGATTTAGAAAGCACTCAGAAAAGCAAACTGCTCTTGTCCTGAAGGAGAGTTTGTGACTGTGTATTCTTTGCAGAAAGTAAAGACTATGGATCTCATTAAAATGTCCCCATCCTCAGGATGCTGAAGATACTATCAGTATAAACATTTTTGAAGGGGAGATATATTCTGGGTCTAGGAGACAGCTGCTGTCTGGTCTACCTTGGATGGAAGGCTCCCCTACTCTGTGGTGGTTGGTGGTTTTGTTGTGTAGGGACAGCTGAGAGTCATTTCCTCGTCTTCATTCCAAACGAAGCTGGACACTCCCTTTTCGTTTTTGAAAAGTAATCTGTGTGAGAAGGCAGCCAGCATGTTTACCCACTGGGCTTGGAGCCAGTCAAAGGCCGCCTTCTTTCCCTGGTTCTTCCTCTCTCTGTTTCTCAATCTCCCCTGCTCTAAGATGGCCAGATATGAAAAGTTGCCAGTCGGGATGCCAGAACTTCAAAGAGATCTCTCATGGGAGTACACAAAGTCCCATTTGTTCAGCAATTGGACGGAGATGCCAGCAGCTTCCAGGCAGACAGAGAATTGAAGGTTTGTCTTCGCTTGACTTCTCACTCGCACCATCTGGCTGATGGAGAATCCTTTCATTTCTTCCTGTGGCTGGACCAAAGTGAGAATGGCTGCAAATAGAAGTGCCTTTTCAGCCTTCACTTGTCTCCATTTTTAAAAGGACAAATGAGGTCATCTCTTCTTCTGAAATTAATTAAATGTTAGGATTTCGTTAAAAAAACTCTTTTTGCCATTAATAATGCTATATACTGGATTCTAGATTTAAGGGATAAACATGGTATTGGTACCTGGTAATATGGAGTGGTCTGATTTTTATTTGTCATAAAAGTATTTTATCAGTGTCCCTCCCAACCATGTATCCTCCCTTGGATGTTTCACATGAAGTGTGCCATTCTTGTTAGAATCCCTGAGATTCTACCTTAGTGCTCCTTCCTTTGGCATAAACTTCCTTTCAGAATCAAACAGTGCTGGGAGTATAGTGTAAAGTGGTTGGCAGTTACTTGAATCTGGGTGAGTGTCTTAGATTTGTTTCAAATTACAGGTTTTGAGGACAAATATGGTGGGGTTGGAAAATGTAAGGACATTTGTAGGTGAGAAGGAAATCCATCTAAAGACTGAAAAAGTACTAGATGGGAAGACTTCTAAGCAGGGCCAGGATTAAGTGAGGCTCTCTCTCTCTCTCTCTCTCTCTCTCTCTCTCTCTCTCTCTCTGTGTGTGTGTGTGTGTGTGTGTGTGTGTGTGTGTGTCTGTGATATATATATATATATATATATATATATGTGGTAAAGGCACTTAACCTGAGACTACCATGGTAATTTTGAAGTGTGTGATACAGTATTGTTAACCATAGGCACAGTGTTGTACAGCAGATCTCTAGAACATTCTCATCTTGCATAACTGAAGCTTTGTATTGTTGAACAACAACTCCTCTTTCCTCTAACCCAGTAGCCAAATAGTTTGGCTCTTTCAGATACCTCATATAAATGGAATCATGTGGTGTTTGCCCTTCCGTGGCTGCTTTATTTGGCCTGGTATAATGTCCCAGGGCATAGTATTTAAGGAGGCATTTGTCTCAGCCTCGTGCAAGTGCAGGCTGAGCATCTGAGTTTGATTGCCTGGTTACATTTTGCACCTTGATAGCCACTTTTGCCTCATCCTGGTATCAGGACCTACTTCTAAGACAAATAGCCACTTTCCACAACTTTCACCAAAACAATTTCTGGTTCCACAGAAGCACCTGTAGGTGGGACAATGTATGCTGGATGAGAGTAAGAAGTGATTTCATAAATTGTATGATTTTAGGTGACTCTGACAACTTTCCTGAGCATAATTTTCACTCTGGAGACAGAACTAATATTTATTAACTATTTTATTTATCAAGAACTGTGAAAGGTCTGAGATTTTGCCTAATAATTTGCGCTAAGCTAAGAAATTAGCCTCTCACAGTTCTATGGATGCTGAAGGAAGACATTCAACTCCTGGGTCAGAAACAAGAGGCTGTGTTACTCATGGCAGCCACAGTTGCTAGGTAGCAGCATTTGTAGTGCTCCCTTGAACTCCAGTTCCCACAGGGCAACACACAGAGGGCCAGATACAGGCAGTGAGTTGCATTACATGAGATGAACCTGAAATTTAGGAACCAAACTATTTTATAATGGGCAAATCAGAAGGCCTGCCCTTGCACTATAGAAGGATATTATTTTTCATAGACTGGACAGTAACCATGCTTATTCCTGGTTCTGGGGGATTCCTGGCATATTTGCCCCCAGAATTTTCTTTTATATGAGAGAAAAACACAGCTTATCTTGTTTAGGACTCTGTTATATTGGGATGTTTTATTTATACACAAGCTGAAATCTAACAAATACAGAATTTGGCATCTGGAGGTGGGGTACAATAACAGAACTCAGCAACATGTGGCCTGGCCTAGTGGCAAGGAGGCATTGAGGTACTGGGTACTCAGATAGCAAAGACTGGACAGCAAATAACTCTTAATATGGCATAGGAAAACATCTGGTGACATGGTCACTTTTTATCCTTTGGAAGACAAACCACATATGAATTAAAGCAAAAGCAAAAGGTAGCGAAATGGTAGGAAAACATCAGAATGTTGGTGGGTGTTGTGTACCTTTTGCCACTTTTAGCGAAGTCCTATAGGAGTAAGAGAGGAGCTCAGACTACACTAGACTTCAAACAGAGAGACAGGAAACATCTTTTTAAAATTTTTTTACAGAGGTTCTTTCAGAGAATAACCTGTGGCCTAAGTTGCCTGTGTGTCCTGTAATTTAAAATGCTGAAATTTTGAAAAAGCCTTCTTTTCCTGTAGCTCAAATCAGAGCACTTATAAGTGATGGAAGCTAAGTGGACCTCCTTAGTACAAGATAATACAGTGCCAGCAACCTTATAGCAAGAGGTCGCTGCAGTGGGAACTAGATTGAAAGTATTAGCTTAGGGTTCTCATTTTCCCATCCAAGCCTGTTTTATTACATGGTGTCCTAGCAGCTCCCACTCATTTGAGAGAGAAGGCAATAGGTAACGAAGAGAAGACAGCAAATAAAAATGAGAGTTGCCAGGCTGAAAAACTTCGTACACACAAGATCTGGGTTATTTGTATGTGGAACTAACTGGAAACAAATGGAAGCCTACTAAGATTTGAGGAATGACATTGGCAAAGAGACTCCAATCTTGGTCTACAGTCCCCTGTGACAATTAAACCTTGTAAGTGGGCTTTGGACCCCAGTTGGAAGGGAGCTGTGAAAGCTGTGCAGGCAGGCCCCCAAAAGGCCATTCACTCCAGAACTTAGTTCACTATGTCCATAGCTGATAGTGGACATGGAGAAGTCTCTCAGGAGGAAAGGGCAAAGGTCACAGAAAATGGCTAAGAGTGCTTTCCCAGAAGGCAGAACCAGGAGCTACAAGGAAGGTAAACCAAGGAACCAATCTCACTGCTGGGGCTGGGGGTCTTTCAACTCTACCCAGCTGGATGTCATACCTACATCAGCCAGTGAGTGTGGTATATGGCCATTCTTCCCATTTCCATCTGGGAGGCCTTATTACTGTTGTGCTGTTCCTTTCTGCCAGAGTGTAGCAAGTTGCTGCAGGCAGGATTTTCCTAGTATTTAGATCCCCAGATTATGACGGCCAGCATCTTGACCTGACAGAGAGAACTGTACATCACCCAGAGATCCTGGACTTTGAGCTAGATGCAGTACCTGGGGAGGACTTTGGTTCATCTCTGTTGTAGAGGAAGTGTCTTCTATTCTATTTGTAGGAAAGAAGTGGACATGGAAGGAGTTGAATAGCCAAAACTGCAGCTGACACAAAGACCACTGATTATCTCAAGAAATCCATTATTCTTCTCCTTCTTCATCATAAAACTGCAGATTCACTTTAAGGGCCTATTGACTCTGCTAAATGATTATATTTCCCAGCATCCCTTGCAGCTTTGTGCAGCTTTGTGACAACATCTGGCAAATAAGCGGTAAGAGGCAGTATTGTGTTATACTTTTTAAAAGGATTCAGATTCTTCCTTTTTTTTTCCTGTCTATTTTACTTCCTGAACCATGGATGTAGGGGCTGGCACTGTGGTTGCTATTCTGGATGGTGGAGATGAGGCTCCTCACTGTGGGAATGTTGGAATGAAAAATCTTAGAAGGTAAAACACTGATGAATTTGTGGATCTGCTAAGTCAGCCTTGGACTGCCAGCCTTCATATTTTCATTTTATGAGAGAATGATGCCTTTTGTGTTTAAGCCTTTGTTAAGTTGGCTTTTCTTTCATACGCTGCTAAAACTAATTTTGATAATTGTAAAACTCTATACAAGTAGGAGGATATTCTTATCATTATGAGTCAGGAAATTTGTCAGAAAGAGTGGATGCATCAGTCTTTCTAACAGAAACAAAGTAAAAATTATTCATTAAAAATAACCTTGGTCCAGGTGCGCTGGCTCATGCCTGTAATCCCAGCACTTTGGGAGGCTGAGGCAGGCGAATCACAAGGTCAGGAGATCGAGACCATCCTGGTCATGGTGAAACCCCATCTCTACTAAAACACAAAAAATTAGCTGGGCTTGGTGGCGCATGCCTATAGTCCCAGCTACTTAGGAGGCTGAGGCAGGGGAATTGCTTGAACCCAGGAGATGGAGGTTGCAGTGAGCCAAGATTGTGCCACTGCACTCCAGCCTGGCAACAGAGCAAGACTCCATCTCAAAAAAAAAAAAAAAAAAAAAACTTTGACAGTGGGGTTAAAGAGTAGTTTTATTTTGGTGTGAATGCAACCATAGCCTGGAACATCCCTATGATTCTAAAATCTTATTCCCTAAGGGCACAGTACCTTGTGATACTTACTGCAACCTATAAGGTATTAATAGTTGCTGTATCAGGAATCTTGCTGAAGGGACAGTAGTAGCTCAATTATTTGTTCCATATGATGCCACCTATTGCAACACAACTAATTAGAACAAAGGTGGGAAACTAATCAGCACAGTCAATGCATAGACTGGTTAGTGGCCTATGATTGACATGTTCTGGTATGAAGGAGGATCTAGGTCAATCAGTATCTCTCTGTCAACAATTTGAAGTAGAACATCAAGACAGATATCAGTTAGCAGTGGAAGCTAAAGCTAAAGTCAGCAGAATTGGCCAGAGTCAGGCTATGATGACCATATGTAAGCCGAGAGTAGAAGATGGCAGAAACCGTAAATGAAAAGAAGCTTAGGCGAGTAAAGGACATAGGGTAGGAAATGAGGATGCTGCTGAAAATAGTACAAGAAGAGAGGGGACACACACGAAAAGTAGAGATGGAGAGGAAAGCTAAGTATTGCCCATCACAGAGGTATGTGAATTTTGTTGCTGAGGTTCCTGTAGCTATTGAGCAACCATTTTTGTTTCTCTGTGGCAACACTAGACTGAATTATTAGGTTTTCTGCTTCCTTTATCTCGCACAACTCCCCCTGCCAAATATATACTTATAATAACACATTACCCATTGCCCAAAACATAATGTTTTTCTGTCACTAGAAAACAACATACCTAATTTTTTTTTTTGGGGACGGAGTTTCGCTCTTGTTACCCAGGCTGGAGTGCAATGGCGCAATCTCGGCTCACCGCAACCTCCGCCTCCTGGGTTCAGGCAATTCTCCTGCCTCAGCCTCCTGAGTAGCTGGATTTACAGGCACGCGCCACCATGCCCAGCTAATTTTTTGTATTTTTAGTAGAGACGGGGTTTCACCGTGTTGACCAGGATGGTCTCGATCTCTTGACCTCGTGATCCACCCGCCTCGGCCTCCCACAGTGCTGGGATTACAGGCTTGAGCCACCGCGCCCGGCCATACCTAATTTTAAATTACTTGAATCCTATTTAACTTGTAAAAAAGACTTAACTGAGTCAATTAATCATATTAAACCCAATGTCATGCAACACACTTAAACTAAGGTTAAGTGGAAGAGAAGGACAGTTATAGCAAGAAACTAAAAGGAGATATGATTTTTAAAATAATTTCACCTTTTATTTTAGATTCAGGATGTACATGTGCAGGTTTGTTACGTAGGTATATTGTATGATGCTGGGGTTTGGGGTATGATGGATGCCATCACCCAGGTAATGAGCATAGTACCCAATAGTTTTTTAACCCATGCTCCCCTCCTGCCCTCCTCTAGTAGTTTCCAGTGTTTATTATTGCCATCTTTATGTCTATGGGTACCCAATGGTTAGTTCCCACTATTAAGTCAGAGCATACAGAATTTGGTTTTCTGTTCCTGCATTAATTCACTTAGGTTTATGGCCTCCAGCTGCATTCATGTTGCTGTGAAGGATGTGATTTTACTCTTTTTTATGGCTGCTTAGTATTCCATAGCATATATGTTCCACTTTTTCTTTATCCAATCCACCATTGATGGACACCTGGATTGATTCCATGTCTTTGCTATTGTGAAAAGCTCTGTGATGAACATGAGTGTCTTTTTGGTAGAACAACTTATTTTCTTCTAGATATTGTAGGAGTCCATTCTCATGCTGCTAATAAAGACATACCCAAGACTAGATAATTTATAAAGGAAAGAGGTTTAATTGACTCACAGTTTAGCATGGCATGGGAGGCCTCAGGAAAACTACAGTCATGAAAGAAAGGGAAGCAAACGTGTCCTTCACATGATGGCAGGAAGGAAAAGTATAAGAACCTAGTAAAGTGGGAAACCCCTTATAAAACCATCAGATCTCATGAGAACTTACTACCATGAGAATAGCATGGAAGAAACCACGCCCATGATTCAGTTACCTCCCACTGGGTCCCTCCTGTGACACATGGGGATTATGGAGACCACAGTTCAAGATGAGATTTGGGTGGGGACAGGGCCAAACCATATCAGATATATAACCAGTAATGGGATTGCTAGGTCAAAGGGCAGTTTTGTTTTAAGTTCTTTGAGAAATCCCAAAATTGCTTTCCATGGTAGCTAAACTAATTTTCATTCCTACCAACAGTGTATAAGTGTTCTTTTTTTTCCCCTGCAGTTATTTTTAATAATAGCCATTCTGACTGGTGTAGATGGTATCTCACTGTGGTTTTGATTTTCATTTTTCTGATAGTTGGTGATGTGGAGCATTTATTCACATGTTTGTTGGCTGCTTGTATATCTTCTTTTGAGAAGCATCTGTTCCTGTCTTTTGCCCACTTTTTAATGGGTTTATTTGTTTGCTGTTTGTTGAATTGTTTAAGTTCCTTATTGATTCTGGATATTAGACCTTTGTGAGAATTTGTAAATAATTTTTCCCATACTGTAGTTGTCTGTTTATTTTGTTGAGTTTCTTTTGCTGTGCAGAAGCTCTTTAGTTAGGTCTCACTTGTCAATTTTTGTTTTTGTTGCAATTGCTTTTGAGAACTTAGTCATAAATCCTTTCCAAAGGTTGAGGTCCAGAATGGTGTTTCCTAGATTTTCTTCTAGGATTCTTAGAGTTGTGGTCTTACATTTAAATCTTCAATACATCTTGAGTTAATTTTTATATATGGTGAAAGGCAGGAGTCCAGTTTTATTTTTCTGCATGTGGCTAGCCAGCTATTCCGGCACCATTTATGGAGTAGTTCTTTCCCCTTTGCTTATTTTTGTTGACTTTGTTGAATTTCAGGTGCATGTAGGTATGCATCTTTATTTCTGGGTTCTTTATTATGTTGCTTTGGTCTATGTGTCTGTTTTTGTGCCAGTACCATGTTGTTTTGGTTACTGTGGCCTAATAGTATTGTGGAAGTTGGGAAATGTGATGCCTCCAGCTTTGTTCTTTTTGCTTAGGATGGCTTAGGCTATTTGGGCTCTGTTTTGGTTCTATATGAATTTTAAAATATTTTTTTTCTAATTCAGTGAAAAATGATGTTGATACTTTGATAGAGTAACATTGAATATGTAGATTGCTTTGGGTGGTATGGCCATTTTAGTGATATTGGATCTTCCAGTCCATGAGCATAGTATGTTTTTCCATTTGTTTGTGTCATCTATGATTTCCTTCACTATTGCTTTTGCAGTTCTCCTCATAGAGATCTTCTACCTCCTTGGTTAGATGTATTCCTAGATAGTTTCATTTTTTTTGTGACATTGTAAATGGGATTGAATTCTTGTAGTGGCTCTCAGCTTGAATGTTATTCGTGTATAGAAATTCTGCTGGTTTTTGTACATCTTGAAACATTACTGAAGTTGTTTATCAGTTCCATGAGCCTTTTGGGTGAGTCTTGAGGGTTCTCTAGACATAAAATCATACCTGTGAATAGAGATTGTTTGACTTCTTCTTTTCCTGTTTAGATGCTTTTTATTTGTTTCTCTTGCCAGATTGTTCTGGCTAGAACTTCTAGTATTGTGTTGAGTAATAGTAGTGAGAGTGGGCATCCTTGTCTTGTGCCAGTTCTCAGGGGGAATGTTTGAAGCTTCTGTCTGTTCAGTATGATGTTGGCTGTGGGTTTGTCATAGATGGGTCTTATCATTATTTTGAGGTATGTTCCTTTGATGCTTAATTTTTTGAAGGGAGATAAAAACTTTAGTCATGAAAATAATGTCCTTATTGAGCAGTTTCAGGCTGGTGGTAAGCATTTTATGATTCTCACATTTACAGCAGCCTTATCATGTAGATGTTTTTCTTACCTGCACTTCACAGATAAAAACACTGAGGTTAAAAGGGTTAAATACTTGCCATGTCTATCAAATGGCAGATCTGGAGATTTGCACTTGTTTGACCTTGAATCTACATTCTTAAAAACAATGCATTGGTGACTCTATTTACCTTGAAGCTTTCCAGTCACACTCCCCACTGATAAGTAGCTGCAAGCTGTGGCAAAGCGTAAACAGTTAGCATCTGCTGGGTTTCTCTTGATGAAACTGACATCCCATGAGTCATGTCACTTAGGACTCCAGGAAATGTCTTGGGTCTGCCAATTACCTGTTGTCTCAGCACTTGGGAGGCCAAGGTAGGCAGATCATGAGGTCAAGAGATCAAGACCATCCTCACCAACATGGTGAAACCCCCATCTCTACTAAAAATACAAAAATTAGCTGGGCGTGGTAGTGCATGCCTGTAGTCCCAGGTACTCAGAAGGCTGAGGCAGGAGAATTGCTTGAACCCGGGAGGTGGAGGTTGCAGTGAGCTGAGTGCACCACTGCACTCTAGCCTGGCAACCAGGCAAGATTCTGTCTAAAAAAAAAAAAAAAAAAAAAACGCTAATTGATGGAATTCTTAGGAAATTTTGCAAGAGACAAATGGGTCTCTTCAGAAAAATAGTGAGAAAATTCTAATTCCACACTCCCTTAGTACCTAGGAATTTAAGGTGGAATTGAAACCATTCTTAACATAAGAGGCTAGTTCTAGCTACCAACATGAACTCTGGGCCCAGGTTCTACTGTTTATTATGAACATGACTTTAGGCAAGTTTCTTAGGCTGCCTGCCCCTCTTTCTTCATCTGTAAAATCCTTCAAATAGGATTTCATTATATTTTATAAGACTGGTAAGTTTTAAATGATTTAATACAAGTAAAGCCTTTGAAAGAGTGCATCGCAGATAGAAGACCCTTATAAATGAGGATTGTTATAATTACAGTTCTTTTCTCTTTCACAATATCCAGTTGACAGGTCCAGTAGACAGAAGACCTCATCGAGTGCTGGTAGAGCTATAATATGGGTACCTGGGAGCATCAGGCCTCATTTTTACTCTTTAAGACCTAAAGCTAGACTGATCTCACCCAAGCTCAAGTTCTTTGCCACAATCTTAATAACAACAGCTCAACTAACATCTCATAAATGTGTAGTAAATGCCAAGCATTGTAGTAAATACTTTGTAAAAATCATAACCTTTACAACAACCTGACAAGGTAGGTGCTGTGGGTATGCCCACTTAACAGGTAATAAAAAATTAGAACTGTTTTAAGTTATAACAGTGAAAAAAAGTGGCATTTACTCAATTAAACTGTATCTGACTTTCTGTGAAACCACCCGAGGAAGTTCTATTATTTTTCTCCCCTTCTGCCCTCTCCTCCTCTTTCTTTTCCTTTCTTTTTCATTCCATTGAATTCCATGCCATTCCATTCCACTCCATTCCATTCACCAGCTGAGAAGAGAACTGACAGTACAGATTGGTGCCACAAGCATATCACAGAATGAAAAGCTGAATGAAAGTACATTCATTGGCACACAAGTCCCAATTAGCTCAGAAACACTGGTGTTTACTGAAAGTATGATGGGTTAACACATTTCCTTCCTCCTTATACTGTTCACCTCATTTGGGCCTTCATTACGCCACTCAACCACAAAAGTCAACTCAGCTTGAGAAATAGGGGGATTCCTAGAAGTGAATGTGACCAAACTAGGCAATGTACCCTGTATTTCCTCTTATTCAAACCTTATTAGAGGTAAAGTAAACCTGGTCTCCATGCTTCCAGCACACCTCTTTTTTCATTGAAAATCATTATTGCTTCATTCTATAGATGTTGTGTATGTAGAAATTTATAAAATGTTATTTTTTGTTACATGACTAAGATTTTATCCACCCTTAAAATGAATTCTTTTTTTGACAAGCTATTCCAAACAATCCGAAAAGAGGGAATCCTTCCCAAAACATTTTATGAGACCAACATCAACCTGATACCAAAACCTGGCAGAGACTCAACAAGAAAAGAAAACTTCAGGCCAATATCCATGATGAACATAGATGCAAAAATCTTCAAAAAAATACTGGTAAACCAATTGCAACAGCACATCAAAAAGCTTATCCATCACGATCAAGTAGACTTGTTTGTGATGTGATTTTCTTAAGCTTTTTACAATAAAATTGTTTAAACACAAAAATTTGAAAATATACTAAAATAGTTACTTGCATCTACCTAGATTTCACACATCTACATACATACGTATATCTTCACTTTTTTTTGCTTTCCCTTATGAAGATAAGTAGACATTGTGAAATTTACACCAAAATATGTCAACAGAGATCTCCCCAAATTCATCATAATTTATTATGAAACATAGTACCATTACACACCTATGAAAATCTAGTGTCAGTTTCAATTCAAATTGTCACAGTTATCACCAAAAGGCTTTTTACTATTTTGCTAAAAAGAAAAACAACAACAATGTCCAGAGTAGGTTTAGGCATTGCAATTAATTATGTATTCCTAGGTTCTTTTAATTTACCCCAAATTTCCTATTAAATATTTTAAAATTATCTACAGCCAGCTTAACTTTTCTGATGTTCTTTTGTTTGATGACTTTTAACACATGTTAATTCATGTACTCATCACTACACTCAGGACACAGTTTATCACCTCAAAACATTTCTTCCAAAGTTCCTTTTGTAGTTAATCTCTCCCTTTGCCCATAAACTCTGGTACCTGTTGATTCTGATAACACTATTACCTGTAGGTGACTGTCTCCTACTATCTGGATTTTACAGAACATCTTATAAACAGAATCATACAGTCTGTAATCTTTTGAAATTGACTTCTTTCACTTATATAATGTGTTTGTGCTTTATTCATGAATTTGTATGTATCAACAGTTCATTCCTTTTTTATATTCCATTATTATAGACTGCCATTTTAAATTATTCATTTTAATTAACATATTAATTGTACATATTTATGGGATACATAGTGATGTTTTGATACATACAATAGGTAGTGATCAGCTCAGGGTAATTAACATATCTGTTATCTCAAACATTTATCATTTTTCTGTGTTGGGAGCATTCAATTCTTCTAGCTATTTGAAAATATATAGAATTGGTAACTATAGTCATCCTACAGTGCTCTAAAACACTAGAACTTGTTCCTCCTATCTAGCTGAGATTTTGTGTCCTTTAACAAATCTCTTCCTATCCCCATTCTCCCTACACTTTCCAGCCTCTAATAACTTCTGTTCTGCTTTTTACTTCTATGAGATCAACTTTTTTAAGTTTCCATATACAAGTTAGAACATGTGGTGTTTAACTTTCTGTTTCTGGCTTATTTCACTTAACATAGCATCCTAATGTTCCACCCATGTTGCCATGAATGACAGGATTTTATTTTTTTTAATGGCTGAATAGTATTCCATCCACAATTTAAAAAATTTCATGTACTCATTGAAGAACATTTGAGTTGTTTCCAGTTTCATGTGATTATGAATAATTCTACCACAAACGTTTATATGTAAGTTTTTGTGTGAATATAATTTTTCATTTCTTTAGGGTAATTACCCAGATGTGGCTTGCTATGTCATGTGGTAAATGTATGTTTAATTTTTAAAGCAATTTTCAGACAATTTGCCAAACAATTTTGCCTTTCCGCCTGAGAATTCCAGTTACTCAGTACTTGGCTTCAATTTGCATTTCTTTCATAACTAACAATGTTGAATATCTTTTCATGTTTTTACTTGCTGTCTGTATGTCTTCTTGGTGAAGTGTCTCTTCAGGTCTTTTGGCTATATTTTAATCGGGTTGTTTTCAAACTGTCAAGTTTTCAGAGTTCTTGTTCTTTATATATTCTAGATAAAAGTTCTTTTTCAGATATGTGATTTGTAAATGTTTTCTGTCTGTTGTTTGTCTTTTTATTCTCCTACCACGACATTTCAGAGAGCTAAAGTTTTAATTTTTATGAAATCCAGTTTATAAATTATTTAGTTTTTGGATTGTGCTTTTATTGGTGTCCCAAAACACTTGGCCTAACACAAAGTTAAAAAGATTTTTCTCTGTTGGGCACAGTGGCTCAAGCTTATAATCCCAGCACTTTGGGAGGCCAGACAGAAGGATCCCTTGATGCCAGGAATTTGAGACCAGCCAGGCAAGGTGGCACACGCCTGTGGTCCCAGCTATTGAGAAGGTTGAGGTGGAAGGATTGCTTGAGCTTGGAAGGCAGAGGCTGCAGTGAGCTTGGGTGACAGAGCGAGACCCGGTCTCAAAAAAAAATTTTTTTTTTCTCTTGCTTTTTTGATTCTTACTTAACCTCTTGATAGTTTTACATGACATCATTTGGCTTCCTCTTTTAACTATACAACAACTAATGATTATATTCTCCTCTACCTATATTTTATATAAACATACTCATATATATATATATATATATATTTCCTATATATTTTATAGATGCATTCTTTCTACTTTGTGAGAACATATGATTTTATATGCTATTTTTAATCTACATCTCTCAATTTTGTTTTATTCATAGATTTCTAGTAAAACATATTAAATGTTCACTACCAGTATGTTTTCTTGTTGTTACTGCTATTAATATTATTTATTGGTTGGGAGAAGCTCATCCTCTAGAAGACTTCTTGTCAAAGGTTTATAGGTTCGTTATTTCCTATGTTTCTGTACTCTAAGACTATTTCGTTATAGTCTTGATATTTTAATTTCAGCTTAGGTACAAAATCTCTGGGTTTTGCCTTCTTTAAGTTTCTTGAAAATGTCACTCTATTGTTGCCTTTCTTTTTAAGTTGCTCTTGAGAATTATAGTTGACTTGTGTTACTCTTAGACCTAATTTGTTCTTTTTTTGCCTGGAGGGCCTGCTTGTGGATTTTTTCTTTCTATTTTAAAAAGTCTGATATTTTGCAAGGCTATTTCTCAAGTTTGAATATCCTCAGTAAAATTTTCCTCGTACAACAGAAGCCCTTTCAATATATAGATTTAGATTTTGTTAGATTATTGGTTTAAGTATTAGCTCTGTTTCATTGTTTTGTTTTTCTTCTTCAGTAATTCCAAGTGTACATATATTAAATATTTGTCTACCTTACATTCCAACCTCCTTCTCTGACTTTTAAAAGTTATTTATGTTATTCCATTATCTTTACTTCTTTCTTACATTTATTACTTCGCAATGTTTCACTTACATCTATCTTCCTTTGAATACCTTATAATTTATTCTTCATTTTAGGGATGTTTAATCTGTGTAATTTCTTTTCTGAGATCTGTCAACTCACTGCATTTCTTTCTTTACTTGTATATTTCTGTACTTACTGTTGGTATTTTTTATTATACATTATATATGTATATCTAAATGCTTATCTGAAGATATTTAATTAAGATTTGAAGTTATAGTTTCTTCTGCTTTGTGGTTGTTGGTGGTGAAAATTTTTTATGATATATAATATCTTTTTTTTTTCTTTTTACAATAGTTTTGTATAGGGTTAATTTGTTTTGATTATAATATCTTTTGTTGATGGGCTTTTTAGGTCTCACATGTTCTTGTCGGTGACTCTAATAAAGTTAAATATCATTAACAGATAACTTTGTTGGTGCTGGGTGGTGGTAGGTGAGAAACAAGAAGGGTTTACATGTACTGTGATAGTTTTGATTTCTGAATGCTCCTTAACTTTTCCCACTTTCTTCCTTTCACTTCATTGCCAGTCTCTGATGGATATTTCCTCTTCTCTATTTTCTTCCTTTTCCCCCGGAAGCAATGCTTCAATGTTGCCAATTTCCATGTCAGTTGTAAACCCCTTCCCTGCAGCTATTGCTGTAAACATTCCAGTTCTAGATCTATGTTCAGTATTTTGGTATTTAGCGTTGGACTTTCCTCTTTCTAAGGGTGATTTTTCTTTGCTTTATTTAAAAGTTCCCTGATTTTTGTTTCTTCTACTCAAAGTGTTTAAAGGCTTTCTACCCTACCTTTTCCAATCAATGAAGATCTGCTGGAATTGTTTTTGTCTTTATATGAAGGAAAACTGAAGTTCATAGTATTCTTGGTCTCTTTGTAATGCTGAAAATATGGGTCGAGTTTCATTTGATTTGAGCTCCTTTTTCTTCTCTCCCCTCTTCTTCCTCTTCTCTTATCCTCTTTCTTCTTGGAAATTGTGTGGAGAGATTTAGATGCAGGCAGCCACACCTATGGCCAATTGGAATGCCTGCTTTCACATTTAACTTGCACTATGTCTGGATTATTAGTTAGTAGTTGGAAATGACTTTTACTTTTTTAATTTTAATTTTTATTTTTTTTTTTTGAGACGGAGTTTCGCTCTTGTTACCCAGGCTGGAGTGCAATGGCGCAATCTTGGCTCACCGCAACCTCCACCTCCGGGGTTCAGGCAATTCTCCTGCCTCAGCCTCCCGAGTAGCTGGGATTACAGGCACGTGCCACCATGCCCAGCTAATTTTCTGTGTTTTTAGTAGAGACGGGGTTTCACCATGTTGACCAGGATGGTCTCGATCTCTTGACCTCGTGATCCACCCGCCTCAGCCTCCCAAAGTGCTGGGATTACAGGCGTGAGCCACCGCGCCCGGCTACGACTTTTATTTTATTGTCTTTTACATCTAGTGCTGATATTGAAAAGTTAAAAGCCATTCTCATTCTTGGTCTTTTGTATGTGACATATTTTTTTTCTCTGAAACTTTTAATGTTTCCCCTTTTCCTAAGATGGTTGCATTTTCCAGATGGATGTCCTGCTGTGAGTTCCTTTTTCTCCATTGTTCAGGTTACCAGCTGGAACGTTTTGGTCTGAAAAACATGGGTCCTTCAATTCTGGAATCATTTTTAGAATTATTTCATCAATAATTTTGTCTGCTTATTTGTATACCCTCCTCACTGAATCCTTATTATTCACCTGTTAGACAGCCTAAATAAGTTCTTTAGTTTTATTTTTATCTTCTTTGGCCTCCTTTTCTTCTCTCTTTTTTGTTTATTATACTTTAAGTTCTGTAGCACATCTGCAGATCGTGCAGGTTTGTTACACAGGTGTACACATGCCAGAGTGGTTTGCTGCATCCATCACCCCGTCATCTACATTAGGTATTTCTCTTAATGCTATCTCTCCCCAATCCCCCCACCTCCTGCTATTCCTCCCCTATCCTCCAAGCCCCAGGCCCCAGAGTGTGACATTCCCCTCCCCATGTCTGTGTGTTCTCATTGTTCAACACTCACTTATGAGTAAGAATGTGCAGTATTTGGTTTTCTGTTCTTGTGTCAGTTTGCTGAGAATTATGGTTTCCAGCCTCATCCATATCCCTGCAAAGGACATGAACTCATCTTTTTTTATGGATGCATAGTGTTCCATTGGGTATATGTGTGCCTCATCTTCTTTATCCAGTCTATCATTGATGGGCATTTGGGTTGGTTCCAAGTCTTTGCTATTGTGAACAGTGCTGCAACAAACATATGTGTGTGTGTGTCTTTATAATAGAATGATTTATAATCCTTTGGGTATATACCCAGTAACGGGATTACTGGGTCAAATGGTATTTCTATTTCTAGATCCTTGAGGAATTGCCACATTGTCTTCCATAATGGTTGAATTAATTTACACTCCCACCAACAGTGTAAAAGCATTCCCATTTCTCCATATCCTCTCTAGCATCTGTCTCCACATTTTTTAATGATCACCATTCTAACTGGCGTGAGATGGTATCTCAATGTGGTTTTGATTTGTATTTCTCTAATGACCAGTGTTGATGAGCTTTTTTTCATATGTTCATTGGCTGTATAAATGTCTTCTTTTGAAAAGTATCTGTTCATATCCTTTGCCCACTTTTTGATGGGGTTGTTTATTTCTTGTAAATTTGTTGAAGTTTTTTGTAGATTCTTGATAGTAGCCCTTTGTCAGATGGGTAGTTAACAAATTTTTTTCCCCATTCTGTTGGTTGTCTGTTCCCTCTATTGACAGTTTCTTTGGCTGTGCAGAAGCTCTTAATTAGATCCCATTTGCCAATTTTGGCTTTTGTTGCCATTGCTTTTGGTGTTTTAGTCATGAAGTCCTTGCCCATGCCTAGATCCTGAATGGTACTGCCTAGGTTTTCTTCTAGAGCTTTTATGGTGTTAGGTCTCATGTTTAAATCTGTAATCCATCTAGAGTAAATTTTTGTATAAGGTATAAGGAAGGGATCCAGTTTCAGCTTTCTGTGTATAGCTAGCCAGTTTTCCCAACACCATTTATTAAATAGGGAATCCTTTCCCCATTGCTTGTTTTTGTTAGATTTGTCAAAGATCAGATGGTTGTAGTTGTGTGGCTTTTTTCTGAGGTCTCTGTTCTGTTCCATTGGTCTATATCTCTGTTTTGGTACGAGTACCATGCTGTTTTGATTACTGTAGCCTTGTAGTATAATTTGAAGTCAGGTAACATGATGCCTCCAGCTTGGTATTTTTTGCTTAGGATTGTCTTAGCTATGCAGGCTCTTTTTTGGTTCCCTATGAAGTTTAAGGTGTTTTTCTCCAATTCTTTGAAGAAAGTCATTGGTAGCTTGACAGGAATAGCATTGAATGTATAAATTACTTTGGGCAGTATGGCCATTTTCACGATACGGATTCTTCCTAACCATGAGCATGGGATGTTTTTCCATCTGTTTGTGTACTATCTTATTTCCTTCAGCAATGATCTGTAGTTCTCCTTGAAGGAGTCCTTAACATCCCTTGTTAGTGGTATTCCTATTTATTTTATTCTATTTGTAGCAATTGTGAATGGGAGATCACTCGTGATTTGGATCTCTGTTTGTCTATTATTGGTGTATAGGAATGCTTACAATTTTTGCACACTGATTTTGTATCCTGAGACTTTACTGAAGTTGCTTATCAGTTTAAGGAGATTTTGGGCTGAGACAATGGGATTTTCTAAATATACAATAATGTTATATGCAAACAGGGACAATTTGATATCTTCTCTTCCTATTCGAATACGCTTTATTTCTTTCTCTTGCCTGATGGCCCTATCCAGAACTTCCAGGACTATGTTAATAGGAGGGTGAAAGAGGACATCCTTTTCTTGTGCCAGTTTTCAAAGGGAATGCTTCCAGTTTTTGCCCATTCAGTATGATATTGGCTGTGAGTTTGTCATAAATAGCTTTTATTATTTTGTGAAAGGTTCCATCGATACCTAGTTTACTGAGAGTTTTTAACATAAAGGACTGTTGAATTTTGTTGAAGGCCTTCTCTACATCTGTTGGGATAATCATGTTGTTTTTGTCTTTGGCTCCATTTATGTGATGGATTACATTTATAGATTTGCGGATGTTGAACCAGCCTTGTAACCCTGGGATGAAGCCGACTTGATTGTGATGGATAAGCTTTTTGATGTGCTCTTGGATTCAATTAGCCAGTATTTTATTGAAATTTTTGTATCAGTATTCATCATGGATATTGGCCTGAAATTTTCTTTATTAGTTGTGTCTCTGCCAGGTTTTGGTATCACGATGATGTTGGTCTGAAAAAATAAGTTAGGGAGGATTCCCTCTTTTTTATTGTTGGGAATATTTCAGAAGGAATGGTACCAGCTCCTATTGTATGTCTGAGAATTTGGCTATGAATCCATCTTGTCCTGGACTTTTTTTGGTAGACAGTTAATAGCCTGGTAGGGTATTAATTACTGCCTCAACTTCAGACCTTGTTATTGGTCTATTCAGGAATTCAGCTTCTTCCTGGTTTAGTCTTGGGAGGCTGTAAGTATCCAGGAATTTATACATTTCTTCAAGATTTACTGGCTTATCTGCATAGAGATGTTTGTAGTAATCTCTGATGGCAGTTTGTATTTCCGTGGGATTGGTGGTGATATCCCTTTTATCATTTTTTGTTGCATCTATTTGAATCTTCTCTCTTTTCTTTTTTATTAGTCTGGCTAGTGGTCTGTCTATTTTGCTGATCTTTTCAAAAAACCAGCTCCTGAATTTATTGAGTTTTTGAAGAATTTCTTGGTGTCTCTGTCTCCTTCAGTTCTGCTCTTATTTCTTGTCTTCTAATAGCTTTTGAATTTGTTTGATCTTGCTCCTCTAGTTCTTTGAATTGTGACGTTAGGGTGTTGATTTCAGATCTTTCCTCCTTCTCATGTGGGCATTTAGTGCTATAAATTTCCCTCTAGACACTGCTTTAAATGTGTCCCAGACATTCTGGTATGCTCTTTTTGTTCTCATTGGTTTCCAAGAACATCTTTGTTTCTGCCTTCATTTCTTTATTTAGCCAGTAGTCATTCGGGAATAGGTTGCTTAGTTTCCATGTAGTTGTGTGGTTTTGAGTGCGTTTCTTAATCCTGAGTTCTGATTTGATTGCACTGTAGTTTGAGAGACTGTTTGTTATGATTTCTGTTCTTTTGCATTTGCTGAGGAGTGTTTTACTTCCAATTATGTGGTCAATTTTAGAATAAGTGCGATGTGGTGCTGAGAAGAATGTATATTCTGTGGTTTGTGGGTAGAGAGTTCTGTAAATGTCTATTAGGTTTACTTGGTCCAGATCTGAGTTTAAGTCCTGGATATACTTGTTAATTTTCTGTCTCATTGATCTGTCTAGTATTGACAGTGGAGTGTTAAAATCTCCCACAATTATAGTTTGGGAGTCTATATCTCTTTGCAGATCATTGCTTTATGTATCTGGGTGCTTCTGCATTGGGTGCATAAATATTTAGGATTGTTAGCTCTTCTCGTTGCATTAACCCCTTTACCATTATGTAATGCCCTTCTTTGTGTCATTTGACCTTTGTTAGTTTAAAGTCTGTTTTATCAGACACTAGGATTGCAACCCCTGCTTTTTTTTTTACTCTCCATTTGCTTGGTAAATCTTCCTCCATCCCTTTATTTTGATCCTATGTGTGTCTTTGCACATGAGATGTGATTCCTGAATACAGTACACTGATGGGTCTTGACTTTTTATCCAGTTTGCCAGTCTTTGTCTTTTGATTGAGGCATTTAGCCCATTTACATTTAAGGTTAATATCATTTTGTGTGAATTCCATCCTGTCATTTTGATGCTAGCTGGTTGTTTTCCTGTTAGTTGACATAGTTTCTTCATTGTGTCAATGGTCTTTACCATTTGGCATGTTTTTGGAGTGGCTGGTACTGGTTGTTCCTTTCCATGGTTAGTGCTTCCTTCAGGAGCTCTTGTAGGGCAGGCCTGGTGGTGGTGAAATCTCTCAGCAGTTGCTTGTCTATACAGGATTTTATTTCTCCTTCACTTATGAAGCTTAGTTTGCCTGGATATGAGATTCTGGGTTGAAAGTTCTTTTCTTTAAGGATGTTGAATATTGGCACCCACACTCTGGCTTGTAGGGTTTCTGCTGAGAGATCTGCTATGAGTCTGATGGGCTTACTTTTGTGGGTAACCCAACCTTTCTCTCTGGCTGCCCTTAGCATTTTTTCCTTCATTTCAACCTTGGTGAATCTGACGATTATGTGCCTTGGGGTTGCCCTTCTCCAGGAATAGCTTTGTGGTGTTCTCTGTATTTCCTGTATTTGAATGTTGGCCTGCCTTGCTAGATTGGGGACGTTCTCCTGGATAATATTCTGAAGAGTGTTTTTCAGCTTGGATTCGTTCTCCCTATCACTTTAAGGTACACTGATCAAACATAGATTTTGTCTTTTCACATAATCCCACATTTCTTGGAGGCTTTGCTCATTTCTTTTCACTCTTTTTTCTCTAATCTTGCCTTCTTGCTTTATTTCATTGAGTTGATCTTCAATCTCTGATATCCTCTCTTCTGTTTGATCGATTTGGCTATTGAAACTTGTGTATGCTTCACAGAGTTCTCATGCTGTGTTTTTAAGCTCCATCATGTTGATAATGTCCTATTCCATGCTGGTTATTCTCATTAGCATTTCATCTTCTTTTTTCAAGGTTCTTAGTTTTCTTACATTGGGTTAGAACATGCTCCTTTAGCCCAGAGAAGTTTGTTATTACCCTCCTTCTGAAGCCCGCTTCTGTCAATTGGTTACGGTCATTCTCCATCCAGTTTTGTTCACTTGCTGGTGAGGGGTTGTGATCCCTTGGAGGAGAAGAGGTGTTCTGGCTTTTGGTGATTTCAGCCTTTATGCACTGGTTCCTTCCAATCTTCATGGATTTATCTACCTTTGGTCTTTGAAGTTGGTGAATTTTGGATGGGGTTTCTGAGTGGGCATCCTTTCTGTTGATGTTGAAGCTATTTCCTTTTGTTTATTAGTTTTCCTTTTAAAAGTCAGGCCTCTCTGCTGCAAGTCTGCTGGAGTTTACTAGAGGTACACTCCAGACCCTGCTTGCCTGGGAATCACCCTGGGGACTGCAGAACAGCAAAGATTGCTGCCTGTTCCTTCCTCTGGTAGCTTCGTCCCAAAAGAGCACCTACCAGATGTCAGCCAGAGCTCTCCTGTATGATGTGTCTCCCAGTTAGGACACATGGGGGTCAGGGAGCAACTTGAGGAGGCAGCCTGTCTCTTAATGGAGCTAATGGAGCTCAAGCACTGCTCTGGGGGCTCTGTTGCTCCCTTCAGAGCTGCCAGGCAGGGACGTTTAAGTCTGCTGAAGTGGAACCCAAAAGAGCCCCTTTTCCCAAGTGCTCTGTCCCAGGAAGCTGGGGGCTTTGTAAGTCCATGACTGGCTGCTGTCTTTTTTTTTCTGAGATGTCCTGCCCAGCAAGAAGGGAGTCTACTTGACAATCTGCCTGAAGAGGTCTTGCTGAGCTGCAGTGCTGGGCTCTACCCAGCTTGTCTGTAAGCTTCCAGGGGAAGGAGATGGCTTTTTTTAAACAGGCTATGTTGAAGCCGCCTGCCTACTGAATCCTCAGCAATGGCGGGTGCCCTCCCCCCACCAAACTCTAATGTCCCGGGTCAAGCTCAGACTGTTGTGCTGGCTGGGAGAATTTCAAGCCAGTGTTTTAGCTTGCTGGTCTTCGTGGGGGTGGGACCCACCAAGCCAGCTCACTTGGTTCCCTGGCTTCAGCCCCCTTTTTCAGGGGAATGAGCAATTCTGTCTCACTGGCATTCCAGGTGCCACTTGCCTAAAACAGTTTTGTGCTGGAAACACCAGGCACTGGTGTTGTAGGTGCCAGAGGGAATCTCCTGGTCTGTGGGTTGTGTAGAGCATGCAAAAAGTGCAGTATCTGAGCAGGAGTGTTGGGGTGTTGGGAAAAGTCTCTAATGGCTTCCATGGCTGGGAGCAAGAGTCTCTAGCCCTTTGCGCCTCCCAGGTGAGGTGTTGCCCCACCCTGCTTTGGTTGCCCACCTTGGGTTGTTCCCACTGTTTAACCAGTCTCAGTGAGATGAGCCTGGTACCTCAATTGGAAATGAGATCACTCATCTTCTGGCACACTCTTGCTGGGGACTGTAGACCAGAGCTGTTGCTATTTGGCCATCTTGGCGGAAGTTCCTCCTTTTCTTCTCTTTCTTTCTACCTCTGTCTTTCTCTCTCTCCATTTTCTCACTTCCTTCCTCTCTCCTTCTACTTTTTAATGTTTTCTTTAATTTTAAGTTTTCTGTTTTTATCATCATATTTAAATTGTAAGAGTTAATTTGGATTTTCCTTTCTATTGATATTTTAAAATAAATTTTTGTTTTTGCTTGTAGACATCTTACTTCATTTTTCTTAGCAATAAAGTATTTTGTAAAATTTTTACTTCTTTGTGCTGTCATAATGACCTCTATTTTGGGTTACTTTCCTTTTTGTCTTTTATGTTAGAATTTTGCCTAAAAGTTTAGTAATCTTTGGTTTGGCTGTTTATGTTAACAAGTGTATCATTAAGAAGCTAATTGCAAGCTGTAGGCATTTTCATGAGACTTGTTGAATGTAGGCTTCTTAGTAGGAGGGTATAATTTGGTTATTTTTGTTGAGGAGACACCTGATATTATAATCATTAAGGTTTTTTTTGCGGGGGATAGTTGGATTCCTGAGAGAAAAATTTTCCAGTGCCCCGCTGTACAGCCAAAAAATGAATGATCAAAACCAACCTTGTACAACCTATGGTCCGTGGACCACATGTGACCCAGGATGGCTTTGAATGCAGCTGAACACAAATTTGTAAATTTTTTTAAACATGAGATTTTGTTGTGATGTTTTTAGTTTATCAGCTACCATTAGTGTTAGTGTATTTTATGTGTGGTCCAAGACAATTCTTCTTCAAATGTGGCCCAGGGAGGCCAAAAGATGGGACACACCTGATCTAAACAAATACACTCACAACATTGATGAATTTCACCAATATAATCTTGACTGAAAGACAGAAGATACAATCGAACTCATATGGTGTGATTCCATTTTTATGAAGTTCAAAATGGTGTAAATGTGTCGGCTGTGACTGCATTTATAAATGGTGAAATTATTTAAAAGTTTTCATTTAGGGTTCTATGAAAGCAGAATGTGAGTCAAAGGCTTATGGAAAATTGTTTATGTGGGATGAGATCTTAGGAAGCAGAGAGACTGAGGGAAAAAAAAGGCAGACTAGGCTGGGCATAGTGGCTCACACCTGTAATCCAAGCACGTTGGGAGACTGAAGTGGGCAGATCACGAGGTCAGGAGTTCGAGACCAGCCTGGCTAACATGATGAAACCCCAGCTTTACTAAAAATACAAAAATTAGTCGAGTGTGGTGACATACACCTGCAATCCCAGCTACTCAGGAGGCTGAGGCAGGAGAATTGCTTGAACCAGGAAGGCAGAGGTTGTAGTGAGCAACTCCCTGTCAAAAAAAAAAAAAAAAAGCAGACAAAAGGCAGACCAATATAAGTATATATTTTCCAGGCCACTGATGAAGACAACAGGTTGTATGATACCAGGATCTCTGAGGGCTGGACAGATGCCTTCCAGAATTACGTCTGATGAACAGGAGGTTGGGGAATTTATCCATCATTCCCCATTCACCATTGTGAGAGGGTTGTACTCGGGGGTAATAACTCCCCTTCCTATATGTGGTGGTCTTGGAAAGCTCTTGGGGCAGAAAAGCTGAGTTTGTAAGCCAACCCCTTAAGGTGCAGCATTGTCAGCATTAACTGAGCATACAGATAACTGTCCAACAGAGCTGTGACTGCGATTAGAGGTGGGCTGAGGAATTGTGACACACGGCCCAAAAGCGTCTGCCACAAAAGGCAAGATTGTGACTAATAGCAGACTCAGCATTGCTGATTATGCCTAGCAAGGAGGAAAAAATGGTAATGGAAAAGGTATAAACTCTTGGCATGCAGGCCTTTTGGAGTGCTGCAATAGCTCTTGATTTTACTTGAATTAAGCAAATATTGCTTTGTAACTTTTTAATTGGATTTATAACAATGGCGTTATGATGTAACCCATAATAATAAAAGAGGGAGCTAGATTAATGGTAATGGCCTTGAAGTCCAGGAATTTAGCCTCATCTCTATATTCAAATTATGTATGATGTGGATGGGGCTTTGGCAGTTTTATTCAATGAGACATTAAATAAGTAATACAAGAAGATAAACTCACAGTTTTGTTGAGGACTGAGAAAAAGAAGGGTGACATGGAATACACTTAAGAAACTATATGGTTTTGGTGTTTGGTAATAATGGTTTGAATTAGTGCGATGGTAGGGTGAATGCAAAGGAAAAATTGATATAAAAGCTCTTGAGATCAGTTTGACTTGATGAAGAAATCAGCAGCTATATCTGTGAAACTTTATCCTTTTTCTCAACCACAGAGAACTGATTATACCATTTTCTGTGTGTGCGCCACAATATTCCATACCTTAGACATACTTTGATTATAGCTCTTATCTCACTGAGTTTGGAACACGTGTGTACCAGTGTACTTCTCTATTTCCAAGCAAACGTTGAGAGGAGAAATTACGAGTTTGTTAAATGTATTAGTTGCATAATAATGTTCATTGAATGAATGACTGAATTAGTGCAATATCCTAAATGAGACTGAAACCCAAGCTGGGTATTAACTTCACCAATGAGAGCCTTTGTTAGTACTAATATGGAGCTGTAAAGGGAATAGGGGAATATACAGAGTTCCCCTATTCTGTCCGTGAGTAGGAGAGATGAGTTTTTTTTTTTTTTAATTGCCTCTTCTTCAAAATAACAAAGGTATGCTTTTTCTTTACTCATTGGATTAGGCAGCTGTAAAGATAAGATCAATCTCGGTAATTTGGCTTTTGCCTGATTGGACAAGAAGAAATTTTATTTTCTGCCATAAAATTGGCTTGCATGTGAATTTGTCTTCTCTTACTTCCTACCTTAATCCAACCCTTCCTACAGGGGGAGCTAAGGGATTTCAGTACATTAGATGTAATAAGTTCACTGTTGGCTGAGTAATAGCATCACTCAGCTAAAAATATTATATTAAATATTTAAATATATTTAAAATATCATAACACTATCAATAAATGTTTGTTGAGGAGATGTAAATGACTGGGATTTTTTTTTGTCACCTACCATGAGTGATTTAGCATATTGAGAAGTACTTGCAGGGTAGGATTAATAAGAATGGATATTAAGACCATTTAGAGACACCGCGTGTCAGTCAGATTGGCTGCTACTCCTGGGAACATAGTTTCTGAGAAGTTACCCAAGATCAATGTCTCGAAACTAGAAAAAGGGAAAAAATACTTCTCAAAATCTATGCCAAAGAAAATAATTTCATAATCCATATTTTGCTATTGTCATAGAGAATGGGGTAAGCAAATAGCAATAGAGACAGCATGTGCTTTGTTGTAGCATTGCCAAAATTAGATCAGAGTCTGGGATAAGATCACTAGTGACAGACGTTAATTTTTCACATGGTACCTCTTTGGTTGCTTAAAATGGTGCATAAAACTGTTTTACTCTCATCAACATGGTCCACATCTTCTCCCTTTTCCATGCCTCACTGACTTGATGACCCCTTGGCCATTTGAAAACAGCAAGATAGCAACAATTATTAATAGTAAACAAGATCATAGGGACTACCTCTTGGTGATAACAATTCCGTCTTAACTTTCAGGGACTTCTGCTCTGTTTTAGTATTGTGAATGCTTGATTCCAAAGAAGCTCTTGTTTATGGCCCATAAACCTCCGCCATAAAGTCAGAAAGAAATGCTGTGGTCACTTCACAATAGTCAAAAACTACAGTTTAATAAGCTAGCTGTTGACCTCTCCACACCATATTTACATGGTGCTTTAACTTTCTTTGTGTTCTCCCTAAGAATGTTGTATCTGAGCTTTAAACATCTTAAATGACTCAAACTGTTGTGAAAACATTTAAAACTATTTGAAAACAGCAGTTTAGTTAGAAAAATGAAATGGAATATAAGAATAGATAGGGAAGGGATACAACTAGGAAAAATGTACTTGTAACACCAGTCTTGTTTTTACTAAAGATGCAGCAGTGTTTCAATAGAAGAAAAATAAAGGAACTTAAATTGTATCTATTAAATACACTTGTGCTTTACTATTCTACAAAGAACAATGGCTAAATCTTTGGATAACTTCACTTCATCATAGAAGAGATGCTAAAAACTTTAGTGATATAATTTTACAAATTTAATTGCTTGTGATTTATCTCATGTTGAACTTTTTTTCATAGAATTTTCTTTTGCTTTCTTTAAATTTCTTCTTGGCCAAAAGAATAATCAGTAAAATTGAGACTGGAGAAAAATGAGTTGCAACTTTCATTGTGGTTTGCCTTTACAAGCCATAAAAGCCACTGTTTTTTCCTTCTTTAAATAGGAAAATGAATTAGGCTTGATGGGCAAGATTTATGGGTTGGGAGCGTAAGGGAGAGGGAGAAGGGAACAATTTTTTATTTTGTTTTTGGGGATGTAAACAGGGCAGATGCATTAGTATCATCAGTGACAAGGTTTCCTGTGCTTTGATTACTGACATAGTGACTTCCTGTGATTGCTTCGAGGGCTGTGGGATGGAGCTGCTGGTGCACTCCCTGATCCTCTGCTCTACCCACATGCCCAGAAGGGCAAGATGACTGACATTTCTCCTCTACAGAAGCTTGCTGTCTGTACCCCTAATTTCTTCTCCTTTGCCCTTTAATCCCATTTCAAGAGAATGGCAAAAGATTGCTTTGAAGGTTATTAGAATTTCACCTCGTGTACAAGAATGGAAAGGGGAAGGATTTATAGAACAGCGTAGAACAAGATGTTTGCATCCAAAGGCCACTGGTAAATCAGGTTTGGTAGAATGGAGTTTGTAAAGAGAATAAAGGATAGATTGCAATTATCAGCTGAGATTATTGAAAATATTTTTAAAAGTATAACTATTTTTAGGAAATTTTAGTATCAATCTCTCAGGAACCATTTCTATATATAACACATATGTAGCTGCTTCATGTAGCGTGAAAGCTTTATACAAATGTCATTAATATGATATGGTATTAGCAAGATTGTATGAGATCATGGAGATATGGTAGAATATTTAAAATGTTTCTCTTGATCTGCTTACTTCACACTGTTTATAAACTATGAAGTAAGATTAATTTACCATTTAAAATCTTCTGTTTAGATTTCTATGTTATCATACATTTTAGTGTCTGTAAAAATATAGCAATTCTGGTTATTGTCCATTAGTCAACCTTAGTGCATATTAAAGGTCTGGAGTTATTTTTTGTTGCCTACCCATCTTCTCCAGCTGGCCTTTTTCTTAAATCTAAAATATTCTATAGCTATTTCTTCTTCTGTATATATTTTTAGCAATCATCCTATTTCATGTATCATTGCATCACACCTAAACTACAATAGATCTTCAGTTTCTCTATCTTTAGCATTTTGTACACAAATCTGTATTTCTCAAAATGACTCAAAAATCTCAAAGCTCTTTTCGTAATTCAGACTAAAAATATACAGACTTGCTTTACAACTGAAACAATAAGGCAGGAAACAGGAGGTACAACTTTTCAAAAGAATAAGGTAAAAAAAGATAATATGATTTTACACTAAAAAATTAACTGAAGAATTATTAGCATTAGTAGAAACTTGTTAAAGTGGCCAGGTACTAAATAAATTTGTAAAAACCCATGATTTCCTTGCCTTTCAGGCCCAAGGACAGACCTACTTGTGCTTAGTGAAAATGGTTTCACTGCCTTCTGAATCTCACCAACTCTCTCATGAGATGCAGGTCAAGAGGTTGGGCAGACCCCTTGACATATCTGATTGCTGCTCTTTTTCTTTTTTTAGCTAAAGCCTATTTTCCTCAAATATAACCTGGCCTGCAAAGGTGCAGCTCTGACTTCAACATCATCATTGATAACTTCATCCCCAAGCAATTTTACCTTCTTGGAGTTGAAATGTCAAGCATCACCATTTGTGTGGAGGGGCTTTGTAGAGCTGAAAAGTCCACTGGAGTTGTTTTACAGAACGACAAAAATACCACCCCACCCCCAACAGTTGTTGAAGAGTATTTCATTTGTGTAATAAAATAGCTGAAAAAGTATTCCAGTTGAGGATTCTCTGAACACCACAGTCTCTTGCCCCTGAAGAAACAGTTAACCTTCCTCTGGGATGGGGCATTAATAAAAGACAAAAAGACAAAAATTAAGTCCTGAGAATCAGAACTAAGAGTCAGAAATCCTCAAGTGGTTACCATTTTTCATTTTTTTGAGATGGGTCTTTCTCTGTCACCCAGGCTGGAGTGCAATGGCACAATCTTGGCTTACAGCAACCTCCACCTCCCGGATTCAGGCAATTCTCCTGCCTCCGCCTCCCGAGTGGCTGGGATTACAGACGCCTGCTACCACACCCGGCTAATTTTTGTATTTTTTGTAGAGATGGAGTTTCTCTATGTTGCCCAGCCTGGTCTTGAACTCCTGGCCTGAAGTGATTTGCCTGCCTTGGCCTTCCCATGTGTTGGGATTCAGTTGTCTTTTAAGAAAGGAAAATTTATTCTTCAAAAGCACATAAAAAGATGACAAACTTTTTGGCATTTGAGTAGATACCCTGTGGAAAGAATACTATCTTGTTTTCTCACCGCAATTTCTAAGAAAGTGAGTAGGAAAAATCCAGTGTTTTTTCAGATGGCCTCCAGAATGAATTCTCAAGTGGTAGATGAATAGTGAGAGAATCATAAGGAAGTTCAAGTATGAAGAATTACAGCATTATATTTCACACATCGCATGTTGAATCTGTAGCTATTATCCTTTGAAATGAACACAGGTTATTTGTTATCATGGTTTTCAACACATTCTTTTAAAAAGTTATCAACCTTTCACATGTAGATAGCTATATCAAGCAAACCCTGTATAGTATAGCAAATAAAATTTGCTAATTCTTCGGACAGCTAATTGGCAAACAATAATACATTACCATTTAGAGTGCTTGGGTGTAGATTTGACTAAGGTTATAGTTTAAGATGAAATTGGGGAACTGAGTAAATTGCCAGATCAATCAATCAGTTTTCTTGGGATAAGACTTCTACAAATATCATTTTTGCTAACTCTTCTAAATATAAGAACTGAATTAAGATGTGAATAGCTTTTGCTTTATTGAGCCACATTTATGTGTGAAGGAATGATTTTTCACAAGATTTCTAATCTGAGCAAGATCTTAGTAACATAAAATTTCATCTTTTACAAACTTTCTCCTTGTCAAAAAGTCTGATAGGGTTAAACAAAGGGCAAACAACATACTGATAATAAAAGAAATAAATACAATTCAATAAATTTTAACAAATTTAAATTAAACAGAAAAATCATTCTAACCTGATGACAATATGATGGCAGCTTTTCTCAAAATACTGATACATTTATGTAATTCATAGATATAAGGTTTTGTTTTCTGTGTCGTAGTTAGGATATTGCAGTAAATGTAAGGATCTGGGGTAGTTGAGGGAAATTGAGGCAGTGGTCTTGTAGACTAGTTATCTATATATGTCTGCCTATCTATCTATCTATCTATCTATCTGCAGAGTTAGAAGTATTCCTTGTTGAAAAACTCATTGTATTTTATTGCACTATTTAAGGAAATGGTCCACATTTGGTGTGGTCTTGGCCTAGATTTTTAAGATAGTTAATACTGAGATAGTTCATATTTTAGTTTTGATGAATCAGTTTAAAATAACTTAGAATGCCAATATTGCCCAAGTTCTTCTGAGAATTGTATCCTCTCTGTTTGTGAATCTGTTGCTTAAAAAAAAAGAAAGCAATGCATCTAAAAATCAGTACTAATAAGTGGCAGTGGAGTCATGCTGTCTGGCAAAAATAAAAAAGAGCAGTGTTTTTGGAAACCGACTTCTTGTGGTTTGGGCTGTCATTTAAGTCTCACCGGAAGTTAATTAAAATGAGCTTTTTTTTTTTTTTTCTTTTAAAGTTTATTTTATCATCTTTGAATTTACTCGCTCAGTGGCAGTTGCCAGAAAATCCCTCAATCCATGTTACTAATTGAAAAACAACTCTTCAATCTGGAAGGAGAGCTCAGACATTCCAGATATCTCTTTCTAGTTGGATTAAAGGGTTTGCAATCTAAATATCTTGCTTTGGAAGAAATGTGAGGAATTTCAGTGTTCCCAATCTTGAAATCATGAACAAGAGGGTCGGCTATGCCAAGCTTATTTCTCCAAATACTTTTGGAACTCAAAAGGCGTGGTCTAGACTAGGATGCCCGTGGGTGATATCCAGGGGTTTTCGATATATACGTAATCTGAGTGTATCCTCATTTTAAAAACATGTACATTACTTCATATCCTGATTCCTTTAGGGAACTTCAGTTTGCTTTGATCAGTAGTTCTAAGGGTCTATGCTATTTTTCCTGGCTAGCCAATCACTTAGACTTCTGCCCTTCAAAGATAACATTCCTGGCAGTGATTACTATCTCTGTGTGGGGTACGTTGTCAGCAGTCACTTCACATTGTGCACCTTGAGTGTTTGTTTTGATGTAGCTGCAGATAATTTCCAGTTGTCATTTTTGTCTCACGGTTAGCTTGACTTTTCTCAAAACAGAATAGCCTCTGTTTTGTAGCAGTGTACCCATGGCCTACAAGCAGAGCGAGTTTGAGAGATCTCTAATGCTCCTTTGAGGAGGCTTCTTTCCCCTTTCCTTTTCTTGCTTAGTAGTTCGTGTCACATCATAGGGTGCATGTGTGGATAATAAGATTGGTAATACATTGGGGATCCCTCTGAATTGTGCATAATTTAGCAAAGCACTAGTTCGCCCCGCCCCGTGAGTGAGCCATTGAATTTCTACTCCAACTTCAGTGGCTTAGGCTGACAGATAGAATAAAATGAGTGTATGTAGGTGTGGGGACCCTGGGGAATGTCTTAGGAGAATCAAAAGAAGTCAGAGAAGAAGGTAGGGAGGTTTTCAAGGCAGATCAGAGTAAAATCATACTGTTCCAACTTAAAGAACTAAGAGAAAAAATTTCAAGCGGGGGTGGTCAAGTCAAATATACTACTTAAGAAAGTTATAAAAATGGTTGTAATGTGAAAACAGATTCCAGAATAAAAATCATTTTGTGAACACTTGATTGGGATTTCTGAATTTAATCATTTTCAGCTGCAACAACAAATGCTCAAACCACATAAGAAGCTTTGGCTTCCCGTATTTTAACAGACTTTTTTTCTACACATGAGTTTTTTTTTTTTTTTTTTCTCTCTTTTCATGATGCTTCCATTCAGCTGTTGGCTTAATAATGGATTACAGTGTGGTGAAGGAAAGAGGTAGGGTTTCAGATTAAGACTTGAGTTTCAATCCCTGCTTCTAGTAATTATCTGTAATTACTAACTGTGGGACCTTGGACAAATTGCATTAACTCGCCAGGTTATCAGTTTGTCTATAAAATAGGATGAAAATATATAAAACACCTACTACATGTTTTCTGCAACATACAAGACAGGAGAAATTGTTGCTGTTTTATCATTATGATTACTGTTTTGAAAATTAGGCTAAGATAATATAAAAAGAGTATTTAGTGAGATTTGCTAATAGATTAAAGAGAATGAAATAAAATTTAAGGGTCAATATGGAGCAAAGGTATGCTGCTCAGAATAAAATTAGTCTTGTTGAACTTGACATACATCTCATTATATGCCATATTTTCACTCTCAAGCTCATCTGTGTTCTGCATTAAATACTTTCTTTGGAATGTGAGTGAAATTTTCCGGAAGTTAATTTAAAAGTAATTAATATGGAGACGAATTATATTCTCTATCCTTTATTATTAGCTTGTAGGTCATCTGAGCTCTTTATGGGCTTTTAATTTTCTTGTGTGTATGTGTGTGTTTGTGCCTGCCTACTTGGCGGTAATAGGGAGAAAAATTGGTCATTTTGCATAAACTTATACTAGGATGTTAGTTAAGAAGAATATATAGCCTTACCACAGTTCTAAAAATACATTTTTATAAAAGTCCTTCCCCAGTTGAAGTAGAGTTTTATTTCTTATTCTAGGTATATGTCCAAAATAATTGAAATTAGGACCTTGAAGAACTCTCTGCACTCCCTTATTTGTTACAGCATTATTCACAATAGCAAGATGTGGGAACAACCCAAGCGTCTATCAATAGATGAATGGATAAAGAAAACGTGCTAGACATGTACAATGTGATATTATTCTGCTTTAAAAAGGAAGGGAATCCTGCCATTTATGACAATGTGGGTGAACCTGGAGGACATTATGCTAAGCAAAATAAGCCAGTACCAAAGGTCAAATACTGCATGATTCCACCTGTATGAGAGATCTTTATAGTCAACATAATAGAAGTAGTGAGTGCAATAGTGCTTACCAGGGGCTAGGGGCTGGGAGGCATGGGAGGTCGTTGTTAAGTGGATAAGAAGTTTCAGCTATGCTAGCTGATTATGTTTTAGAGATCTGCTGTACAACATTATACCTATAGTAAACAATACAGTATTGTGTATTTCAACATTTGTTAAGAGGGTAGATCTTATTTTAAGTGTGCTTACTGCAAAAATAAACAACAACAACAACAAAACCACGAAAACAAGACACAAAGAAACTACGGGGTCTCGGTGTGGTGGCTCAAGCCTGTAATCCCAGCACTTTGGGAGGCCAAAACGGGAGGATCACCTGAGGTCAGGAGTTTGAGACCAGCCTGGCCAACATGGTGAAACCCTGTCTCTACTAAAAATACAAAAAAATTAGCTGAGTGTCATGGCATGCACCTGTAGTCTGAGCTACTCAGGAGGCTGAGACAGGAGAATTGCTTGAACCTGGGAGGTGGAGGCTCCAGTGAGCCAAGATCACGCCATTGTACTCCAGCCTACTTGACAGTGAGACTCCATCTCAAAACAAACAAACAAAAAAAGAAACTATGGGAAGCACTGGATCTGTCTACTACCTTAATTATAGTAACCCTTACAAGAGTTTTTGCATATGTTTAAACTTATCAAATTGTACACTTCAAATATGTATGCTTATTTATATTATCAGTTATGCTTCAATAAAGCTGTTAAAACGTTTTAATTTATTTAAATGTGTGTTAAGCCATCACTTTGTCGGGGTCATCTACTTTTTATACAAAGTCACTGCAACCTACATGCTTAATTCTTTTGTACTGTTTTGAGGTAAGCATACACTTGCTGACACATGCTTCTACCACATTCTTTGCTTTCCCAGTAGGCAAGTTCAGACTTAGAAGGCGAAAGTCCAGCAGAAAGTACCGGAATGAGGGAAGAATATTTGCCTAACCACCCACTCCACTGAATGCTTTCTTGGAATCTGCTGTGTGTTTAAGATGGTATCCTACCCACACATGTAAACTTTACCTTTTTGCAAACCAAATCTGATTCTACAAGGAAAGCACAGAAATAAAAATATTATTCTCTCATGTTATATCAGATTTGTTTCTTCCCCAAATTATCTCAGGCTAGCTTTAAAAATTGTAAACTCTCCCATATCAAGCGTGTAACCCTCCACTCAATTTGGCTTTGCAACTTCAGTTTTTAGAGAAGGTAGTAAAGTCTCTATTTGTAAGGGGGAAAAGTTAAGGGAAGAGATATGGAAATAAAGCTAGGTTTTTGTTTTGTTTTACAGTGTTTCTGGAGCTTTCCTTCTTTTCATTCCTCAATAGCTTTCCAGACTCTATCCTGAACTGAATCTTCTTTTGTTAAAGTTACCTTTGACCTGCGACTTGACTAAGCATGGGCTTTTTACAGCACATTGTGCTTGATGGGTCTAGGAATTTGACCCAATTAACCATTTTCTCTGTGGAAATTGCTGTCATTGGCTCCCATGATATCACGCTTGTGCCCTCTTTTAGTCTTTCTGCTGACTTTTGCCGAGTCTTATTATTCCCTCTTTTTACTTTACTTACTGTATAATTATTGCTTCTTCCCTGGGGTTCCATTCGAACTCTCTTTTTTCTTTCTACATACTTTCCCTAGAAAAATTCACTAGGCCATGAATATAAGTATCAAGTGGACGTTGATGAATTCAAACTTTCAGTCTCCAGGTCCCCATCTATCTGCCTGCCCTGAGCAACTAAACCAGTGTTTTGCAAACATTTTAAAGTGTCCAAAATACAACACATGTTCTTACTTTCCTTCAGTGCCCTTACACTTTCTTCTCTTTCTCTATTTTCTATCTGATAGCATCACCATTTATCATGGGACCCACAGAAATTTTTTATGTTAGACTGTGGCAGACTCATTTTCCTCCAGGACTTTTGCCTGTGTTCTTTCTCTACCTGGACCGTTCTCAGATGTCCCTTCCCTTAGGTACTCTTAGGCATCCTGCTTATCTCATGTAAAGCACTTATTACAAGTAGGTGTTCTCTCAGGTTTATTTTTTACAGACTATCTCAAAACCGTATTTTCCTTCATAGAACTTACTATAGCCTAAAGCAATACACACATCTGAATGATTATTACATAAATAAATATATCTGTCACTTCCGTCATCTTTATTTTGGTTGGCCATTTTATCCTTGGCAAGAAGCACAGTCCCTGGCACATGGCTCTCAATAAATCATCTTAGACATTGAATGAGTGACCTCTTTTTGGCATCTCCTAATGCCTTCTAAGTTTAATCAGTAGCCATATCCTTTTGCTTCTGTCAACTCATACGTTTTTCAAATCTGATTTTTCACCATCATCCCCAGTGACATTCCTTGGAGGAGTCAGTATCTCTTGCCTACAATCAGCCTTGACTCCACCCACAAAACTGTAAGTATTCTTACTTTTTAGACACAAATACGGTAGATGTACTCCCCTTTCTTGAATATTTAATGGATCCCACATTCCTCTAGTAACAAATCTAAATGGCTTATCCCAGTGTTCAGGGTTCTCAATAACCTGACTCCAACCTCCCTTTCCAATCCCATGTTTTCACTATAATTAGAAACTGCAGAAGTCTCAAGTGCCCTGAACTCTATATTCTATTACCTATGTTGGTTCCCTCTTCTCTTTTGAACTCCTCTGCCATCTGGGTCTTGAACTCTAACGCCTATGTGCATCTTTTACTTTTAACATATAAAATCCTATTTTTTTGGCAGATTATTACCTATTAGTCCTTGGATGCAACAGATGAATGATGAATAGAGTCATAACATGATGGTAAGATCACTTTCTCTGACTTTAGACTCTGCCTTCTTTCTGCTGAGGGGACCCTGGTTCCAGTTCCCAGCATATACTCACACTTTGCATTTAATAATTTTTCATTTCCATCCCTCTCTGCTGACTGCATTTAGGTCACCTTTCCTGTGTCACTGCCTTGGCTCTGCTCAAGCCATGATCATAAAGAGATATGTGGTAAATATCCTTTTATCACATGTATTGATCTTATTAATGACTCAAAAACCAGGGTGACCTCATTTTCTTGTTTCTCTACTGTACTGTCAGTTATGGAGTGCATTTCTTGATTCATTTTTAGTATATCTCCCCACTCCTGAAAAAAATGTCACAAGTCTTTGAGAGGCTGAGTTGGAGGACAGTTTACATAGGTAACTGTCTTCCACATACACACTCAAGTCTTTTTATTTCTACTAGCCAAGGTCCTTGGTCTGGGTTTGTCACTCTGAGAGTCTCACTTGAAGATTGAGGCTGTGGGAGCCAACTGTGAGTTCTGTCTCCTCCAAACATCATTTTATCACGGGTCCTACTGAATCCTCAGCCCAAAAAGCATTTCTACTACACTTTCTTAGATAGCTACCTTGTGTAAATAATTCAAAAATTTAAGCCAAGGAATAGATAGCCTATATAGAAAAGATATCTGAAACTTAATATACTACTAGGAAGGCTGAAGTGGGGGGATCACTTGAAGCCAGGAGTTCAAGGCTACAGTACTTTACGATCATGCATGTGAATAGCCACTGCACTCCAGCCTGGTCAACATAGCAAGATCTTGTTGCTAGCATAGTAATAATAATAATAATGTAATAATAATAATAACTCATGGATGAGCCAAGAATAATTAGCTTTTGAAGTTTTAAAAATGAATTATATGTGTTCTCTGACATTGTTTGATAAAAAATTACTAATGGTCCTACAGTATCCCACAATGATAGATGATTTGTGAGTTGTATGTCAGATTAATTAACTAGACAATTTATAAAGGTGCCTACTAGCAAAGCAGATTCTGGATATCTTGAAGAACCAGGGGAAGAAAAAGAGATTTTTCCATATTCATTGAGGTCGTTTCTGCAATTAGTGGTTTGGAGTGGATCCCATTAGCAGAGTTTAGCCAGATAGAATTTGAACTCACTCTAATATGATATGATGTGGTAAAGTGTTTAGAAAATCTGCCATTTATTGAGATATTGGTTTATTATCTATGTAGGCTTTCTTCAATTCATTTTTAAGTAACAAAAAGGAAAACATCTGTAGGTTCATAGTGATTATAAAAATAAAAACCCTTTTGTTCAGTAGTAAAGCTTTGGACTGAACCCCAAGAGAAAAACTTTCTTTGCATCTTTATTAGAACAAAACAATGGCATAATATAATGGATAACTATAGTGTACATATAAAGCGTATAATCTACAACTTTCCTCTAACAAGTATAAAAGGAGTAATAGTCATGTGACTGTGTTTATAATGTTTTTAAGGTAACCGATGAAATTCAATTGAGCAAAACTCTACAAACAACAGAAATATAGTCTAGGTGTGTGGTTCTGATGAACTATCAAGAAGACTTAAATTTAAGATTTCTTCATAAAGGAGGTAGAGATTGTCAGAGGTATTTAGGGAATGTGTTTACATAAAAATTACTTAGAAAACATAGGCACTTTGAGAATTAAATGCTTCTATAAGTGAATTTAGCAAAATGATAACCTTACTTGCAAAAAGATTACTAGGGACAATAAAAATACATAAAGATGTCACGGTATTATGAAATCACAGGGGATCTGTGGATAATTTACACTTGGTTAAACCCCAATAGAATTTTTGCTCTGTATCATATTGATTCATTATTTATATTAGATTGGTTATCTATATTAATGAAGTTAAACAAAGTGGCCGAGTTTGTCTTTGCAAGGCATTTTCACATTCTAACTATGCTTCAAGATCCAACTCAGGTACCATCACTTCCTAAATTTTTTTTCCCCTCTTTGTTTATAGATATAGTCTATTTTGCACAACATACCTAACTGTATAATTTTATGCTTCAATTGTTTGAACCATGTGCACAGTTCTATTGCAGCTGGAAAATTATCCTGATATAAAGCAGTTCAATAATATGAGACTTTTAACATATGCCTTACATAAAGATGGAGTCGAATGCCAAGACTCATGTACTCCATATGGAAATCTAGGCAGCACAGATTCACTCAAGACTGAGTGAGCCTTACAGAATCAGATCAGGATGGTAGAGTTTTGGAGGCATTTTTGTTTCAGCACTGTTCATAAAAGCTCTCCATGAGTACATATCTGTAACTGTACAAAATCATGTCCATTGATACTTTTCACTGTTGCAGGGATACAAGTTTTATCTAACATTATTCTATTATTGCTTTTTATACCAGTACATAAATAGAATATAATTTTGCTTGAATCTATGTTTTCTACTATTATGTATTTCATATGATTTATTAGTTATTCAAAATATTCTGCTATATTTTGATTATGAGTCTTGATACTTCTCAATTTCCATAGTCCAGATTTAGTACACACAGTATTTCATTGGGACAACACTGCTTCCATTTGAGATTCTCCATCTCTGTCCTGGAATTTAACGTATCATTGAAATTATGATTATGTGTAATGAACAAGCTAACTGCTCTAGCGTGGAAACATGAAACCTTATTTGCAATAATGAGATTTGACTAGTCTTCTTCCTCTCACTTTTAATAATATCATAATGTTGATGCATCTGAATGTAATTGGCATAAACAGGCTTAAGAAATGCTTTACTGAACCAGAAAACATAGATGAGAATTTAAATTATTATTGTTTTTCCAGACATTGACTTTTGGGGCTAGGCCAAATGGATTTCTGGTTCTTGGATGGTGCCAATCAATATAACTGTAGATGTATGTTTCCAAGATTAATTTTATGGCCATATTTTCTTATCTCAATAGCAAGAACATTTTTCCTTCTGTTGTGTATTGGAATGAGTGAATTGTTTTTGTAGAACACTAGAGGGTAAAAACTAAGAAGGCAAGTAAAAAAAATTCCCTTTCCCCTACTTTATCTTCTGCCTCTGCTTTATTCCTTTTCTTTTAGAAGAAGCAGGGGAAAGAGGAATATCCCATGTTCCCTGCTCCTCCTATGTGTAGATAGTAGGAAATTAAGTAAAAAATGGATGTTTTACTTGGGCTCTTATTGATTATTCATATTAGATGAAAAGGCAAGAAATAGATAAAGGGGGAGATTAATCTCCAAAAATGTTAATTCAAAGTAAGTTTGGCTAAAATATCTTAACAAGTAATCAATAACTGACCTGTATTTGACCAAAGCTTTATCCTAGTTATATATACTAGGCCACCCATGGAAATTATTTTTACGTGGAAGTGTTCTAATAATTTCTTAAGGTAGCGCCTCATTAGGGAAGACAGGTACCTTAAGCCTTCTTGCTTTGGAAAACCTCTGAGATCAATGGGTGACAGCCCACAGCTTGTCTCTGTTTGGTCTAGTGCTTAAGTGAACTTGTTAACTATAATCTTCCTTCCGCCTGTGTAAGTGAGTGAAACCTCTTTCACTCGTTGATACCCTGGCTAAACGAGTGAATCTGATGTTTATGTGTTGCATCCACTGAGTCTGAAGTTAAATCTTGAGGTTTACTACTTATTACCTGAAGATCAGAGATCTTCGACTTCAGACTGCTATGCATTTTGAGTTATTTGTAAATTTGTAGAGATCTTTGAGGGTGCCTAGCTGCAGTGACATTTATTCCCGGATTCTATCATTATCCATAAATTATTGGCATATTCTGCGTAATGTTATTTATAAAAAGAAATACTTCGTTATACATTTGTGCTTAGTGTAGGTCCTGTTTTAGACCTAAAGAACTTTGAAGAACTGTGTGTATATATGAATCCATGGGTGTGCTTGATATTATGAGTATGCTTATGGTAATGAAGGAAATAAATAAAAGAATAAATGAAAGCTAGGCAGGTATATAGAGTAGTAAACACTTTGAAAATAAATAAAGTCAAAGTAATAAACACATGGTTTAGAATGTGTAATAATTATGCTGACTTTTAATTTATCAAACAATCTGGGCTACCATATGTTAATAGCATTATGCTGATCTAAAAATCATGTTAAAGCAGGCACGTTAATAGCATCATGCTGATTTAAATATTTATACAAATAATCCTCCACTAGACACATTCTTTAAATTAAACATCTATTATGTACTTAATTTTTGGTATAGCACAAGGTGTGGAATTATTTGTAACTTACATATATAGTATAATATTGGAAGTAGTGTGTACAGATAGACCAGATCTTAGAAACCATGTAAACCTGGGATTTTAAATAGGTGTTGTTTCTTGTGTTAACACTATTGAAATGGCAGTGGTTGTGTGGAATATTGTTTGAGAATTCTGGGACTGCATATGGATTAGGAAAAGTAGAACCCTATAATTGATTACCATGTCTGCATAGGCCCAGCATAGAGAATGTTGGTAAGTATATTAGGTGTTTTGACATCTCTAATTTATTTCAATATCCTGAATTCACAGGAAAAACACAGACATTTATGTAACACTTCAGAGATTGTGCAACTCATTCATATATGCTGGTACAGTTTCTTTTCACCAGTTCTGTAAAGTATGCAATATTTTGAACCACCCCCGTACGCACCCCTTATAGATGAGAAACTGATGTTCAAGTTCACAAAGCAAGTTAGTATCATAGCTAAGACCAAAAAACAGTACCTCTCTCTTCTAACCGAGAATCCTTTCCACAATAAAGGGAAAGATTGTTGCTGTATTAGGCATGTACTTGGAAATAACAGAGAATCTGATTAATGAATGACAGGTTGAGTAAATAGAGTCTCACAAAACAAATTAGTTTCCTGTTACTACTGTAACCAGTTACCAAAATGTATTGGCTTAAAATAACACCAAACTGTTATCTTACAGTTTTAGAGGTCAAAAGTTTGAATACAGTTTCCATGGGCCCAAAATCAAGATGTCAGCAGCACTGTGTTCCTAGGAGAGAATCTCATTTCTTTGTGTTCTCTAGCTTCTGGAGGCAGCCCACCTTCCTTTACTCTATCTCTGAAGCCATTAGCTTAGCATCTTTTCTCTCTGACCTCTGCTTCCATCCTTCCGTCTTCTCTGACTCTGATCTGCTTGCTTCTCCCTTACAATTACCTTTGTGGTTTTATTGGGTCCACCCGTGCAACCCATAAAGACTTCCCACCTCAAAAATCATTAACTTATTCAAACTTGAAGAATCTCTTGTACAATGTAAGGTAACATATTGATAAGTTTCAAGGATAAAGACATGGACATTCAGGGATATCCATATTCAGCCTACCACACATAAGGCCAGGGTAGATATTTCAGAGATGGTACAGTAACTCATGAACGTGCCAATTCATTTTACCATCAATGTCTCAGGTGTCTTGTTTATTTTTAATTTGCCATCTTTAAAGTTTTGACCTATTATCTCATGGTTGCAAGAGGAATATCTTGGCAAGAGGTATATCATTTGTCTTTGAAGTAAGGGAAAGGTGAAAGAGGGAAGGGTGATCTTCTCTTCCTTCAGAAAGTGAAGCTCTGATCATGAAATTCTTCCTCTATCTCGTACGCCAGGACCATATCACCTATATCACAAGGGTATCCCTAACTTCAAGGGAGAATAGAAATTCAGGTATTTTATTTTTTTTCTCTCTTTTTGAGAATGACAAGATGGAGAATAGGTATTCAGCTAGCCAATCTTCTATCAGTCAGGCTTCTTAGTTGTAAACAATAGAATATATGATATTTTATTTAAGCAGAAAGATTTATAGTAAAATAGTTGATTACAGAGTATCTACCAGGAGAAGAGAACTAAGCTTATTGATTACAAAGGGCTAATGATACAGCTAGGATCATATCCAGTATATCATAATACTTTTACAGCAGTTATTTCTAGCAAAAACAACCGCTTTTGTCTCTGGTTGGCAGTGATCATTTGTGGATCTTAGATCTGAATTCTAGAAGCTCCACAATACTATTCTCACAACAGGACACGCCAAAAGATATCCCCACTAGTGGCCACTCTTTCATGTTGCCTCTATCTACATTCAAATCTCAGGTACATCTGACCAATGAAACCTGGATATTTGTCCTCTCGCAACTGCAAAGGAGTCTGGGAAATGTAAGTTTCTTAGACCACATTCTCCAAAAAGCAGAGCCTGAAGCAGGGATTAACATGTTGATACTTTCTTTGAGAAGTACAAATCCAGCAGTTAGAGTGAGGAAAATGAGCAGAGAAAGGTGCTATGATGCATTTCTGTGTTGGCTCCTGTGTTCAGGATGCATATTCATTGGTGTGTCGTTCTTCTCCAGAGCAGTTAAAAAGAGGAACTGAAACTTTAGAAGGGAGAAAGGAGGAGAAATTTATCTGTGGAGCTTTCTTCCATATCCATGTCCTATTTTACCAGATTGGCCTCACCACGGGTCAGTTCCCTCAGGCTTTCAGCTTGTATAATTCAGGTCACTGTTGAATGCCACTCCTGGTACTGTGGTACTTCATCTAGGTCTGGAAACGTAGGAGAAACTTAGTATGGATTGCTTCAACATCTGAGGGATGTGGACCATGTGGCCCAGAGCTTCATCTCAGCCTCCAGCCAGCCTGCAAGCCCAGGAGAGTGGTGGCACAGTTCAGAAGTGGGTGGCACCTTTAGAAGGAAGAAGATAGTCAAGGGAATCTAAGAATACATAACACATTTTTACCCTATACAGTCAGGGTTTTTGGTTTCTACCTTAAGAAGGCTGTTTTCACAATGTAGAAAGATACCATGATATAGGGAGGGTGCTCAGAAGATGTTGGGCACCCCCAGTGGCAGATGCAGATGTTCATTACCACCTCCTGCATGATCACCCAGCTAAAGCATGTCTCCCTTGTCACTGCCTCCACAGCTCCCTAGAGTTTTTCTTCCTTAGAACTTACCACAATCTAAGCTTCATAAGGTGGTATTACTTCTCTTTTGAATGCCATTGTATACTTAAGAGTGAATACAATGCCTGGTACAGTACAAGTTTGGATAAATATTTGCTGATTGGCTGGATGAATGAATGAATGAATACCAGATAGCAAATAATAAGCCTAACAGTGGTATGGATGGTTATTACAGGGATGAAGATTAAGAAAATAATCTTCAACCAACTTGGAAAAGTTTCACAGAAGAGGTGGGACATGGGTTAGGCCTTGGCATATGGTTTTAGCCAGAAAAGTAGAGGGTAGAGATACTTTAGGCAGAAAAGCCATAAAAGTAAAGATACGTATGTGGAAATGCTCTTCATTTGTTCATCAGATGATGGAGAAACCAATGCTCTATCAAATTTCTGGCAAACATATTCATACATATATTTATCTATGGATTTCTGCTGATTCTAATTCTCTTCCCAACTGAGAGGTCTACAAAGCATTGTATAGGAAGCAGGCCTTAATTCTATCATGTCCAAACCTCTCCTGAAAGACATTTTCCTTCAGAGACATGGGAAGCTGAACTTTCTTAATTGGATTGGTGGCATTTTGCTGTTTCAAACTGAGACAGGATCTACTGACCTACACTAGCTAGCGCTTTATAATCTACATCATCTATTTTGTGGTCATTGTTGAAGTATCAGAGCTAACCCAGGGAGACAGGAAGTGGCATTAGAATTTTTTCGGTTTTAGCCCTGCTTAGAGATATAGTTTGAGATAATAAAAACAGTGTGACCTTTTTATATCAGAGTATGTTTTCACTGTACAGCTGAGGTTCACAAAGAAAAGCCTAAAGGAACTTTTCAGTGATTCAGGGTGGGTATTTCCTGGGCACTTAATATTACACAGGGCCTTAGATTCAACCCACTTGCCCTTGGCTATTTTCTTCTTAATGAGAAAGTGGATCCTACAAATTTTAATCCCATTTACCAAAATATCAAAGCAATCTGTACTTTATATTAAATAATTATATCTGAGGTAAGCTTAGGAAATTTAGCCATTTGTTCAGGGTTGTTTTTCCCATAACAAAGTCTCTAAATAGAATTATCAAGACTATCAAATGTTAATTTGTCAAGAGAAACAGAATAGCTAATGAGGATGATTAGATTTATATTGTAAACAGAGTATTATCATGAGGGCTTCCATGTCTCTGAAAGGAAGTATGACTGAAATAAGACTGCAGGGAAGTCTTTATCAGCCAAACTCTAGAGTCATTTTCACTTCAATGTACAACAGAATCTCTCTCTGAGGCAGTCTTTGGGAGAATGCCACCCTGGCATTTTAGGACCCTGGTCTTCAGTGACTTGTCTCCTGAAGGGAAATACCCTCATTCATTAAATAGGCAGAGAAAGGTTGCTGCCTGGCTTTCCTGGCTTTTCCGGTTATGGAGAGAGGGGAGAATACAGCTTCTATCTCTGCATAAGGGCAGACACCAGCTTGCTAGCACAATTTCTAAAGATTCCAAGGTTTCTCATGGATGAGGCTTCCAGTGACTTTTCCTTCCAAGAGTAGACATTGATCATCCCCTGGCAGCGGAAGCTCAGAATGCGTAATGCTGTTTCTGCACTTCTAGGAATCTGAGAGCATGTGCTCTACACCTTGTATTCTGTCTAATTCTGCCATCTCTTGTTCTCCTCCACTCTCAGTGTTTCTTCTTATAACATTAGCCTGGTGAATTGTAATTTTGAGATGATTGTCTGAGATATAATTTTAAATTGCTTTTGTGAAAACCAATACCTGTTATTTGCATTGTGGGTAAGTTATTTCAATTTTAGGGCAGGGTTTGCAAGTATTTTTTTCATCAATATCCAGCATCTCAAAGAGGATAGAAAGAGAAAGAGGGGTTTGCTAAGAGAATGAGATTAGAAAGAAAGCTGCTGACAGTAATTTTTTTTTTTCTGAGGAAAAATCAGAAAACTTCCCTGGTTCCCCTTCCTTGGCCCTAATTAACGTGACTACCCATGGGAAGAGCAGCTGTGTCAGCCACTTCCCTTTCCTGTCTTTTTCAATGAAAATGGCCAGAAACTGAAAGAAGTGTACAGTGTGGCAACTGCACAATCACAATCAAATAGCCTCAAAGACCACAAGTTAGTTGGTTGGATCCTTGGTTATTGGAAAACTGACTGAAGAGGGACATCTTCCCCTTGCCATGTATCGATTAACTCCGCTAGTTCTCTCACTGTTCTCATCGCATGAGTGTTAGACTCCATTCTATGCTTCATGCTTCAGGTTTCCTCATTCTCTGTATTCTCTCTTTAGTTACTTTTTAAAAAAGGCTTTACATACATATAAAAGTGCGTGTGTGTGTGTGTGTGTGTGTGTGTGTGTGTGTGTATTTGAAACTGTGAAACAAAATACCCATAATCCTATGGCCCAGAGATAAGCATCTTTAACATTTTCTTTGGTATTTGCTATGCATATATATGTTGTTAGTTTTGTAAAATTGGAATAATTCTGTATAGTTTATAATGGTATATTATAAATATTTCTCACATGAATAACTTCTAGAGTAAGATTTTGTATGACTATATCTTTTTCCATTGTATGAAAATCCCATTATTCAGTCTAATTTTGTATGCAAATGCTGTTTTGAAATCTTTTGCTGTCATAAATAAACACTTTATCATTTAATATTTTACACATATCTCAGGATTTCCTTAGGGTAAATTTCTCAAGGGGGAATTTTCAAATTAGATTATAGGAATTCATAAGGCTTTAATTACCAAAAAGTCTCCAGAAAGCTATTATTTATTTATTTCCCATTTAATGCCAAATTGGTGTTGATTTTTCAACATAGAATTATACCATACAATATTAAAGATGAAAGGTTTTACGTTTGATTCAACTTTTTAAAAATGGAAACTTTTATAAGGAAAAATTTAATTTTTTAAATTTATATTAAAATTCTTGACTTCTTCAGGTTTAAGCTTAATTTGGCCAATACTGCATTGACTTTAGTCTCTTTACGAAGTATTGACAAATTAAAATTAAATACCTTTCCTTTTATTTTATGATCTCAGGTAATCCTCTACAGAAAAGCCAATATGCAGGATCTGTGAGTCTGAACACAAATTTAAAAGCCCCATCCCTCCTTGACCTACTAGCCAATGCACTAAGAAAACAATGTCTACCCTCCTCTATGGGAGACAGCAGCAGAACACAGGTTATGAGCAGTCATGCTATGCTAGAAGTTTACTTTTTTCACCACTCAAAAAAAAAAAAAAGGAGGGAGAGCATCATGCTAAACCTCTATGAAATCTCAGGTGCCCCAAACCAACAGGCATATTGCATTTTCCATGAATGGATTCTTTATCGTTATGACCAAAGAGCAGTTACAAGGCATCCTCTTGTGGTACTAGTACAAAACAAATAGAGAGTTTTGGCCCCAACTCTGGAGCTGCAAGTCTTTTTTAAGATCTGCTAGTAGCAAGCAGTGCTCATAACAGCACCATGACACTGAGCTTGACACAAGTAGAGAAAACAAAGGAAAACATGCCACCCCAGTAACTACCACATAACCACCTACAACAGAATAGTTACAAAGTGAATAGGGACACAGAAGAAGGAGGAAGACTATAAACGGTTTCCTAATGCCACAGTGTGGCATTGCTGTAGAAGACTAAGAAACAGCTAAAGCTGATAAACCAGTCCAGCATGGAACTAAAAGGGTGGGTTGTTTCCTTCTCATTTAAGCTTTATATTAGTGGTGCATTTAAGAGGTAGCATCACATCAGCAATAGCTTGTAACAAAAAATAATCATGGCATGTAACTTAATGTATGTTTAGGATCAAAAGAACCAGCAATCTTTGCCCATTATCAGTTTCATCAGATGTACACATGGATAATATCATATGCATATACTTAGTTTAAGTCATTTATATCAAGCTAACAGAAAAAGAATAGCAGTTACAAACATTATGCTAGCACATAACTTTGCAAAAAAAATCAAATTGGTAAAGAACAGAACCACTCAATTTTACATTTTTGGTACTTGTTCTCAAGCTGCTTCCAAATTTATGAAATCACTTCCCTTTATAACAAAGGACTTTCAGGTTCTAAATATCAAATGAAATACTCCTAGCATTTAAAGAGTTTATTAGACAAATATAATTACATTCAATGAAGTTATAAGTGAGCTCATGCTGATAAAACCTCAAACACATCTCAGAGTAAATTCAAGCTTTTTAGCTAACATTTGTGTCTTTATCAATTTTTTATATGCAGAAGGGCCCACGAAACACACAGCAAAATTCAGTCTTCTATGCTAAATGCAGAGAGTTGTATGGTACACAGCATGACTTACAAATATTATTACCTTTCTTCCGCAATGCTTGCATTGTGTCACAATTATAGCAATTATTTAGCTATTAACAGAAAGCAGAACACATCTTTACATTAACCTATGTTTTGCTGTATGTAACAAAGACTGCCTTCCTGAACCAAGGAAAGAAGTGACTCTTGAAAACCGGAGTGGAATTTCTTTAACCAAAATAAGATTGAAGCACTGGCAGACCGCAGCAGATGATCAGGAGCCACATGCTTAATGGACAAGACTGGTTCTTTGTATTCACTTTAATAATTATGTCTCAAATTTTTAGACTGCTGTGATCGTTGCCTTCCCAGTCCAACCTCTTCGGCAGCAGCTGGTACTGCCCCAGCTCCAGCCCTGGCACCTAGGCCGCTCTCTGGCACAGGCTGGTTGACAGGTACTGGCTGATGAGGAAGTACAGCTCTGACTCAATGACAGGCACTGGGCATCTGGCTACAAAGGCTCTGCCAAGGCTGGGTGCAGGGCAGGAGGTGGGAACAGGTGGTTGGAGAAGCATTCATGTCACAAGCCTCATGAGGTCAGACCAGGCCAGGGCCTCCACCCCAGCCAGGTGTGCGCCACAGCCAAGCAGTGCAAGCTGGAGGGGTATAATTTAATGTATTTTTACCTGCAATATAATAGTATTGATAATATTATGTTACCTCTTATTATTTTACCCATTTTATTTTTAATTTATTATTATGGTTTTGAGATGGAGTCTCTGTCTGTCGCCCAGGCTGGAGTGCAATGGCGGGATCTCAGCCCACCACAACCTCTGTCTCCCAGGTTCATGTGATTCTCCTGCCTCAGCCTCCCAAGTAGCTGGGACTACAGGCGTCCGCCACCATGCCCAGCTAATTTCTTGTATTTTTAGTAGAGATGGGGTTTCATTATGTTTGCCACACTGGTCTCAAACTCTTGACCTCGTGATCCTCCGGCCTCAGCCTCTCAAAGTGCTGGGATTATAGGCATGAACCACTGTGCCCAGTCTTATTTTATCCATTTTATAAGGAAAATGGATGTGATGTGGGGTTAATTTTTATTGTTTGACTAAACTTGAATTAACTTTATTCATTGACATTGTATATATATGTATGTGTGTGTGTGTGTGTGTGTGTGTATATGTGTATATATATATATATACATATACATATTATACACCAGCCATTAATATAAAATATCGTTTTTATATGTATGTATGTTTATGTAAATTTTATCTTACTTCCTTTCAATTTTAACACATAATGCTAAATTTAACATAGTCAAAATTGTAAGTGATTTCTTATATGATTTTGGCCATTTAAAAAAATGTTTAGAAAGACCTTTCCCACCACAAGATCAGATTAATACTGAACTGCATTTCCTTCAGGTTTTCTATAATTTGCTTTTTACACTGCAATATTTAACCAACTTTGAAAGGTTTTTTTTGATGAATAGGATAAGGTAGTAACAACATTTAATCTCCACAGAGATAAAAATTACCCTTATGCACTAACTGATTTTTCCCTGTTGTTGTGGGATACTCTCTTGATGTGGTAATTCATCAGCTGAAATTTCATTTCTCATTTTCACTGCAAATAATTGGCTGAAGCGTCTTAGGATTCTGGTAGCAGTGGGAAAGTTTGAAAGACAGTGGCCAGGTAGTTACTTCTGGCTCACCAGAATTGTTGTAGACCTGTACAAGGGGCTATGAACTCAGCTTCTAATAGGTAAAGCATAGATGATGGAACTACCAATATCCAGCTCTATCAGGGCCCAAGAGAAAGTAGCTTTCATAACTGTTGCTGTTATTTCAACCACTGCTCATACTCCAATACTACCAAGTCTACCACTTAAAATATATTGAATTTTATAAATTACACTTTAAGTTCTGGGATACATGTGCAGACCATGCAGGTTTGTTACATAGGTATACACGTGCCATGGCGATTTGTTGCATCCATCAACCCGTCATTTATATTAGGCATTTCTCCTAATACTTTCTCCCCTAGCCCTCCACCCACCAATAGGCCCTGCTGTGTGACGTTCCCCTCCCTGTGTCCATGTGTTCTCATTATTCAACTCCCACTTATGATGAGAACGTGTGGTGTTCTCACTTATGAGTGAGAGCAAACTAACACACTGTTCCTGTGTTAGCTTGCTGAGAGTGACGGTTTCCAGCTTCATCCATGTTCCTACAAAGAACGTGGACTCATCCTTTTTTATGGCTACGTAGTATTCCATGGTGTGTATGTGCTGCATTTTCTTTATCCAGTCTATCATTAATGGGCATTTGGGTTGGCTCCAAGTCTTTGCTACTGGGAACAGTGCCACAATAAACATATATGTACATGTGTCTTTTTAATAGAATGATTTATAATTCTTTGGATATATGACCAGTAGTGGGATTGCTGGGTCAGGTGGTATTTCTAGTTCTAGATCCTTGAGGAATCGCCACACTGTCTTCCACAATGGTTGAACTAATTTACACTCCCACCAACACTGTAAAAGTGTCCCTATTTCTCCACATCCTCTTCAGCATCTGTTGTTTCCTGACTTTTTAATGATTGCCATTCTAACTGGTGTGAGATGGTATCTCATTGTGGTTTTGATTTGCATTGCCGTAATGACCAGTGATGATGAGCTTTTTTCATATGTTTTTTGGCCACATGAATGTCTTCTTTTGAGAAGTGTCTGTTCATATCCTTTGCCTACTCTTTGATGAGGTTGTTATTTTTTTGTAAATTTATTTTAGTTCCTGTGGATTCTGGATATTAGTCCTGTTTTAGATAGATAGATTGCAAATTTTTTCTCCCATTCTGTAGGTTGCCTGTTCACTCTGATGATAGTTTCTTTTGCTGTGAGGAAGCTCTTTAGTTTAATTAGATCCCATTTCAATTTTAGCTTTTGTTACCGTTGCTTTTGGTGTTTTAGTCATGAAGTCTCTGCCCATACCTATGTCCCGAACGGTATTGCCTAGGTTTTCTTCTAGGGTATTTATGGTTTTTGGTCACGTTTAAGTCTTCAATCCATCTTGAATTAATTTTTGTATAAGGTGTAAGGAAAGGATCCAGTTTCAGTTTTCTGCATATGACTAGCCAGTTTTCCCAACACCATTTATTAAATAGGGAATCCATTCCCCATTGCTTGTTTTTGTCAGATTTGTCAAAGGTCAGATAATTGTAGACGTGTGGTGTTATTTCTGAGGCCTCTGTTCTGTAACATTGGTCAATATTCTGTTTTGGTACCAGTATGCTGTTTTGGTTACCATGGCCTTGTAGGATAGTTTGAAGTCACGTAGCATTGATGCCTCCAGCTTTGTTTTTTTTGCTTAGGATTGTTTTGGCTGTATGCACTCTTTTTTGGTTCTGTGTGAAATTTAAAGTAGCTTTTTGTAATTCTGTGAAGAAAGTCAGTGGCAGCTTGATGGGGATAGCGTTGAATCTATAAATTACTTTGGGCAGTATGGCCATTTTCATGACATTGATTCTTCCTATCCATGAGCATGGGATGTTTTTCCATTTGTTTGTGTCCTCTTTTATTTCTTTGAGCAGTGGCTTGTAGTTGTCCTTGAAGAGATCCTTCACATCCCTTGTATGTTGTGTTCCTAGGTATTTTATTCTCTTTGCAGCAATTTTGAATGGGAGTTCACTCATGATTTGGCTCTGTGTTTGTCTATTATTGGTGTATAGGAATGCTTGCGATTTTTGCACATGGATTTTGTATCCTGAGACTTTGCTAAAGTTGCTTATCAGCTTAAGGAAATCTTAAAATGTTTAAGATTATACTAAAGACTTTACATACAATATATATGTGAAGATTACAAATATTTTATTTTTCACACACACAACAACCCCTTCGTTTTACAACTTTATAATTTGAGTTGTGTCCTAGAGAAGTAAATTGTCCAAAGCTTAAAATCTGAATTTGTAATCTTTATTCTATGTTGCGTGTTAATAATCAAACATAAATTTTAAATAATATGCTTATGTAAAAGGCATAGCAAATACCTAATGACCAGCAAAATGACTGCAACTCTTGACACTCTGCACAGCTATGCAGCACTGTGTCCCAATTCTCCTTGCAGGAATCTGTCTGCTTTTCAATTCTACTTTTGTCAAGTTCTAATTAGTTCTGTTATCTAGTGGACCTACATAATTTGGGGGGCATAAACAATTATTTTGAGTTTTTCTTTAAGATTATGTACCAGATTTGTTATGTTACTTTTATTAGGCTATTGTGAGTAGCCAACTGTAAGCAGTCGTTTTTCTGTGGTTTTCCTGTTGTCTAAAATGTGAGTATTAGCCGTAAGTGGAGCCTGCAACTAGTCCATTTGCTTTCTCCAATCTATGTTGGGACTTCTTCCTACCAAATATAATTAGAGAAATAAGGAGGGTAATGGAAAGGAAGATCATGACTGAAAGTTTAATCCACTATGAGAACTGGAGCAAAACACATGAGTAGCTGTGAGAATCAAGGCGAGGCATGTAAATTGTGGGGCTCTCAATTTCTTTGTCTGTGAAACAGAGAAAATAATCCTTACCTCATTAAATTGTTTTGAGGAGAAGATGAGATTTTAAAAGTATAAAAAATTGAAAAATCCTTTTCAAATTTCAAAACACTATAGAAAACATGAGGAACTAACTTAAGCTTACCAAAAGAAGAATGTGGCTGACCGCTCTTAGTGCAGTAGGTTGATTCTGGTTTACTCCTAGTGGAGAAGACATTAATTCAGACTTGTGGATATGGCTCTGTGTTTACACACTTACACTTTTATTATGCCCTATGAAACAGAAAGCATGAGAGTACATTTCTAAATATTATGCTATTTTCTAGAGGTAGTTTTACCTTCTGAAAAATAGCAGAAACAATTATATTTAAATCGGAGCCCCAATATGTAAAATGAAAAGTTGCATGAAGTGAACTCCAAATTCTTCTTCTTCTTTTTGAGATGGAGTCTCACTCTGTTGCCCAGGCTGGAGTGCAGTGGCACGATCTTGGCTCTCTGCAACCCCTGCCTCCCGGGTTCCAGTGATTCTTCTGCCTCAGCCTTCTGGGTAACTGGGACTATAGGTGTGTACCACCATGCCTGGCTAATTTATTATTATTATTTTTTTAGTAGAGATGGTTTCACCATATTGGCCAGGCTGCTCTCAAACTCTTGAGCTTGTGATCTGCCCACCTTGGCCTCCCAAAGTGCTGAGATTATAGGTATAAGCCTCCGTACTTGGCCTCAAATTCTTAACTTGATTAAGTTTCCTTTTAGATTAGCAGAAAGTATACCCATAGCATAAACACTGTTCTTATTCTAAAATTTCTATTAAAATATATCATTCAGGGATATATTAGTATAATCTTAGAAAAGGATAATTTAATAATTCAGTTAATGGCCAAAATTTTAGAGAAAAGAAAATGACAATATACACAATGGAGGAAAAGTTACCTAGTAACTTTAAGACTTTATAACCTAAATGTATTAATGTAATCCTTTCCAAGAAAAAATTATTTCTATATGTATTTCTGGTAATAAAATAGTCCTAGATAAATGAAATATTGCAACTACATAACAATAACCTCATTGCAGTCCTATGATGTGTTAAACAATGTGCCACTGCTACTAACACTTATTCTCTATCTTTAATATTAGCAATATAGTTCTAGTTAAACTATCTCTGGAAGATTATTGATTTTCATAGATAGTTCAAGTCTTTTTACTCCAGGTTCAGGATTTGATACCCAAAGAATGGATCCATTACTTTGACATTAACCATGCCACTAACTCCTATTGCATGTCATTAAAATTGTGAAAATTTTATCTATGTTGCATGTTCTTTTACTGTTTTAGTGTTACTGTGTCACACTTTTTCAAAATATGCTTCTTGGCAGTAGTAGGTCACAGAGCTGAGTAATAAAATTTGAAGTTCAAATTTGAATTTATTTTACTTACTTTCATTCTGCATTGATTTTGTGTGTCTATTTCTCTGTCTCTGATCTCAGATTGGCTATTCCTTTTCTATAAGCTATCATCTGCATGCACAATATACTGCTGACTATTGCATTTGTATGGATTGTGTCACGTACATCATTCATTGGTAAAAGTCAGAACTGTAACTCAGTAACTACAGTTTTATTTCATCATTACTTTATGTTATTTTGGTATAAAGATAGGACTTCTATCATTATCTAGTGACAATTAATCATGAATTACCCTTTCTACAAGGAGGGGCTGATAATAAATTCAAGATGGAAGCATCAAAACAATCAAATGAAATATTGAAACCATTGAAGAACCAGATAATAAATATTTATTGATCTGCTAATATTTCTAGGATATAATACTTGTAGTTCTTAGGACGCAATATAGTACAGTAAAAGAAAATGTAGGGTTTTGCATCCAACACATTTGAATTTAAATGTAGGCTTGCAGTGTAACTAGCTTGGGGACAATGGGTAGGTCACAGCTTTTTTTAATTATAAAAGGCAGGTAACAATACTTACCATGCATACTTGTTGTGAGGGGTCTAGATGATGTATATAAACTTCTGAACATAGTGACTTTTACATTATAGGCTCTTAATACACTTAAACTACTTTTCTTGAAACCAGACAGGTCTCGCTAAAACCATGGTTTTGCTTTAGTAGATTTGTGACTTCAATCAGGTTCCTTAATCTCTCCAATCCTTTGCCTGCCCCAAGGGAAAAACTGATTGTCTTCACTTGAATCCCTTTTCCTTACAACTGCATTGCCAAACCCACTCATCAGTTCTCTATAGTATATTATATTTTCTCCTAAAAACTAAAAATATTAGTAGGATTTTCTAGAAGACCCTTCCCAAATTGAATTATTACCAAGACCCAGCTGGGCTAAGTAGTACAAAGATGGGTTGATAGAGTTGTTCTTGCTTAAAGGTAATCAGTCCTTCAAGTAATGAAATGTAGTTCCCAGAAAAGAGTAAGGCAAGCTTTCCATCTGACAGTACTTACTTTTCTAACGTGTGCGATTTCATGTTTCTCACCACGTGGCAAAAGTGGTAGTGGAATTATGGAAAGAAAGCAATGCAGTTTCTGATAAGAAGACAAAGCTGAACTTGTCTTTTCTCCCTAGATTTTCTAATTGCAGTGCATGGTAGGCATTTTATTTCAGAACAATTTATTTGCAATTTTCTTTATTATCTCTTCCAATAATCTTAAACCTGATTAGCATATCCTTCAAATCTTTATCTAGAGTTATGGTTTGTGTCAGTCACATGCCTTGTAACTATTTAAAGAGAGATTTAAGGTTAATTTATTTGGAGACAAGAAAGGATACACTGATTAATGATATTTGGAAAGGGAAATGGATACTGCTCCCAAAACAGAATGTGACAGGAGGGCACATTTTCAATGATTTACTGCAGCATGAAAAAGTGTTAGATTCCATTCCTATTCAATTGAACATTTATTTTCTATTCCTTGAGCTTATACTTTTGTCAACTGAAACTTTGGAGGAAGGAGAAAGGCAGTTAAGGTTTCCTGAGAGCCTGTGATATGCAGCAGTGGGAGACACATTGTCTAGACTCTCTAATTTAGAACCACCACCCACTTTGTAACATAGGTGACATTTACCCTGTTTGTCAGATGAGGCAGGACGGTTAACAAAAGTTACCAGTGGGCCTGTGGTCAGTCACTATTAAGCCACAGACCTGAGTTCCACGCCCCCCTTACTGTTCTTGTACCATATGCTGCTTTCTGACGTGCTATGCTGAGATATTTAGTTTTTGGTAAAGTTCAAGTCCTGGTTTTAGGTGGGCCAAAGTAAGTGAAACCATTTCTTTAACCTATTTTCTTTGATGCTAGCCTAACCTACATATCAGTAAGGATGAAGTTGTTAACTGTAAAACTCAGGCAACCAACTCAAGGGGCATTATTAGGTAGATCAGAGATTCTTGGGAAATATCCCAGAATTCGAAGACTTTTGCACATGGAAGTAAAACATTAGAAATTTCCCTTTCCCAGAGAAAGCCAAAATAAGAAATAATTTTTCTCACTGATACATCTTGGGGTATTTCAGAAAAACAGAGTTGTGAATTGCAATGCTATAAGAATTAAGAATGACTGTTTTAAAGGTAAAATGGACAGCAGGCATTTTGAAAAATGTGAGCAAAAGAAACCAATCTCTTTAGGAATGTTGCTGAGCAAGACCCTGCACTTTTTTCAGCAGTAACAGATGGAAACAGATTTTTCTGGATTTCTCTAGAGTCATAATTAAGAGCTTTGCTTCAAGGAAGTGATCATTCTGATGTGGTCCCATGGAGGAACATAAACATCATAGACTGTAACAGTGCAGATGGAGACAGAATTAGAAAGCAAAAATCAAGAAACATCAGAAAGAACCAGAGTGAGAAAATTTTCTCAGTCAAACCAGTTTCAGTACTTCCCTTAATGTGAAGAGTTTAAAAGTTAATTTAGTGACTCCAGTAATCTTATTTTTTTGTATATATATTTGTGTATAAATAAACAATATAAGAAAAATTATCCAGCACTCAATCCATGGAAATATGGTAGGTCCAAGAAGAGCAGGCCAGGAATCTGGGAATATTAATACCTTAGGAGTGACCCTCAGTGAGGGATAAGATCTGGAGAATAAACACTCTAGCTTTCTTGCCATTGCTGGTACAGTACTGAAGAATGTTCTGCACAGCTTCTTAGAGATTCTCAGTGAGACTGAGTCTACATTCCCAGGGTAGTGATTTGCTGATTAACAATATAAATATTAGTTATATTCACTTCCTTCCTTCTTTGTTTTACTTCCTTATTCTTACACTGTTCTTCCTGGGATCACTGTCCAGGGAAACCATTTGCATTTAGATTATTGTCTCAGAGTCTGCTAACCCAAACTAAGAAAACCACCTGATTTTTTTTACCTAGTATACAGAAATATACTTAATTTTTCCAAGTTAAAGTAGATTTTAAAAACGATTTTTGTGGGTAAGTAGTAGGTATATATATTTATGTGGTACATGAGATGTTTTGATGACAGGCACGCAATGTGAAATAAAGTAGATTTTTAAGAGATTTTGTAAAGAATTCTTGCCACATTTTGTCTTCAGTGAGACTAGTGTTTTGGGGATTGTAATGGAATTGGGTAAAATATCTGGGAAAGACGGTGGTGGTTATAGGACCTGATGGCTATTGACCAGGAGAATTTAATTTTCAAAAACATTCCATGGTGGGCACACCTATGGCACTTACTATATGCTGGTGCTGTACTGTGCTCTTGCTGTGTGTATAATTGTGTGTGTGTGTGTGTGTGTGTGTGTGTATGTATGTGTGTGTGTGTGTGTGTGATGTGATGATGTGCTATGTTTGGACCATGTTTCTGGCCCAGAAAATCTGAGAAAAGTTTAGCACAATGATGCCAGGAGAGTTTTGTTAGACAGTTGACATCAAAATGTGTCTCTTAATGTTTGTGTTACACAGAGTAGGCATTTAGATCATGCTTTAAAGTTCACATTCAAATTGAGGCTAGAATATGTGAAATTAAAACTCATAAGACCTCCTTCTTCTAAGATGTATATTCTTTTGTGTTAATTTTCAAAAGAGACCCTGTAATTTTACTTCAAACAAGCACAGTGATTTAGCTTAAAAAGCTGGGAAACCAGTGGTTAACAGGTTTTTAGGAATTGTTTAAATATTTTTTATTGTTAATCCATCTGCTTTAGAAATGTTTGCTCCAACTCTTTACTTAAAGAGAAAAAAAGCGTTTAGAAGCATTTAGGTGGTCTGAAGAACTTCTGGAAATAAATAGTTACTGTTACAGGTTGAAACCACATTTCCAAGCAAACTATTTTAATGATTTGGCAATTGACCAGAAGGTGAGGAACCTCTGGTTCATTCTAATTCTTCTGTTTCCTGTAATTTCAAGACTCATTCCTTCTAATTCCACTCCAGGAAGTAGAATATTTTTAAAACTATTTTAGAATCCAAATTATCATGAAGAACCCCATTTTTAAAAGTTCAATTCATTTCTCTAAGAAATAGATTTCTTGATTTTTTTCACTAAAATAAATTTTGATAATTCCTTCTGATTTCACTGGTAAAGAACTAGCTTATGAAGTTTGCGCAATATCATACAAACTAAATTTAACAGTAGTAACATAAAAAATTATTTTTCCTACCTATTTAACAATTGTAGTTATATTCTTACATGATGTTGATCATAAGAGATAAGAACTAAAAAAACCGAATGACAATTGTTTGAGAGTTTATTTTTGTACGACAAAAGCTTGCATTTAATTGTTTATTTTATAGTTAGAGAGTTTACATTATAGAGGTATTCATATCTCCATTTCTTTCATTGTGCTGTGACACACTTCCTGGATATTTCAAACCACTCTGTTTTGCAAGACTCTTTGCATTCTGAAGAGGTTTCCTGCTTAATTTAGTTCCATCAACTGATTGCCATGGAAACTCTTGATATCCTTTCCTTTTCCCGAAACGAGACACTGGCTCTGTTTCAAATAGATCTTTTGGCACAGAAATAGGGGATGTTTCATGAAGCAAAATGTGTTGTCAATAAAAGAGGGTCCTTCAGAGTGATCTACTGGATGGACAGGAGCCACAAACACACACATCGCTACTGAATAGAAAGATAGTTTAACAATTAAAAACAGGTAGCAGCATAGTTCAAATCAAAACAAAGTGATGCCTGACCGACTTTTTATTTTATTGAGAAGGAATTTGAAATCAATGCTTTATTGCATGCCAACCGAGCAAAATCAAAACAAAACAACCAATGATATATTACCCTAAAATTTTATGAGAGTGAATCAATCTGAATTTCTTAAGGGCATCTCAAAGCAGATTAATTTGGAGAATGTGAACAGTTGGGCTGAAAAAATGATTTCTATAATTAGCTATAGCACAAAGATCCACCTTTGTTTGCCATGGATTTTGTTTTAAAAGTACATTTTTCAAGCAATAGTGACTATATTAAATTTATTGGGTTATCCTATTAAACCCTCCACTTTGAAATGAGGATCACATTCTGAGTTTATTCTACTCATATTTAACAATTTTTAAATATGGAATTTGGAAAGCTAGAGCCAGTTGCAATCATTAAAAAGAGAAGAAGGATTATAGTGCATTTACTACATTACTTTGTGTATGCATCTCTGAGGAAAAAACTTTAATTGCATGAGTGTATATACATTTGTGTTTACAACTGTTGTGCATGACTGTGTTTACATATTATATACAGGCAGGTAGTTGTCAGAAGTACAGATTAATAGAAAAGTATGTATATATTGGGAGAAAGAGGAAAATTATTTCTGATAACTCTGTAAATTTAAATATATGATAGCATCTTTAGAGTATCTTGTGTTATATTGTTATTTTTCGTAATATTCAGATTTTATATATCCTTTGAAAAAAATGAGTGAATGACAGCTCTCTCCACCCAAATTTGTAGAGGGCTCTGTTAATCCTAAGACATGAAAAATGACAAGAGGCAAAATTTTGCTCCCTTGTAAACCTTGAATTCAGCTGCAGACACATAATGGTTTCTTTTGATGGCCTGAAGCTTGTCTATATAAAATCATTGGTTATATTTTTTTTCCTGATTGGGGTGGGAGGCACACATTATTTTTTTTTCCCACAATCAATTTACATCAAGAAAATATGGTGCCCTACAAAGTTTATTTACAATGAAAATTCACATGTACGGTGAGCACTTACTGAAAGGAATGCATATTTAGCAAATCTAGAAAAAATAAATAATTTTATAAATTCTAAATATTATAGCTAAGAGATTTTAAAACTCAGTATATTATCTTTTGGGTCTACTTTGATTATCTAAATTAGGAAAGTATATCGTACCTTCAAATTAACTATAGCCTTAGCTGATTTGTCAAAATGTATTATAGCAACTGTATTTGAATGTCTCGCCATGACAAAGCAGTAAAGCTCTGGTCACCATGGTATGTTGCTCACTTTCAGTGTGATTTACTCTTAGCAATCTGTGCATAAATAAAGCATACTTTCACAATGTCTGCTTTTTTTGTTGTTGTTTTAAAACAAATGCCTTAGTGTCGATTACACTCATGTCTCCTCCTGGACTAGTTTCTCCAAATACATTTTTTTTTAATCCTGCATGGACAATCAGAGTGCATAGTGAAGATTGCATGATGGAAATCTCTGACCTAATTCTGCAGTCATGAGAGGTTTGGAGAACAGTGATTAAGATCTAAACATTGACCTGTATGTTTCAGTGAAATATCTGAACTTTATCAGCCCCTTAACAAAACTCGAGTTATTTTTATTTGCTTTCTTTTTTGGATTTTTTCATTTGCTAACATTTTTCTTTTCCTTTCTTACTTTCTTGATCTCTTAATGTGACAGAGAGTTCTGAGGAGGTGGGGAGATTTCCTATGACCCATTTTCATTCTTTGAACCTAACTTAGCAACTTGTGTATACATTATTGTCTATATTTGTAAAATGCACAAAAACGCCACTTAAAGACCAGATTCACACCAAAGAATTGATCCTTATACTAGTCAGAAAGCCTTTGCCTAAAATGAATATACTCTGATATGGAAACTAAAGCTCTGTTTCTGGAGAGGGCAGAATAGAACCAGTGGGTGGAAATCATATAGATATAGATTTTAGCTCTATTTGAGGAACAGCTCATCAATAAGTAGCCATAGGATTATTTTGTCATGATGGAGCAGAGCATCCTATCTCTTGGATGGGTTTTTGAGGTGTTGGTGATAAGTTCATTGTGCGGTGAGAGACCTTGTTTTCTTTTCTCCCTTTTGTTTGTCATGTGTCCTTTTTTCTTCCCCTCTTTCTTGCCTTCCTTCCCTTTTTTCTTTCCCTCTTTCCATGGAGTCTTCACACATGTATTAAAGTCCTATTGTGTGTCAGATACTTTGCTTCAAAACCTAAAAGTCTGTCATGGAGAAATAATAGTCGATTATGTGAAGGAAGCAATTCAGTACTGTTTCTTCTGAGAAGGGCTTGCCTCTATTTCTTTCCCACTTAACACTGAAAATTTTAGGCACAGAAGCCAGCCAGGCTGTTTCAGAAATTAATTTTTAAAAGAAAATCAAGAGTCTTTTTCCCATTGACTATATGTCATAATTTGCTGCTAGAAGTAACTAGGCACCCACAGAAACAGCAGAAGGTGGACAATGAAGATTGAGAAAGCATTTCAACATGGGCACTTATCCCCAGTGAGCCCCTCCAGTTGTATCCCCTAAAGAATTAATGAAGGTAGAACAGCAGGGCAGAGCAGGCAGCTGTTTCAGTTTTTAGTGGGGACACTCAGTAGAATGAGAATGGGCATATGTCAAGTTACCCCCTCTGCTGTTCTTAGACAAAAAGGCCTCTGAGACACAGACTGTGATGCCAAGCCAGGTCCATTCCACCTGTCATGTGGAAGGCCAATCACTCAGATGTAAGTTTTATAGCAGAGAAAGTGTTTATTCATGAGGCAGTCAAGCAAGGAGGTGGGATAATAGGTCTCAAACCTGCTTCCCCAAAGATGAGGTTTTAGGGATATTTATGAGATAGGGGAGTAAGGTAGTCTGAAGTATGAGGAAAAGTGGTTGGAAGTAAGGAAAAATGAAGTTATCAGTGACCTAGGCAAGCATAGTCAAGCTTCATGGCTCTTCATAGGATGCATGCTCACCAAGTGGTGGTCTTAGCATGATCTGTAGATATACATTTTGGCCCTCTAACATCAAAAGTTTACCTATAGAACACTCATGCAGGGTCAGTGGTTACAAATGGCTCAAACTGGACTAGGGCTCATTCTAAGTTCCTGAAAAAACAACTTGAGTCACCATCACCATGGTGACCTATATGTCAGAGATGTTATCTGTGAGGAAGCTAGTGCAAGTTTACATATTGCTTAGCCACATGACTTTTAGCTACATAGATTTTAAAATCAACTAAAAGCAAGCAGCTAAAAACAAGCAAGGCAGTTTAAGCTTGGCAGACGTAATCAAGTTAGTCCTAGGTTTCAACTATAAGTTGTCTCTCAATAATTCACCTTCCCTTTCTCCATTTCAAGAAGAATTTTAGTCTACCATATGACCACTCAGAATCCCAGTCCCACTATGTATCCCAGTCTCCCTTGCAGCAAAATATTGCCGTGTGTCTTCAGTTCTGACCAATGTGATATGAGCCAACTATCCTATGGCAGCTTTTGGGAAACTTCCATGAGACAGCTGATGTACGCCATGGCTCTTCCTCTCTTTGGCTTCTTCTCCATCCTGCTCTCTGGAATGCAGATGCTGCCATCTTGCACTGTGGGGACAAGCATCCTACCCCAGCTATGGCGGAATGGCGGCTGAAGAGATCATGGAATGGAGCTACCGATCATCCCAAATTGCCTCCTTTATACTTCTCCTCTCTAACAATATTATTTTGTTTTTTAAAAAATAATTCATAGTCAAATGCAATCCCAACTAATATGGGCACCTTATAGGAAGGCTAAAGCCAGACTGTCTCCATTTCTAAGGTTGGCCCTTAGCATTCCTAGTAGTGGAGGAACATAGGTTTTCAGAAAGCTCTATAAATTATATGTGCTAGGAATTTTGCCTATATTTTTCTTCACTTCATCCTCATAGGTGGTACCAGGCTGAAACTATGAATGAGAATACAATGTGTTATTGGAGAGAGAACATAGGAACTTCGTTTAAGCCTGGGAATTAAACGCAGATCTACCTGACTCCAAACTTAAACTTTTTCTATCATTCTATATTGCCTCCTTGATATTCTGCTTTAAGATTCTTCCTCAGTTACACATTTCTATGGCTGATAGACTGGTTGGTATCCACTTAGCCAGTAGCTTTGAGAGAAGGCTCCAGAGTAGGTGAAAAAAATTTCCCTTTGTATAAGTACGTGAAGACTGATTTCCAGGATAAAGAGAAAATGTCAAGTATGACTTCCATTTGAGAAAGATTTGAAAAGAAATGCTGGATCTGATTTTATACATATCTGTAGATTATTTGTTTTAACTGGCAGCCTGGGCTGATTTCAGAGTTAGTTATACATTTTGTTTGTCTCATAATATTAAAGTAATTAGTTGCCAAACTTTAATAGTGAAAATCTGGTTTGCTTTCCCACATGACAGTCAGCTGATGCTGTGCCTGACTGTCTTTATCAGTAGGCTTGGATATCGTTAGCATACTCCACTCATTTTCATTACTGACCATTTCCTGTTAGTCATCTGAGAAGTTTACAGCTTTGTGTGGACACTTTTTCTTGAAGATGACTAAACATAGAATAGATTCTATGTTTCCACATAGATGCTATGTATTACACATAGATTCTAAGTGTCCATGTAGATTCTATGTATTCTGTATCAGTTATCAGATATGTTTGGCAAAATAATTTATCTGTCTTAACTTCAGACTTATATTCCTTGTTTGTAAGTATATAACCACGGGTGTATTCTTGTATTTTTAAGAATAATTTGGTGACCTCTAGAAACCCCTTCTGAACTATGTGGTCTCTTCAAAGCATCTATAAACTTCTTTAGAGCAATCCATAGATAAAACAAGTTATCTCTGTATTTTAGAATATAGAGTTGGATTATTTCAAAGTCCTAGAGATTTTCTGTGTGGTTCTATTTGCCTATTAGGCTTTGAGCCCAGTTGGAATATAGTCCCGCAAAAGGAGAACTCTTGCAGTGGTAGGATTTTTGCCAAAGCACTTCCTCTCTCATAACATGATAAAGACATGTTTTTTTCCACTAAATATAGTTTTCCTATGTCTTTTCTAACAGGGTTATAATATTGGCAGTAGTAGAGGAAATTTAGACATAATTGTGTATAAGATGCAAGGAAAAAATAAAATGAGTTTTCTTTCTTTTGTGTTCCAGGAGAGTACATCATTATACCCTTGAGTCCAGGGGGAAAACTTCAATAAATATTGATGATGATGACCATGAATTAAGCATTCTCTGGAATAGTCAATTAACTGTAATGCAATTAGAACAAAGCTCGAAGGCCTACTAAAGGCATGCAGCCAGCCCTTTCAAATGACTGTTGTGGGAAGAGGTTTTTGAGTATGTGAGGTAGAAGGATTTGTTAGATCTCTGTGCTCCATGACTGCAAAAAACATTAGTTCCTTTGCCTTTACATATGAACAGGGAATGATAAAAATTTCTATGCCTACCACTGATAACCGAAAGAACTGTCCTATGCAGTTTGGTCTTCTTTTACAGATGACAGGTCATGGTAATGCAGCCCTTTAAAATGACACCTTTTGCATATTTTGAGCTTGAGTATATCTTAGTCAGCTAAATAAAACAGCATTTTTATACCATTTTCACAACTTAGACATTTTCTATTATTCTATTAAGACAACCCCTTTTAACCTAAACTCCTGACTGATTTTCATGGCTCTCCACGGTCTGATTTCATACACAAAGCCAGTCTTACTTTCTAATAGAAGCCTTCTGACTCCGTGACTCGCAAACCCATCATGGTATTTGCTCCACACACTTTGCTCTTCTGTGAATGGAAATTCTTCCTCTGCTCTCTATGACAGAAATCCAAAGCCTCCTTGACCTGCTTCTCAGATTGACACCCCATGGGCAATCTCAACTATAAAAAGAAGAAGAGCAGATATCGTATAGTTGTTAAGGGCCTAAACTTTGAAGTCCTACTTCCTAGGTTCAAATCTAATTTGAATCAGTTGCCAGCTTTGTTTGGCACTTAATAATCTTATTTTCCTTGACAAACTGAGAATAAATAAATCAACTTCATAGGTTTCTTGGGAGCGGTAAATGTAATAGTGCATGTAAAGTACCAAACATTATATTAAACCTTCAATATATGTTAACTAGTGTCATCTACAGGGCCTATAATTATATACTGTTGTATCAGTCAAAGTTATTGATTACAAGCAACAGAAATAGGTTCTAGCTAATGTGTACAGAACTATATTGGGCATCTCACAGAATCAACAGGATATGCTGACAAAAGACATAAAAATTGGGTCACGAGCAAGAGTCTAGACAGCAGGAAGCACAGCGGAGGTTCTGCAGAAAGAGTTAGGTTAAGATACCATGGCTGGGCACTGTTGTACCTGCTCACTGCACGCTCTCATCATTCTTGGATTCTGAATCTCTGTCTCCCTTTCTTTTTGGTGTTCGTTGTTGTTGTTGTATCACTTGTTCAATGTCAAGGTTCTGGTGGAACTATGCAACCAATCTCTGTCACATTCTCAAACTATAGCTGTCAGAGGATTGGGAAATCTCCTGGCCTCCCAACCAGACTCACAAAAAAAGAGGAATTTCTTCCAAAATAGGACAAGGTTCAGGTGTTGAGTAGTTAAAAAGTATTCTAACTGCAATCATGCCTTTTATTGTTCTTTTAACTGTTTTTCAAGTTGGAGTGCAAAGTCTTTGAAGGCAGAGCTTACACATATTTCACAGTTCTCATCATATAATAGGCTCTAAATAAATACATTTTGACATAGAGCTTAAAGTTTGACAGGTTTGGAGGATTTATTGCTTGCTATAAGTTTAACGAAGAGTTTAACGAAGTAATGAATTGTGAGAATTTATTCTAATATAAGATAGCCAAAATGGTGATTACATTATGGTAACAGTGCCCTAGAATATCTTTTCTTTTTTTTTTTCCATTTATTTATTTTATTGCATTTTAGGTTTTGGGGTACATGTGAAGAACATGCAAGATTGTTGCATAAGTACACACGTGGCAGTGTGATTTGCTGCCTTCCTCCCCATCACCTACATCTGGCATCTCTCCCCTGCTATCTCTCCCCAACTCCCCACCTCCCACCGTCCCTCCCCATTTCCCCCCAACTGACCCCAGTGTGTAGTGCTCCCCTCCCTGTGTCCATGTGTTCTCATTGTTCAACACCCACCTATGAGTGAGAACATGCGGTGTCCTTATAGCAGAATGATTTGTAATCCTTTGGATATATACCCAATAATGGGATTGCTGGGAATTTCTATGGAATTTCTATTTCTAGGTCCTTGAGGAATCGCCACACTGTCTTCCACAATGGTTGAACTAATTTACACTCCCACCAACAGTGTAAAAGTGTTCCTATTTCTCCACATCCTCTCCAGCATCTGTTGTCTCCAGATTTTTTAATGATCGCCATTCTAACTGGCGTGAGATGGTATCTCAATGTAGTTTTGATTTGCATTTCTCTGATGACCAGTGATGATGAGCATTTTTTCATGTTTGTTGGCCTCATATATATCTTCTTTTAGAAAGTATCTGTTCCTATCCTTTGCCCACTTTTGAATGGGCTTGTTTGTTTTTTTCTTGTAAATCTGTTTTAGTTCTTTGTAAATTCTGCATATCAGCCCTTTGTCAGATGGGTAAACTGCAAAAATTTTTTCCCATTCTGTTGGTTGCCAATTCACTCTAATGACTGTTTCTTTTGCCGTGCAGAAGCTGTGGAGTTTGATTAGGTCCCATTCATCTATTTTGGCTTTTGTTGTCAATGCTTTTGGTGTTTTAGTCATGAAGTCCTTGCCTACACCTCTGTCCTGAATGGTTTTGCCTAGATTTTCTTCTAGGGTTTTTATGGTGTTAGGTCTTATGTTTAAGTCTTTAATCCATCTGGAGTTAATTTTAGTGTAAGGTGTGAGGAAGGGGTCCAGTTTCTGCTTTCTGCACATGGCTAGCCAGTTTTCCCAACACCATTTATTAAACAGGGAATCCTTTCCTCATTGCTCGTTTTTGTTGGTTTGTCAAAGATCAGATGGTTGTAGACATGTTGTGTTGCCTCTGAGACCTCTGTTCTGTTCCATTGGTCTATATCTCTGTTTTGGTACCAGTACCAGGCTGTTTTGATTACTGTAGCCTTGTAGTATAGTTTGAAGTCCGGTAGTGGGATGCCTCCTGCTTTGTTCTTTTTGCTTAGAATTGACTTGGCTATGCGGGCTCTCTTTTGGTTCCATATGAAGTTTAAGGTGTTTTTTTCCAGTTCTGTGAAGAAGGTCATTGGTAGCTTGATGGGGATAGCGTTGAATCTGTAATTACTTTGGGCAGTATGGCCATTTTCACGATATTGATTCTTCCTAACCATGAACGTGGAATATTTCTCCATCTGTTTGTGTCCTCTTTTATTTCCTTGAGCAGTGGCGTAGTTCTCCTTGAAGAGGCCTTTTACGTTCCTTGTTAGTTGTATTCCTACGTATTTTATTCTCTTTGTGGCAATTGTGAATGGCAGTTTGTTCTTGATTTGGCTCTCTTTAAGTCTGTTATTGTGTATAGGAATGCATGTGATTTTTGCACATTGATTTTGTATCTTGAGACTTTGCTGAAGTTGCTTATCAGGTTCAGGAGATTTGGGGCTGAGACGATGGGGTCTTGTAGATATACAATCAGGTCGTCTGCAAATAGAGACAATTTGACTTCCTCCTTTCCTATTTGAATACCCTTTATTTCTTTTTCTTGACTGATTGCTCTGGCTAGAACTTCCAGTACTATATTGAATAGGTGTGGTGAGAGAGGGCATCCTTGTCTAGTGCCAGATTTCAAGGGGAATGCTTCCAGTTTTTGCCCATTCATTATGATATTGGCTGTTGGTTTGTCGTAAATAGCTTTTATTATTGTGAGAAACGTTCCATCGATACCTAGCTTATTGAGGGTTTTTAGCATAAAGGGCTGTTGAATTTTGTCAAAGGCCTTCTCTGCATTAATTGAGATAATCATGTGGTTTTTGTCTTTGGTTCTGTTTATGTGGTGAATTATGTTTATAGACTTGCAAAAGTTGAACCAGCCTTGCATCCCCGGGATGAAGGCTACTCGATCATGGTGGATAAGCTTTTTGATGTGCTGTTGCAATCGGCTTGCCAGTATTTTATTGAAGATTTTTGCATCTATGTTCATCATGGATATTGAACTGAAGTTTTCTTTTCTTGTCGAGTCTCTGCCGGGTTTTGGTATCAGGATGATGTTGGTCTCATAAAATGATTTGGGAAGAATTCCCTCTTTTTGTATTGTTTGGAATAGTTTCAGAAGGAATGGTACCAGCTCCTCTTTGTATGTCTGGTAGAATTCGGCTGTGAACCCATCTGGACCTGGGCTTTTTTTGGGTGGTAAGCTCTTAATTGCTGCCTCAACTTCAGACCTTGTTATGGGTCTGTTCAGGGTTTCGGCTTCTTCCTGGTTTAGGCTTGGCAGGAGGCAAGTGTCCAGGAATTTATCCATTTCTTCCAGGTTTATTAGTTTGTGTGCATAGAGTTGTTTGTAATAATCTCTGATGATGGTTTGAATTTCTGTGGAATCTGTGGTGATATCCCCTTTATCGTTTTTTATTGCATCAATTTGATTATTCTCTCTTTTCTTTTTTATTTATCTGGCTAGTGGTCTGTCTATTTTGTTGATCTTTTCAAAAAACCAGCTCCTGGATTTATTGATTTTTTGAAGGGTTTTTTTATGTCTCTATCTCCTTCAGTTCTGCTCTGATCTTAGCTATTTCTTGTCTTCTGCTAGGTTTTGAGTTTTTTTGATCTTCCTCCTCTAGCTCTTTCAATTTTGACGATAGGGTGTCAATTTTTGATCTCTCCTTGCTTCTCATGTGGGCACTTACTGCCGTATACTTTCCTCTAGAGACTGCTTTAAATGTGTCCCGGAGATTCTGGTATGTTGTGTCTTTATTCTCGTTGATTTTGAAGAACATCTTTATTTCTGCCTTCATTTCATTGTTTATCCAGTCAACATTCAAGAGCAAGTTGTTCAGTTTCCATGAAGCTGTGTGGTTCTGGGTTAGTTTTTGAATTCTGAGCTCTAACTTGATTGCCCTGTGGTCTGAGAGACTGTTTGTTATGATTTCCGTTCTTTTGCATTTGCTGAGGAGTGATTTACTCCCAAGTATGTGGTCAATTTTAGAGTAGGTGTGATGTCGTGCTGAGAAGAATGTATATTCTGTGGATTTGGGGTGGAGAGTTCTGTAAATATCTATTAGGTTTGCTTGGTCCAGGTCTGAGTTCAAGTCCTGGATATCCTTGTTAATTTTCTGTCTGGTTGATCTGTCTAATATTGATAATGGGGTGTTAAAGTCTCCCACTAAAATTGTATGGAAGTCTAAGTCTCTTTGTAAGTCATTAAGAGCTTGCCTTATGTATCTGGGTGCTCCTGTATTGGGTGCGTATATATTTAGGATCATTAGCTCTTCTTGCTGCATTGATCCTTTTACCATTATGTAATATCCTTCTTTGTCTCTTTTGATCTTTGTTGCTTTAAAGCCTAATTTATCAGAGATGAGAATTGCAACTCCTGCTTTTTTTTGCTCTCCGTTTGCTTGGTAAATCTTCCTCCATCCCTTTATTTTGAACCTTTGTGTATCCTTGCATGTGAGATGGGTTTCCTGGATACAGCACACGGATGGGTTTTGGCTTTTTATCCAATTTGCCAGTCTGTGTCTTTTGATTGGGGAATTTAGTCCATTTACATTTAGGGTTAATATTGTTATGTGTGAATTTGATACTGCCATTTTGGTGCTAGCTGGCTGTTTTGCCCATTAGTTGATGCAGATTCTTCATTGTGTTGATTCTCTTTACCATTTGACAAGTTTTTGGAGTGGCTGGTACTGGTTGTTCCTTTATATGTGTAGAGCCTCTTTCAGGAGCTCTTGTAAAGCAGGCCTGGTGGTGACGAAATCTCTGAGTACTTGCATGTTCACAAAGGATTTTATTTTTCCTTCACTTATGAAGCTTAGTTTGGCTGGATAGGAGATTCTGGGTTGAAAGCTGTTTTCTTTAAGGATGTTGAATATTGGCCCCCACTCTCTTCTGGCTTGTAGGGTTTCTGCTGAGAGATCTGCTGTGAGTCTGATGGGCTTCCCATTGTGGGTAACCCAGCCTTTCTCTCTGGCTGCCCTTAGTATTTTCTCCTTCATTTCAACCCTGGTGAATCTGATGATTATGTGCCTTGGGGTTGCTCTTCTTCATGAATATCTTTGTGGTGTTCTCTGTATTTCCTGGACTTGAATATTGGCCTGCCTTGCTAGGCTGGGGAAGTTTTCCTGGATAATAACCTGAAGAGTATTTTCCAGCTTGGATTCATTCTCTTCGTCACATTCAGGTACACCTATCAAACGTAGATTAGGTCTTTTCACATAGTCCCACATTTCTTGGAGACTTTGTTCATTCCTTTTTATCCTTTTTTCTCTATTCTTGCCTTCCCATTTTATTTCATTGAGTTGATCTTCAACCTCTGATATCCTTTCTTCTGCTTGGTCAATTCAGTTGTTGATACTTGTGCATGCTTCACGAAGTTCTCGTGTTGTGTTTTTCAGCTCCATCAATTCACTTATATTCCTTTCTGTTTTGTCCATTCTCGTTAGCATTTTGTCAAATCTTTTTTCAAGGTTCTTAGTTTCTTTGCATTTGGTTAGAACATGTTCTTTTAGTTCACAGAAATTTCTTACTACCCACCTCTGCAGTCTGATTCTGTCATTTCATCACAGCCATTCTCCATCCAACCTTGTTCCCTTGCTGGTAAGAAGTTGTGATCCCTTTTAGGAGGAGAGGTGTTCTGGTTTCGGGTGTTTTCATCCTTTTTGCGCTGGTTTCTTCCATTCTTTATGGATTTATCCACCTGTCATCTTCATAGTTGCTGGCTTTCAGATTCTCTGATTTCAGGTCTCTGAGTGGACATTCTGTTTGTTGATGATGAGGTTATTTCTGTTTCTTAGTTTTCCTTCTAACAGTCTGTGCCCTCTGCTGTAGGTCTGCTGAGGTCCACTCCAGGCCCTGCTTGCCTGGGGATCACCTGCAGCAGGTTCAGAACAGTAAGGGTTGTTACCAGTTTTCTTCTTCTGTTATCTTTGTCCCAGAAGGATACCCGCCAAATGTCAGTCTGATCTCTCCTTTATGAGGTGGCTCTTTGGATATACAGGGGTCAGGGAGCTGCTTGAGGAGACAGTCTGTTCTTTATAGGAGCTCAAATGCAGAGCTGTGAGCTCTGTTGTTCATTCAGAGCTGCTGGGCACGTATGTTTAGGTCTGCTGCAGCAGAACTCATAAACCGCTTTTTGTTCCCAGGTGCTCTCTCCCAGGGATTTAGGGCGTTCTTTATGAGTTTCCATTGTGCTGCTGCCTTCTTTTTTTTCCCGCTTCAGAGCTGCCCTGCCCATCAAGGAGGTAGCCTAGTCACTGTCTGCCTGTAGAGGCTTTGCTGAGATGCTGTGGGCTCCGCCCAGCTGCCGAGTGAACTTCCCTGCAGTCCTGTTTATATGGGTGTAGTTAGAACTGCCTGGGCCATGGTGGCCCGCCTCTGTATTGATGGACTCTCTCTGTAATGGCAGGTTGTTTTGGCAATGGTGGGCTGCCTCAGCAATGGCGGGTTGCCTTGGCAATGGTGGGCTGCCTCAGCATTGGCTGACTACCTCCGTAGTTTTGGAGTGCCTCGGTAATGGTGGACGCCTCTCCCCCACAGAGCTGGACCATCCCGGGTTCAGCTGCGCTTGCTGTGAAACTCTCAATCCACAGAGTTTCTGATTGCTGTTCTTTTGTGGGGATGGGACCAGCCGAACCTGATCACCTGGCTCCCTGCCTCAGAGCATTTTTTTTTTTCTTAAGTTGGTGTTCCAGCCACTGTTGAAGAAGCGCCGGGATCTGTGTGTTTTCCCGTGCTGCGACTCACTGCGCTGGCTTAAATAGCGGCACTGAGATTTGTGGCACTTTTTTTACCCTGGAATCTACTGTCCTGGTTCCCTGTTTAGTCCCCTTTTTAAACAGATGAATGGGCGACTTCCCGTGGCTCCAATCGCCAGCCAAAAGGGCACCCAGACCAGTGTATTTTGTACAGAGAACTGCTGTGCTGGGACGCTAACAAAGCAGCCACGTGGGGCAAAGCAGCCGCGCCTGCCGACACAGCCGGGCTGGCTGACACAGCCGCTGTGGCGACCCATGAGGCTCCTCCACCTGGGAATTTCCTAGTCTGTGGGCAATAAAAATGCGGTGTCCACTTACCCTCTGCGCTTTCACTGGGAGCTGCAATCCTGAGCTGTTCCTAAATAGCCATCTTGGATCGATCCCCCTAGAATATCTTTTCAAGCTAAATAGACTGTCTCTATTGAAATTAATATCCTGCAGGCTGGAGAGTCAAAATGAGATGGTTGTGGCTTGTGAGGAATACAATCCTACATTGTGTAAAGTTTCTTCAGGGAAAATTATAATGGAAAATGAGAGTAGGGAAAGGTAAAAGCTATTATTATTCAATAAGATTCTTATTGTGAAAGCAATATATGACTTATTGTAAATTTTCTTTTTATTGTACTTTAGGCTCTGGGGTACATGTGCTGATCATGCGGCATTGTTGCATAGGTACATACATGGCAAGGTGATTTGCTGCCTCCATTACCCCCCATCACCTGTACCTGGTATTTCTCCCCATATTATCCCTCTCCCCCTCCCCTACACTGTCTCTCCCCTAAAGCCCCCCAACAGACCCCAGTGTGTGATGTTCACCTCCCTGTGTTCACCTCCCTGTGTCCAAGTGTTCTGTAAATTTTTAAGATACAGAAAAACACAACCACGAAAGAAAATTTTTTAAAAATGTTAATCACCACAATTTTGGGGGATGCATTCATATATTGGGTTGTTTGTGTTTGTGTGATTGATATATATAATATACTATATAGTATACTATATAGTGTGTGTATCATATATATATAGTATACTTTGAAGTGATACTTCCTAGTACATCATATATTATACTGTATGCGATATAGTGTACTATAAGTGTGTGTGTGTGTGTGTGTATATATATATATATATATATATATATGTAGTATACTCTCTATATATATACAGCTAGTGCTCGACTTACGACCATGGTTGGGACCACGGACCGGTCATAACACGATTTGGTCGTAAGTTGAGTAAGCTATATGTACAGTTGAAATGGTGCACATGGAGATGGTAGTGCTACCGGAAGCTGGTCCGCACTGTCATACACCCAGCTGGGCAACGTTTGCGCTGCCAGACGTGGAGCAATCGTGGCTAGCGATTGTGGTTGTAAAGTCAAATGATCGTAAGTTGCATAGGTGGTCAGTCGATCAATACCTGTATATATATATACAAAAAATACATACACAACGCAATATATGACTGCATCCCCCAAAATTGTGGTGATTAACATTAAAAAAATTTTCTTTTGTGTTTGTGTTTTTCTGTATCTTAAAAATTTACAATAACATATATTGCTTTCACAATAAGAATTTATATTTTGTATATATATATATAGTATTGTATTATATATATTTGTATTATATATATAGACACACACACACATATATAGTATGTATATTTGTGTTATGTGTGTGCTTAAACCCACAAATTATAAGAAACACACCCATATATGCATAGTTGTTTTTTATAAAACTGTTCATATCTACAGTATTTGTCAATGAGTTGTGAACTTGTTTTCTTTAAAAAATGATTCTTGTTATAAGATAAATAAATGTTTATTGTGAAAAAAACCCAGAAAATAAAATAAGTAAGTATGTAATGCATGCAAATTCTTAGCAACCCAGAAATAACCATTGTTAATATCTTCTGGTATAATCTTTCAAAATCCTAGTATAATCTTTCAAAATGCTAGTATGTAACAAATATAGTTTTTTTTTGCAAAATATCTATTTTATAGGATATCTTGCAATCTACTTTTAAAGGATAACAATAGGTTATAATCACCTTTCCATGTCAATAGGTCTGTTTCTGCACTGTCATGATTTATAGCTATATAGAATTCCACTTTGAGGATATACACAGCTGATTTTCTAAAATTTCATAATGGATGTTTAAGTATTTTTTATTTTTGTTTTTACAAGCAACACTTCAGTGAACATCCTTGAAACATATGTTTTCTTCAAACATATTTATATATTTATTTCCTTGGGACAGATTCCTAGAGGTATAGGTATTGATGCCAAAGGTATGCATATATTTATATCCTTGTGTAGCAAATTGAAACCCAGGATATCACATATATCAATTTGAAAATAAAAACAGGATATGAGTGTGCATTCTCTAAAACTAAATATTGTTCTTTTAAATGAGGTTTAAAAATAGATAGGTGAATAATTTTGGCATATAAAGTATTATAAAGTTTTATTACTTGATTAAGCATTTTGTAATTTGAAAGGTTTGAGTATATTATCTTATAAAGCAACACAATGAAAATGGCATATTACTAAATCTCTGCATATATTTATGAGTATTTTCTTAGGAATATTACCAAGTAGTGATATTTCTAGGAAGAATGTACATCATTATCCTACAGCATGCTGACTTTGGTTAATTTGTTAGGAAAGAATAGTAACACGACAAGTGAAAAGTTCAGATTAATATATAATTACATGTGTTTTATGGATTAAAAAATTATGATTGATCTCTTTTTTGTTTTAGTCTTACCAAATTATAAGTGGACTTCCATTAAAAATAAAATATGTATTTACTACCATTACCAATACATTTCTACATGATGTGGTTCCTGTATGCCTTTCTGATTTCAACTATGAAACCTTTCAGTCTTCTTAACTGTGCTGGTTAACTGCACTTCAGAGTTTCCATCCTTGTTTCTTTCCAACACACCTATCTTGTTAACTCCTGAAATTTTGTGCATACTCTCTGCTGATCTATTTATGACCAGCTCTTTATCATTTAGGTCTTCACTTACCGTTACTTCTGAGAAGCACTACAAGACAAGGCTAATTAAAGTAGGCAATTATTATTATTATTACTCTTCACCAATATTTGTGGTTCTCCTCTCGCCAGGCATGCAGTAAGATTGCATTTCCCTACCTCTTTGAGGTTAGTCATGGCCATGTGACTTGCTTTGGTCAATGAAATGTGAAAGCACACATCTGACACTGTTAGATAGAAGCCATTAAAAGCTGGTATGTAATTTACCACATGTTCTTACCTACGTCACTGCAATTGATGACATTCAACAGTGAAGCCTCCCTCATCCGGCATCACTGAGGGAGGACGTAGCACTAAGCCCGACATTCAACTGTGATAGACATATACTATAAGGGAAAAAATAACCTGGTTTTTAAATACCATTCACACTTTGAAGTTGCTTGTTAGTACAGCATATCTATCCCATCTTAATACACAAGTTCCTTCTTCCTTCAGTCAATCTCAATAATTTCCCATTTTATTTTATGCAGAGCTTTCATTGTTACATAAAAACATCTTATTTATTCAGTTATGAGTCTGCTCACCTCCACCAGTAGCATGTAAGCTCCTAAAGAGCAGGGGCTTTTTCTGTCTTATTCATTGTTGTATCACCATTGTGTATAATACTGCCTTAAATATTTGTTGAGTCAATGAAAGAAATGGGAGGAAGATCTCAACACATGCCTCTGGAATCTATACTAAGACAGTTTCTTTCTTTTTAAAACAATTGTTCCCAGATTCCAAGATAGACTTTTGTAGACAAAAAAAGAGAACTTTGTCAGTTGGGTTTCTGATAGCCAAGGGAGGTTAAATATTTTCTCACCAAGATGTAAGAGCTCTTAGCTACTTTCATCATTTGGTCTTTTCTTTCGCCAACTCTATGAACATTTTCTCTTTGTATGGATGCAAAACAACCATGATTTCAATTATTTTGTATTTTATAATATCTTGCTATTACTAAAGTTTTTTTTAATGAATAATAATTTAGCAAGGTCTTAAGTATATTTAGTAAATAGACAAATATATTTTCCCTGGACTTCCAAAGGCAAGATATGGCATTGTATATTTATAATGTCTAGACTCTTATGAGACACTCTTCCATGTTGGCACTTGATCATTCTTTTCTTATAAGTACTATGTCCCAGCTACCTTGTGTTCTACAGATGTACATCAATTATGAAGATGCTTTGAGTTAATGATTTCTAAAAAGCCATAAGACAAGTGAAATAGATGTGTTTATTATTGGGTAGTTGGTCAATAGTGTTTCTGAGCTAGAAGACTTATACCCCATTGCCTCATCTGAAAGAGGCTGAGTACTTGCGCCAGATGACAGCTATTCTTTGGTCTTAATACACTTTGAGTTAGAGTAACTGTTAACAGCTGTATATGTTGGTATCTTCTCAATCAGCATATGCCTTCTCTTAACCAGAATAGAATAGCACAGATGGCATTGCTACACGTTTGTATCTCCCATTTGGCTCTAAAGCTACTTGTTTTCCTTTTACATGCCAGGCAAAGGGAAAGCATGGAGAAAGATCTTGCATTGAACTGCCAAGTGGCCATTTGTTTGCTTGGCAACTAGTAACATATCAGCATGAATGTACATGGTTTTAGATCATCCATACCCTTGAATTTACCATTACATGGCCCAACTTCATCAGAGCTCAGTTGTTGTAAAAAAAAAAAATTATCTGATTCTTTTGTGTTTTGATTTTGTATAACTTTCTGGAACACCTTACCCTTAAATGAACTCTTCATGGTCGTCTCAAACATGCTTTGTATTTGTTTTTTTTCCCCTATTGCACTTTTAATTTATTTTGCCACTTTGTTTTTTATATGTTTTGCTGTATATCAGGAGTTTTCCATGTTTGCTTGATTACAAAATGGAAACAGGGTAGTAACTGAGTTTAGAGCATGGAATCATTTTCTCCCATCATTAAATTACTTTGGCATCCAAAATAGTTCCAGTACTTTCAAGAGCATTACATGCCAGGTAAATCTGTATAAATTCAAAGTGATGTCTTTCTAGTTTTGATATGTGTAGCGAAGAGTTTGTGGCATATAGAACTTTGAAGTCAGACAATCTTGGGTTTAAAAACTAACACATTTACTGAATATGAGCTTAAGAGTGTTATTTAATACTTTGGAGCTTATTTCCTCATCTGCTAAATTGGGAAAAAATATTTCCAATCTCATAAGGTTGAGGTGAGGATTAAATCAGATAATGCATTTTATTTTATTTTATATATATATATATATAATTGCACTTTAGGTTCTGGGGTACATGTGCAGAACATGCAGGATTGTTGCCTAGGTACATACATGGCAATGTGGTTTGCTGACTCCATCCCTGTCACCAATATCTGGCATTTCTCCCCATGTTATCCCTCCCCAATCTCCCTACCCCCCGCTCTCCCCCCCCCCATCCCCCCCCAACAGACCCCAGTGTGTGATGCTTCCCTCCCTGTGTCCATGTGTTCTCATTGTTCAACACCTGCCTATGAGTGAGAACATGTGATGTTTGATTTTCTGTTCTTGTGTCAGTTTGCTGAGAATGATGGTTTCCAGATTCATCCATGTGCTTACGAAGGACACAAACTCATTGTTTTTTATGGCTGCATAGTATTCCATGGTGTATATGTGCCACATTTGCCTTGTCCAGTCTGTCATTGATGGACATTTGGGTTGGTTGCAGGTCTTTGCTATTGTGGACAGTGCCACCTTGAGGAATCGCCACATTGTCTTCCACAATGGTTGAACTAATTTACGCTCCCACCAACACCGTAAATTATATATAATTGCACTTTAGGTTCTGGGGTGCATGTGCAGAACATGCAGGATTTTTGCCTAGGTACATACGTGGCAGTGTGGTTTGTTGACTCCATCCCTGTCACATCCTATTTCTCCACATCCTCTCCAGCATCTGTTGTCTCCAGATTTTTAATGATTGCCATTCTAACTGGTATGAGATGGTATCTCAATGTGGTTTTGATTTGCATTTCTCTAATGACCAGTGATGATGAGCATTTTGTCACGTTTGTTGGCCTCATATATGTCTTCTTTTTTAAAGTGTCTGTTCATATCCTTCGTCCACTTTTGTATGGGTTTGTTTGTATTTTTCTTGTAAATCTGTTTTCGTTCTTTATAGAGTCTAGATATTAGCCCTTTGTCTGATGGGTAGATTGCAAAAATTTTTTCCCATTCTGTTGGTTGCCAGTTCACTCTAATGATAGTTCCTTTTGCTGTGCAGAAGCTCTGGAGTTTAGTTAGATCCCATCTGTCAATTTTGGCTTTTGTTGTCAATGCTTTTGGTGTTTTAGTCATGAAGTCCTTGCCTATGCCTATGTCCTGAATGGTTTTTTGCTTAGGTTTTCTTCTAGGGTTTTTATGGTGTTAGGTCTTATGTTTAAGTCTTTAATCCATCTGGAGTTGATTTTAGTGTAAGGCTTCAGGAAGGGGTCCAGTTTCTGCTTTCTGCACATAGCTAGCCAGTTTTCCCAACATCATTTATTAAACAGGGAATCCTTTCCCCGTTGCTTTTTTCAGGTTTGTCAAAGATCAGATGGTTGTAGATACGTGGCGTTGCCTTCAAGTACTCGGTTATTTTCCATCGGTCTATATCTCTGTTTTGGTACCAGTATCATCCTGTTTTGATTACTGTAGACTTTTAGAATAGTTTGAAGTCAGGTGGTGTGATGCCTCTAGCTTTGTTCTTTTTGCTTAGAATTGACTTGGCTATGCAGGCTCTCTTTTGGTTCCATATGAAGTTTAAGGTGTTTTTTTCCAGTTCTGTGAAGAGGGTCATAGTGGGCTTGATGGGGATAGCATTGAATCTATAAATAACTTTGGGTAGTATGGCCATTTTCACAGTGTTGATTCTTCCTAACCATGAGCATGGAATGTTTTTCTATCTGTTTGTGTCCTCTCTTATGTCCTTGAGTAGTAGTTTGTAGTTCTCTTTGAAGAGGTCCTTTACCTCCTTTGCTAGTTGTATTCCTAGGTATTTTATTCTTTTTGTAGCAATTGTGAATGGCAGTTCGTTCTTGATTTGACTGTCTTTAAGTCTGTTACTGGTGTATAGGAATGCTTGTGACTTCTGCACATTGATTTTGTATCCTGAGACTTTGCTGAAGTTGCTTGTCAATTTCAGGAGATTTTGGGCTGAGGCGATGGGGTCTTCTAAATATACAATCATGTTGTCTACAAATAGAGACAATTTGACTTCCTCTTTTCCTAATTGAATACACTTTATTTCTTTTTCTTGCCTGATTGCTCTGGCTAGAACTTCCAATATATATTGAATAGGAGTGGTATGAGAGGACATCCCTCTCTAGTCCCAGATTTCAAATGAAATGCTTCCAGTTTTTGCTCATTCAGTATGATATTGGCTGTGGGTTTGTCATAAATAGCTTTTATTGTTTTGAGATACATTCCATCGATACCTAGTTTCTTGAGAGTTTTTAGCATAAAGCGCTGTTGAATTTTGTCAAAGGCCTTCTCTGCATCTATTGAGATAATCACATGGTTTTTGTCTTTGGTTCTGTTTATGTGGTTGGTGGGTTATGTTTATAGACTTGTTTATGTTGAACCAGCCTTGCATTCCCGGGATGAAGCCTACTTGATCGTGATGGATAAGCTTTTTGATGTGCTGTTGCACTCACTTTGCCAGGATTTTGTTGAAGATTTTTTCATCTATGTTCATCATGGATATTGGCCTGAAGTTTTCTTTTCTTGCTGAATCTCTGCCGGGTTTGGGATCAGGATGATATTGGTCTCACAAAATGATTTGGGAAGTATTCCCTTTTTTTGGATTGTTTGGAATAGGTTCAGAAGGAGTGGTACCAGCTCCTCTTTGTATGTCTGGTAGAATTAAGCTGTGAACCTGTCTGGACCTAGGCTTTTTTTGGTTGGTAGGCTATTAATTGCTGCCTCAACTTCAGCCCTTGTTATTGGTCTATTCAGGTTTAGACTTCTTCCTGGTTTAGGCTTGGGAGGGTGTAAGTGTCCAGGAATTTATCCATTTCTTCCAGGTTTACTGGTTTATGTGCATAGAGTTGTTTGTAGTAATCTCTGATGGTAGTTTGTATTTCTGTGGAATCGGTGGTGATATCCCCTTTATTGTTTTTTATTGCATCTATTGATTCTTCTCTGTTTTCTTTTTTATTAATCTAGCTAGTGGTCTATTTTGTTGATCTTTTCAAAAAACCAGCTCCTGGGTTCATTAATTTTTTGAAGTGTTTTTTATGTCTCTATCTTTTTCAGTTCTTCTCTGATCTTCGTTATTTCTTGTCTTCTGCTAACTTTTGAGCTTTTTTGATCTTGTCCTCTAGCTCTTTCAATTTTGATGATAGGGTGTCACGCCATGAAGGGCAATATTTTGCCCTGGAAAAAATATTAGAATTAAGGTAAAGAAGTCCAAATTCTCATTCTTCTTTTGCTAGATGTTTGCTTAACTAAGCTATTTAACTTTTCCAAGTATTGAGTTCTTCATGTGCTAAATGTGGCATTTGGGCTAAATTCTACTTTATAATTCTAATATTCTGTAACTCTTTGAAATACTATATTATAAAAGCATGCAAGGATCAAGGTTCAGAATCTCATAAACAAATAATGACAAAAAGTAAAGAGATTATAAGGGATGGTTTCAGAAAACAACAGACCTTGTATTTTTTGAATAGGTAAAAATAATTTTTTTAATTGAAGGAAAACTCAATATATTTAAGGTAAAAAGATACATAGAAAATAGACAAAAAAATTGTAATATAAGCCACACAATGATTAACCGCTTTTTTTTTTTCCAAGAAGAAATGAGGAGATGAGTCATCAACTGACTCTTTGACCAAAAAGTCAGAGAGGAAATTCAGAAACAGAAGCTGGATTAGGGGAAGTGAAACAATCATCAAAGAAAATGTACACGTATTTATTTTTCATGGATAGAACATTGTGTATTTAGTTGCTCCAATTTTGATATTTTATGGATTTATTTGGGGAAAAATAGCCTATTCAAATTTAGATGTCAATTATTAGAGATTATTGATAAATAATTTGAATAGTTATTAAATTATAGTCTCTCAAGAAATAGAGAATTTAAAGCTTGTTTATTCCTGATACCCAGTATTAAATGTATTTGAATCTGTTTCTATACTTGCTGAATTGTCACCAAGCCTATTCTTGAACATCTCCAATGACAGAGATTTTAGTATCTTCTGTTGCTGCAATTTTAGTTTTAAAGACTTACTGTATTTTCACACAGAGGGCTACTTTATATGGAGAGATTATTTTATAGCTCATCATAAATGATAACTTTTTTTTTTTTGGTTGGTTTAACTTCACAATATGTATGTCTGATTTTCCTCCATTTTATTTATTATTGCCAATGATGCTTTTAAGGATTGCTACTTACTGAGAGTGAGATGATATGCTTATGTTTTATGATATGGAGGACCAAAATTCCTAATCCCATATGATGGGCTGACAGAAAGAATAACTCAGTCTGATTGCCACTGCAGCATTCTATTTTATAGTAGTTGACTGAATACAGTTTGACTAGGTGATAGCAAACTTGCTTGACTGTTGGCTCCCTACACATCTGGACCCATTTGTATTCAAGGACAAAACAAAATCACCAAAAGACAAAATATTGTAGAATACAGCTGGGCACGGTGGCTCATGCCTGTAATCCCAGCACTTTGAGAGGCCAAAGCAGCCAGATCACCTGAGGTCAGGAGTTCAAGACCAGCCTGGCCAACATGATGAAACCCCATCTCTACTAAAAATACAAAAATCAGCTGGGCATGGTGGTATGCACCCGTAGTCCCAGCTACTCGGGAGGCTGAGGCAGGAGGATTGCTTCAACCCAGGAGGCAGAGGTTGCAGTGAGCCGAGGTTGTGCCACTGCACTCTAGCCTGAGCGATAGACTGAGACTCTATCTGAAAACAAAAAAAAAAAAAAGAAAAAAAAAAAGAAAAATTATTTTAGGACACAAGAACACAAGTAAAATGCCATCTAAATACCGTGCACTTCAGGATCACCTGAGGTCAGGATTTTGAGACCAACCTGGCCAACATGATGAAACCCCATCCCTACTAAAAATACGAAAATTAGATGTGGTGGTGTGCACCTGTAGTCCCAGCTACTTGGGAGGCTGAGGCAAGAGAATCATTTGAACTCAGGAAGGGAAGGTTGTGGTGAGCCAAGATCGTGCCAGTGCACTCCAGCATGGGCAACAGAGCAAGACTCAATAAAAAAAAAAAAAAAAAAAAAGAAAAGAAAAGAAAAAAAAAACCCACACAGAACACATAGCTGATTTCGATTACTTCCTCTTTCTGTTTTTTACTTTCTTCATTATAGAGAGTTTCTCCATAAATCTGAAAATGAATACTCTGAGAAATTACAATCTTCGATGGTTTGCTATAGGAACAAGGGCAATATTTACTAAGATAAAATTTACTACTATTCTGTTTGTAAGTAAGTACTTAAAGAAATAGATCCAATTTAGGTGGTTTCTTATACAGATTGACTAAAAACAAAAGGGAACAACTAGATAATTCTGTTACATTTATGGAAACGTAGGACCAAAAGAGTAAGTGTGAATGGGCTATGAGCTTCCGGTTATGTTGAATCTGACACCCTAATCCTGGCACCCGCAGTGAAGTCCATACATTCTGGCATTAAGGATGTCCCAGCATTTAATGCACTCAATGCCTTTTACTTAATCCATGCAAAATGAGGCATCCTCAAATTTTCTTTGAGTTTTCAGTCAAATGATAAGTAGAGTTTTAACTAAGTTTCTCATAATGTGTTCATTTCTTGCTGTGATAACTTTTCCTCATATGAAACATGATCTTACAATCTCTCCCAACTCAAGTTTTTGACTGTATCATCTTTAATAGAGCAATTCATTCTAAAGCATGTGTAGAATGTTCATGTTTTTTCTGTAATTTGTTATGTTGAGCATGAACTTGAATGAAATGAGCAATTTTTGTAGCCACAAAAGAGGCATGCTGTTTTTGGAGAGATTGCTAACTTCCCACACAGAGGCAGCTTTTTACTTGATGGTGGGCTGGAGTGCTCTCCTGTAGGGAGTAGTATTAGCAGCATGTCTTTAAAACCATGCCTATCACCTTTTCATGCCTGAAGAGGTTTTCAAACCTTGGCTCCCTGCAGATCTGACCATTTACTTTGATCTTTTTAATTTCCTCATTATGTAGGTCAATGAATAGAAGTACTCTGTTTCAAGCAGGAAATCTCAGGACATGTAGTGTAGAACCAAGAAACTTGTTACTATCTGATTCTGTCTGATTTGTTTATTAAGTCTATCACATAAATCACAATGCTGATAACCTAAAACGTAAGTGTTGTCTTTGTGTTACAAAAATTTTGGCCAACTTCATAGGTTAGAGGTATTTTTTTCCGTTGCTTGATTATTTTGTTTACTAAATATGTGTCACCTTTATAGCTTTCTTTATTCTTCTTTTTTTTTTTTTTTTTTTTTTTGAGACAATCTTGCTCACCCAGGCTGGAGTGCAGTGTCGTGACCTCAGCTCACTGCAACCTCTGCCTCCCAGCTTCAAGCAATTCTCCTCCCAAGTAGCTGGGACTATACGCATGTGCCAAAACGCCCAACTAATTTTTGTATTATTAGTAGTATCAGGGTTTCACCATGTTGGCCAGCCTGGTCTCGAACTCTTGACCTCAGGCAATTTGCCAGCCTCGGCCTCCCAAAGTGCTGGGATTGCAGCCATGCACCATGCACCACTATAGCTAACACAGATAAAGCACCTATCTAATTTCAACTTTAACTTCTAAAAAAATAGGATAAATTAGTAAATTGTATAGTATGTAAGAAGGTGATAGGTGTAATGGGAAAAGGTAAACAGACAAGGGAGTCAGAGATTCTAGAGGGTGGGGAGGAGTGTTAAAGTACTTGTAAAATAGCCATTAGGAAAGGCCTAATTGTAGCTTGACAATTAAATGCATCAAATGTAACTAATACTGAGTTATTCTTATAATCAGGGTATGTGTTCGTTCCTGTGCAAACTCTGTTACTCACAGACTCTGGTCAGGTGCAGTAAAAGGCTGCACTTGTCTGGGACAGCACTCAATATTTCCTTAAAGGTAAAATAAGTCAGTCATTTATCAATTTCATACTAGCCAATATGGGAGTTGAATCAGAAGTATAGTAAACTAAAGTAATTTTACTTTTAACACTGTGGCAGCTAATTTTCTTCTTTTGCAGATGACAATAATAAGGTAAAATACATAAAATCAAAGAGCAGATGGAGGTTAAGAAAACATAATCATTGCTTAAAAAGTGAAAGTTTCATAATTAAGCTGTATTATTGAAAATTAATAATTTTAAAAAAACCATAAAGTTCAACCATTTAAATCCCCAATTCAACGTTTTACTTGCATATTTGAGCAAATGTTCAATCATTCTGTTTTATTTTATAGAAGACATTTCATAAACCTCAGTCTTTTCATTTTTCCTATGCAACTCAAAGAGATAAATAAAAAGTAAAAAAGAAAAAAAAAAGGCCAGAAGATTACCTAGCTGAAGCTAAGCTAAAACAGTTTAGATTCAGCTAGGTAATCTTCTGGCTTTTTTTTTTTTTTTTCAACACATCATATCTCACATCCATAGAAATACCCATTTTAAATTTTTTGTCTCAGTCACTTGAAAAGCCAACAAAAATAGGGCTGTTTATGTTCAAGATAAAGCAACTAATCTTTATAACATGAATGTATCAAATACATTTTGAAATTTAAGTGGACATTCCTGGAACAGATTAGCTCCCAGATGGATTTATTTAGGTCACTGTCCCTCACACCCTTTCTGAAAGCAGAGTCAGCATCCGGAGAGTGGGACACACAGATGTGAATAAAAACTCACTTTGCTTGCCTTTAGTTGAATGGTATTCCCTAAGTCAGCTCACATGTCAAGTAGCCCAATTAACTCCTCCTGAATGTAACTCTGCTTTACCTTTTTTGGTTTATTTTGAAGAACAATATTATTTGAAAAATTTTAAAAGCTTTTAGCCTTACTGCAGCTCACTTGAGCAGTACACAGAAACGGAGATCTGAGGACGGAGTAGACACAGCTATTTACTCACTCTCTGCCCATTCATCCAGGCTTTCCTTTTAGCTCATGGAGCACCAAACTCATTCAAGTATTTACTTCTTCAGGAGCTGGACCCTTTCCTTTATTTTAACAGGAAATTTTGATTTGTCTAATATTTAAAGAACTTCCTTTCTCCTAACGCTAATTCATTTAAGTGGTCAAATTGTGGTCAAGTTATTAGGAGCTTCTGCGAGTGTCATCTTGCTTTTAAAGGGGGCTTTCTGGCTCTCTTTTTCTGGCCGTTGTCTTCTTAGGATATGATGCCTAGAACTGCTGCTGCTATCACGTGACCACAAGTTTTACATTAGGATGAAGCCAGCACCAGGAATGGCAGAGCAGAGATGGAAGGGAAGGGACCTACTCTGATGATACTCTTTAGCTACTGACTTAATTAAGCCTACTTCTGGACTTACTCCTCATTCATTCATCAAGTATTTATTGAGAGCTTGCTATGAACCAAGAGCTGTAAGGGCTGGGAGTATAGCTTCAAAAAATAGAAAAAAAAAATTCTATGCAATGAAGCTTATATTCAAGTAGGGGGAGCTAGACATTAAACAGAACAAATATATATGTGTATATGTGTGTGTGTGTGTGTGTGTGTGTGTGTGTGTGTGTGTGTGT
>NW_022436959.1:20108761-20259653 GCF_009761245.1 Sapajus apella | reverse complement strand
TGTGTGTGTGTGTGTGTGTGTGTGTGTGTGTGTGTGTGTGTGTAGTTTTAAAAGTGATTAATGCAATGAAAAATATAAGAAGATGTGGAATGTAAGAGGCATTGGAGTTGTACATAGAGTCACCAGGGAAGGTCTTAGTGAGAAGGTGACATTTTATCAAAGACAGCAAGCTGTGAAAGAATTAAATTCTCTAGTGAGTTTTCCTCCCTGTTATTTGCTCAGCGCATGCTTACTGATATTGATGTCATAGACAAGTTACTCGGTTTTCATAGAAACTAATAACTACCTGCCTCTCCATACATGTGTATTTGTGTATTTGCATTTCTTGACATTTGCTATCATGGCCAATTCAAATGACTTGTGCAAGTGGATTATCTCTGTCTGTGTGCTGGGACAGACTTTTTGCTTTCCTCCATTTCTGAATGAACTTCTTGCTACTTCTGGCTATTCAAGTTCTAATGAGGAGAGAGAAGTCATTTGCAGGAGGATGTTGGAGTTTTATTTTATCTATACCACTTTCATCATAGTAACAATAGCTAACATTTATTAAGCACTTACCATTCTCTGGATAATATTCCAAGCCCTCTGAGTTTATTTTCTGTAATTCACTTAGTAGTCTTGTGGAGGTTTGTATTAGTGTTACTGCCATTTTTCCTATTGGAAAACCAACAACATAAAGTTAACGTTGCAAAGGTCACAGAGTAAAAGGTGAGCATTGACTCACATCTAGGGGTTGGATTCCAGACCCCCAGAAATTAGATATGAGATAAAAATTTTTACTTTTCAGATGAATGTTAATAACTTTTATAGAGCTTATGAAAAAATGAATGATCATGTTCAGTGGGGTGTTGAAAAGCCAATGCAAATCATGAAAACCCAGTAGTCCTTTAGCATAGTATATACCTAGGCCATTTTTAAAGATAGTTGTGTTACAACTGGATACAAATATGCGGTCATAAGTTTAGTAAACACATATTATGAAATCTTTATTCTTCCAAATTTAGATCCAATGGAAGTTAAAGAGAGCAATATTGATTTAGTTGGCAGCTAAATTACATTGAAGTACCTTATGTATTTTGCTGTAATCTATCAAGAGGGATCATTGCAACCACAAAACGTGGGACCTTGAATCACCAACCTATTTCTAAACTTAGGAGAAAAATAAGCATTTGTAGCAAAAGTTTCCAAGAAAAATTCAGATTAGGTCATATCTGATAATGACTCTGGAGAAGGGAAGGAGAGAATAGTTTCTAGAGAAGAAACTTCAGATAGGAGGGAGGGCAAGGAGAATTGAACTTCTGGTTGGAAGGGTGTCTAGGAGTAGAAGCAAAAAAATGTGCAAATAAGCTCTAGGATATGATAAAATGTTTTTCAAAGTGTATGCAAGATATTAATCCCCAGGATATTAGCCGGTTTTTGGTTAACAACCAAATGAAAGTTTAGTTGAAAAAATAATTTTGTGAAGACTCAAAGTATCAGATATTTCATGTACTAATTTGTATTATAAAATTTCACTTGAGGGAACATTTTATGCTATGGTTTTTAAAGTTATTTATCCAAGAGGAAATTGCCCTTCCCCTGCTCCCTTCTATAGGGAATCTTACAGGACTAGGATTTCATAGTAGACATGTTAAGAAACATTGAAGAGTGACAGAAATATCTGAGCATAGCTGAATATTTTATTGTGTGCCTTAGAGAGTTCTCCAGAAACTAAGAAAAGGATGGCTGCTGTGGAAAAAGGAGAAATAAGCTGAGTCATCCCCATGCATGACCCTAGCACTGGCACTAGAATCTTCTTTAGAAGATCGGCTTTATTAGAGAGGCTACTTGCCAGCAAGGTGGTGTTGCCAGGTAGTCAGGCCCTGAGGAATCATCTCAAGTTCCCAGGCATTGATTGAGTCCTTACAACAGGCAATCAGATCATTAAAACTTCTGTGTAGAGAGTAAGGTGATAATATTGTAAATATACTAGTAAATGCTTAATATTTTCTCATTAAATACTTCATTTTATGATGTCATGACCTGTTTGTCCGTGAGTTTTCTCATGCCTTATCTGCTCTAAGCAATGCTTTGCCAGTTGGCATTTTAGCTATAAAATGAGCCTCCTTGGCACACAGTAGAATTCTGCACAGATTTCAGATTTTGTGTTATTGCTAGCCACTAGCCAGGCAATGTGGAACTGAGTATGTGTGGCTGTACATTTGTGCCAATATTCTTTTTGTCCAGATTTTCTCCTTTTAATGTATCACGGTCTTTTTTTTTTATAAACATCACTTCCACATTTTAAAAAATTGATCAATATTTTGCATACCCTTCAGAGCTATATGCTATTATGGAAGTAAGTTTTATTAGCACAATAAGTCAGTGAATCAGTGGTTTTGCAGATAAAGTATTCAGTCATTAAGCAGTATACTTGGTCTCTGAAGATGGGATCTGGGGGAAAAAAAGAAACAAACTTATATTTTAAAAATATAAATTCCAATATTTGGGAAGAAAATATTAGATTTTGAATTATGGAGAATTGATTAAAAATCTCACAGTTGAATGTAAAACATACACTGTAATATAGATGGTTGTCAATCCATTTAATAATTTGTATACATATGGATTTTATTTCTGTATTTTTATCAAGCTTGTGAAGTACATTCATTGATGCTACCTTATAAACATAAGAATAGTCCAGATGATGACTGTGTAAGACCCCTCAGGGGAAAAGACTTCCTGAGGTATTTGTTCCTGTATTTTTAAACCGTGGTCAGACCCAAGGATTTGTATTCAAAATTTTGTATGTGTTTCTACATTTTTGAATGAGAATATCTAGGGCTTTGGTGAGAACCTCAGGGCTGATCTGATACCCAAGAGGAGTAAAGAATCACTGCTTCAGGGCTCCACAAGATATGCTGAACTATGGAATCTCCAGGGTATTGTTACTGAGCTGCACCTACTGGATTGATAATTTTAAAACAGTTAAACGGACTTAGTATTACTTCAACCATTATTTGATCCCTTAAATAAAAGCAATGTGATGATTTCTTATAATTGATCCAATCAAGTCCACACATCACCCATTATTTATTCATGTGTTATGTTATTTCCCGGCTGACTTGACTCGTGTGTGTGTGTGTGTGTGTGTGTGCGTGTGTGTGTGTGTGTGTGTGTGTGTGTGTGTTTATAACAATAAATCTCACAATAGACCTTTTGATGATATCTGACAGATCAGTTATAAATCCCAAGGCTCTCAGTTTGGGGAAGAAATGCTTCTGTTCATGTATCCTTTAGCATTTACAAACTAGAGTTTGTGTTTTCTTAACAAATTAAATGAAAGGTTCAGTTCATAGTTCTAAGATTATTTTGGGGGAAGGGAATATGTTAAAGGTTTTGGAGTGTTTTTAAGACTGTTTTAATCACTAATTCTCAAATTAAGGATGATTTTGCCTGCAATCCTGAAAAGTACCAAAAAAGTTTAGATTCTGGAATTTTAACATACATGTACATATGTACACACAGAGATAATCACAAATAAGATTGTTGCCTGAATTTTCCCTTATTCTTAAGCATATACAATTGGACATATGTAGTACAGGAATAGAGTGTGATTTGTGCTTGAATCATACTAGTCTTCTTTGATTGCTAAGATGAGGAACTGTAAAAGCTGTCGTTTGGTGATTTTCAATAAAAAAATGATTGTCTTGAGAAGTCTTCACTAGGCATATTGTAGTAGAGAAGGGATCAAAGCAATGAAAGCAATGAATTCAATTTTCTAAAAATAAAACTCTCAAATATTTTCCTAAGTAATTGTCTTCCTGTGTTTGACTTGAGGGAGAAGTGGGATGGCATGTTAAATACAAAACTCCAAGTCCCTCCACAATGTTGGGCATGGGATCCTCCTGGCTGCTGATCTGGCTATTTTCACTGAGCATATGCCTGCCTGACACTTCCAGTGATTTTCATCATAAATGTTTTGCTGGCTCGTCACAAAGGAAGAGTAGAAAACAAAGCAGGACACAGAGGCTGAAAGGGGTGGGTTTCCTTCATTTGCCTTAGTCTAAACATCACATGGCCTTCCTATCCCACCCTCATCATCCTATAGCCTTCTTTTTTTTTTTTTTTAAGATAAGCTTGCTTTTATTTCCATAAATTCCATATGAAGCAATTTTTTTAATTGTATTGCATTTTAGGTTTTCTTAAAGAACGTCATGTTGAGGATTAGTGAGGATGATTTTAATATAGTTTAGTTTACTTGCAATTAAGTACAGGTTGAATATCCCTTATCCAAAGTGTTTCAGATTAAAAAAAAAAATTGGGGGGATATTTACACTGTACTTACCAGTTGAGCATTTCTTATCCAGAAATCTGAAATCCAAAATGTTCCAGTGGACATTTCCTTTGAACATCATGTTGACCCTCAAAGAGTTTCAGATTTTGGAGCATTTCGGATTTCAGGTTTTCAGATTAGAGATACTCAACTTGTACTAAGAGACTGTACTTAAAAGCATATTAGAAAAATAATACAACAACTCAGGGCATATGGAATCTCACAGAGTTTCATAAAATAAAGTTCAGAGCCACATAATAATACTATGTGGAATTTATAATTTGCTTTTAAAGCAGCTTAATGATACTGAGCCTGGATTGCCTAGTGTATAACCTACATTGTATATAGTAAGCACCACCTGCTATCATGCTAGCAGTCATCAAAGAGAATCATCAAGACCCATACCACACTCTGGTAGCACTTAATCTACTTAGGTACTTGTTCAGGTATTCTTAAACAATAATCCAGACCAAAGGAATTTCATCACATTCCTTGTATAATTCTGGAATTTAAAGCATTACTGTTAGGAGACTAGAAAATATTCAAAGTTTGAATGTAAAACCGAGTTCATTAGAATAAAGACATGTATTCACAGGATACTGTGGAAAGTGATTCTCTTCATGGATCTTTTATTACATGACACAATGTACCATAGCAACTAAAGTGCTCTTCAGCAGCTTCACCCTCAGTCGGCCTGGACAGAAGGCAGCATGGAGGCGCACTGGCACAGAGGTCAGTGTTCAGGCATTGAATTCAGATCAGTGCCTGTGCAAGACAGGGTGGGAATATCTGCTATGGAGGGATGTGATAGTGGGTTACAGAAAATACAGTTTGAGTTGTGGGAAGTCACAGGGAGGCTTCCTTATTTCCATTTAGGTGCAGTCTTTAAACCTTTGCCCTGCACACACCCACACAGGTCCCACAGTCTGCAAAGGGATAGTTTGTATTAGACATAGAGAAGCAAGCAAATCACAGCATTTATTGGTTGATTACAAATATTTATTTTGTACCTACTTGTTCCAGGTACTCTTCTATGTCCTAATGATAGGAATGACAAAAAAGTTCCCATAGAACTTACATGCTAGTGGCCTTATGACAAAGCCGTCACATTTCTGAGAACTTCACATGACTTAATCCATTTTATCTCTCATAAAAATCTATGTGGAAAGTTCAGTCATCCCCATTTAATAGATGAGAAAACAGAGGCCTTGAGAATGTAGCGTAACTTGCCAGAAACAGGATACATACCCATTTCTTCACCATTTTGCTGTTTCTTAACCATTTTGCTACTTTGTTTGTGAATCCTTGGAATGCAAAGGTATGTTTGGAAAGAAGATGGGGGCACGGAATTGAGAAGGTGGGAAAACAGCCTTTTCTGCTGAATATAACGGGCACTGAGCTAGGTGCCACATGCAGATTGTCTAATTTTGTTCTGTAACATTTTACAGATGAGGTCAAATGGTTTTCTAAGGATCACGACCAGTGAAGTAGAAGGATCAGAAATTGTTAGATTCAAAAGGCTTGTGATTTTTCCTTTATACTGCACTGCCACGAAAGAGAAAAATAAAACCAGAAAATAAACATTCAAAAACTTGTTTTTCAAATTGCTTCAATATTTCTTCAACAATCCATGTATATAATGTGTGTGTGTTTATTCAATTGTTTTCTTTATTAAAACCATAATTTTTTAGTATCTCACAGACCCAGTATCAGATTTAGTAGCTTAGCGAGTGTGTGAATGAATTGAATAGGCATTTCTGGCTTTAAAAAGAATTCTCATTTTATGTCCAACATGAGTGTTCGCCAGACTTTTCACATCCTTTTTTATGTTTGAGAAAAGAAAAAAAAAAAAAAAAAAAGCAACGATGTGGCAACATCATTTGAAACTTTTCACATCCTATTTCACAGAAATTTTTAGCCTCTGAGAGTACAAAACATGAATTTTTAAAAAGCAATTAAAAATGGACTAATGATGTGACATAACAATATGTTTTTGTATTTTCAGTTTTTCCTTGTGCATCACCGGCACATAATGACAGATGCAGTCATATAAATGGTTATAATTTCCTTGGCCCCATCCCTGCTTGCTGATAGAAGATCTCAGCTCTCTGGATAGAGTCCCTCTGGTTCTCCTGGGAACTCCCTCCCCCAGATTGCCCCCCACACACTGATGATCAGGTGGGCTTCCCAGTCTTGCTTTGGCATCTGCTGGTTGTCTCAATGTCTACCAGACCCCTCCAACCTCATGGCAGCTGGGGTACTGAAGGCCTTGATACGTTAAAACTCCTCAGGTTTCTGCTTCAAATGGGAAAGGCTTCTTTCAGGTGATCAAAGAAGTGCTGTTCCTTTTCTAAAGTCTTGGCTAAGATGTTAGTAAAGGTTCTCTTCGATTTGTTCTTCATTCTCCCACGTGTCCCAGATGAGAGTCCAGCAGGGCTGGAATAACAGATAAATCCAAGGAAGAGATGCCATGTTGACTCAGGTCTCCCCTCACCTTCAATAACCAAGGCTTTCTGTTAAGCTCATTATTCCAGGCTGCCTTTTCCATCAGAAAAAGTATTTCCTAGGGGCCACCCAGTCCCAAAGGAAGTAGCCTTGCCAGTTTCCTAAACATGCCTCAAAAAGTCTAATGTGCTCTCAGACTCACATTGAGATACCTCACAGCACTACCTAATATCTACCAGAAACTAAACATCACAAACATTATTCTATTTTATCTGTATGACAGCTCCATGAAGAAAAATTATTATTTCTTTTTTTTTTTTTTTTTTTTTTTTTTTTTGAGACAGAGTCTTATTCTTTCGCCAGGCGCCAGGCTGTGCCAGATTGTGCAGTGGCACAATCTCAGCTCACTGCAACCTCCACCTCCCAGGTTCAAGCAATTCTCCTGCCTCAGCCTCCCGAGTAGCTGGGACTACAGGCGCATGCCACCATGCCCTGCTAATTTTTGTATTTTCAGTAGAGATGGGGTTTCACCATGTTGGCCAGGATGGTCTCGATCTCTTGACCTCGTGATCCACCCGCCTTGGCCTCTCAAAGTGCTGGGATTACAGGCTTGAGCCACCGTGCCCAGCCAGAAAAAATATTATTTCTATGAATCAGTTGGGCTAAGAGAGACTAAGGGATTCGTCTAAGGAAATGGGGAGTAAGGGACAGATATGAAACATTTGTGGCTTCTGACTCCACATTCAAGTCTTTTCTCACTATATCACAATGTCTTAAGAAAATCTGACAAACAAGTTTTATCTTAAAAAAAATTATCCAAAAATTCTCATTCTTATAAGTCACACAGTGATATTTATGGTAAACTACATATTCAAGTAACCAAGAAATTTGAAATTCAGACAGAGTAGTATTCAATCATGCTATTAAGACCAATTGTTTTTATTTTCCCTTTTGGATTGTCATTAGTCACATGTGGTAGACAAGGCATCAGATTTGGGGGAAAAAAGCATTGATTTGATTGATTCTGACCATAAATCTTAAATGCATTTTTCAATTTATGGGGTCATAGTTGTTCTCTTGGGCTGCTGGGTTATAATGCATAGGCCTTTGGATTACAGTACCATTTCGTGTGCAAAACAGATTTTATGACTCAAGATTAGAAAAGATAGAAATTTAAAATATTTCTATTTTCTTCTCAGTGACCAATTAAAATATAAATTTATATAGAAGGGTTATTGAGTTACATGAGCATTTATGTCTCAACGAAATAACAATCTATAGCGCACTACAATTAAAAAAAGGACTGGACCTATCTCCAATTACACGTTGTATAAGATGTTAACTGTGTCTCTGTGAGTGCTCATACATAAGCATTCCACATGGTCTAGCAGTCAGACAAATGTTTTGTGGGGGTGATCCGAGATGCCATAACATAAACCACTTACTCAGAAAACCTACTGGTGTCTCTCTGAATCTGTGCCAGGTAGACAAGCTAATAGTCATACTGAGAATTTCTCTTTCCTGATGCTTATCGCCTACACAATAAGCTATTTGACTAGGAGAAACTATTTGAGTAGGGAGAGATTGTGGTAAAAATGTTTGCTAAAATGCTAGAGGTCAAAGACATAAAGTTGATTTCTAAATGAGAACAAGCATGTTGTGAATTAAAAGTCTACAAAATATTTTAAAAGAAAAAATACACGCAGACATATGTAAATATATTACTTAGGTTTGATAGCAAAATTACAAATCCATCGCCTCTTACCTTTTTCTTTCCTTACAGTGTGTGCTTTTTAGTCACAGGTACAGGGCTGTTGGAGCTTCTGGACCTGTGGCTAATGCTTCCACACTTTCCTGTTCTTCCTAGTTTATAGGAATTTTACACTTGTCAACATATATCCGCTCCTTAAAGGATGTCTGACATACAGTCATCTTAAGAGAGACCTTCTCTCAGAAAGATGTTAAAGCTAGGAGATTTTTGTATGTTTTCTGTAATAAGAGTTATAATGATGATAATAAAATTTATAAGGAACTACACAGTTTAAAAAATTCACATACATTTTTATATTAATAAATGCCATCTAATGTTACATTAATTCTTGCAAACTCCATGTTATAAGTTTTATTGGCCCCATTTAATGAAAGAACACTATTTCATTTTTTTTTTTAAGGTCACAGATGGAAAAAGTGACTCTAGGTCTCATCTTCTTCACTACATGGTCGTACAAAGCATGCAGAGTAAACAAGGATATACTAGACACAAAATACTTTGAAATGAACAAATATCCAGAATTTTGTTATTACAGTTTATTTTTCTTTGCTTTATAAAATTTATTCACCACAGGTCAGGGATGGTTTGATAAATGTTGAACTCCAAAATCCCATTTTATGGAAAGAAAATTGATTCTGAGAAAGAATCATTTTTTGCACTCACGAGAAACAATGATATTCAGATTGGATTCACATACCAAATGAAGTGTGTTTATCTGGCCTTCAGACTAGATATACAACATAAAGCGAGAAAAAGTGATTAATTGTGCATGATAGGATGAAGGCTGGCAGATTGCCTATCTTTTTGTAGTTATATAGAGATGCCAGCTAGCCACCCAAATTCAGGACTGCCTGCCATAGTGTAGAGTTTAGTTGGGAACGGCTGCTGAGTTGGGAATTGAAGTTCCATTTCCATTTAGTTGAGGCATGGGAGTAAATCTCTCCATTGGTGCCACAAGCAGCAACATGGTCAATGGTATATTTTCTCTAAGCTTTCTTCTCCTTCTGTCAACATAGAGTAAAATGAGGCCCCAAGTGAGGGAAGAGCCCTAAAATGGAGGTCATGCAAGTCTTTGCATCACCCTGTGAAGAAAAGCAGCCTACCAGGAACACTGAGATCAGACTGTGATATAGCTAAGAAATAAACTACTATAGCAACTAATGTTGTTTAACTAATGTAAAATTGAACATATATTTAAGTAAAATATTACTATTAAATTATAGATAAAACTGCATCCTAATTGTTTTAAATTATAAAAGAAAGTAAATTATTTTTAAAATTATAAATCTTGTATAAGCTAATCCATGTTTCCCTTTTTTCAGAGATGACGGATAAAAGATGACTTTTTACTAGTTGATGTAATTTGTAGATGGAACTCTAGTTATATAAGCATTCTTTCTTTCTTTACAGAAGTGATATATAACAAGGATACTTTTCTGGTAGCTGATCTAGTTTATAGATGGGACTCTCTAATTCTTTAGATACTATTTTATTTTGCTCTGAAATATACAAACACAGACTTCTGCCAGTACAATGTTATTAACCAGAGAAGGGATCTTTAACCAAATTGGAATTTGGAGAAATCTTGTCACATTTGAAGTAATTAACTAATTGACAAGTAAGAAAATGTATAGTACCCTTTAACCAACATCTTTCAATTCTTCATCCCACTTCCCAACTCCCAACCCCTGGTAACCATCATTCTCCTCTGCTTCTATGAGTTTAGTATTTTTAGATTCGACACCTATGTGAGATTATGTAATATTTATCTTTCTGTGCCTGACTTATTTCACTTATTTGATGATGCCCTCCAAGTTCATCCACACTGTCACAAATAACAGTATTTCCTTCTTAAGGCTAAATATTATTCCATCATGCATATATACCACAGTTTATTTATACATTCATCTGTTGATGGACACTCAGGTTGTTTCCATATCTTGGCCATTGTGAATAATGTTGCAATGAATATGGAGGTGAAAATATCTTTTTGACATATTGATTTCACTTACTTAGAATATATGCCCAAAAGTGGGATTGCAGTAGCTCTATTGTTCATTTTCTGAGGAACTGCCATATTGCTTTTCATAATGGCTGTACTAATTTATTTTCCCACCAACAATGCAAGGATTCTCTTTTCATCACACACTTATCAACATTTATCTTTTTATTTGTAATAAAAGCCACCCTCACAGGTGTAAAGTGATTGTAAAGTGATATCTTATTGTGGTTGTAATTTGCATTTCCTTGATGGTTAATGATGTTGAGGACCCTTTGACATACCTGTTGGTCTTTTGGATTCTTCTTTTGAGAAATGTTCATTCAAATTTTTGCACAGTTTTGGATTGTGTTTGTTTTCTCGCTATTTCATTGTTTGAGTTCCCTTTGTAATTTGGACATTAACCCATATCAGATAAATGTTTTGCAGATATTTTCTTCCCCCTTTTGTAGGTCTCTTCACTCTGTTCATTGTTTTCTTAGTGGTGCGGAAGCTTTTTAATCTGCTGCAATTCCATTTGACTGTTTTGCTCTTGTTTCTTGTGCTTTTGGAGTTTCCTATTACCACTTAAAAGTTATCTCATCATCTCTAGTTGTATGTAGATTCATGTTGCATGCATTTATGTGCACATTCACAGTGATAATGACCAAGAGCCAAGATCAAGAGACAGAGATCTAGCTAAGCATTTTCTATCTGTGAGACTTGAACAATTAACTTTACCCCTCTGAGTCTCAGTTTCCTCATTTGTAATATGAGAACAGTAATATCTAGACTATAAGATTTTTGTGACGGTAAAGTGAAATGATCCAAATAAAACTATCTGTTAATCTGTAAATGAAAATTCAAATGTTGTTTGTGATTGTTATTGGTTGGATTTTGATATTCAGGACAAAAATAGAAACTCATAGGAAAATTTGGCTTAAATTCAGAGAAACTCACTTTGTACAGTAGAGCCTGAATATGTATATATTTTTAAATATTTCTGTTTCCCTGAGCTTTTTTTCTCTCCTGCAACGGGTTAAAGAAAAAGGCAAGTTAGTCATCTGAGATGACCCATACAATGTGCTCTTGTAGGTCAAGATGGAGACATGTTAATGGAGAAAAGATATCATTTATTTACAAACACTTCAGTTAACTGAAGAGACTCTATGCATAGTCAAGTGACCTCACAGCTTCCAGAGGTCACTGCACATAGGAAAAAAAATTAAGTAATCATCAGAATTAATCATACTGACGCCTGTTTGTCTGATATTTTTTAGAATATTGTGGGAAGCTAACAGCCATGAAATTTGGCAAGCAATTTGGAGAGTGTGTGTGTGTGTGTGTGTGTGTGCGCGTGCATGTGTGTGTGCGCGTGTGATAAAAATGTGGTCTTTAGATATGTACTTAAGCTTCGGCCCAAACCCCACCCTCTAGAGTCTGGGCAAACCAAGTTTTCCAATACAAGAGATGCCAAACTGCAATTTGTGAAAGGGAAGAGGGTGGTGATAAATGTAATATTTGTGCATGCTGTGAAATTTTATAAACTTATTACTAATTAGAGAATAACCATACTAGAGAGCTCATAAAAGATGATATTTAATACTAGAATTTAGGTATAAGAGATTTAGTATTCTGTAAGTAAATTTATAACTTGATTTATTAATTGAATATTTCACTTTTACTCAGAACACTTTAGGCAAGACACAATATCAGGGTGTCCCTCAGAAATCAGAAGATAGGGCTCAAGATTATGAGCCATGGATAGCACCGCAGAATGTCGATTAAAAATAAATAAAATGTACAGCTTAACAGGAATTGGAACAAATATGGTTAGCAATGAAAATCACAAATATTGATGATACAATTAGTTTTCATTTGAACAGATATTCAAGCTATAATAATGATTGAAGTTTGTTGTATGTCAATTAAGCAAGACAATGAAGAAGCCTCAAACGGTCCTCATATTATGACAAGTACTTGGCATTTGTCTCTATAGGGGCTCTAGAGTAAAAGATTAAAATCCAAAGCTCCATGTAAACAACCATTTAGAAGAAAAATTTAGGAAATTAGGTGACAGGAGTCTCACAGTGACATTTGTACAGACACTTAGATGACCCTCTTTTTTGAAAATGCAGAGAACAAACATTTGCTGCTCTTATTCCTAGCCATAGTGGAGGAATGGAAGACTTGGATGGAAGGCAATAGATAACAGCTGCTCAACTGTCTCAAGTAATTTGAAGTTTAAGTCCTTACTTGTTTCCCTTTGTCTAAATGTTTCTCTTATTATTAGATCCCATTTTTCAATCTTTTAGTCATCCTTGTGGCTCTTCTCTAAACTTGCTTCAGATTCTTGAACTTTCTGGTAAATTGTGCAGCTCAGAACTGAAGAAATTTTTTAAGCCCTCTGTGATTAAAGGATTTTTGGTTTTGTTAGCAGTTATATGGGTGCTCAAATATTTTAAGTATAATTTTTTAAAGTTTCTCTTGAAATCATGAAGTTATATTTTAACAGTAACCCAATGCAAATACATGGAAGTTTAGTCTTATTTACCCTTGAAAACAATAATGACATACTATTATTTCCCCAATTACATTAAGCCAGTGGTAGCCTGATTTGGATAGTGACATATTCAGACATACTCAAAGACTGTTTACTAACCTTTTGTAGTATAATAAACTGGCTTTTTCTGAAAAGGTTTTTATAGAGTTAGGTTGATTGAACAATTTTTTTAGAAATAAAAACAGACTTTAGAATTTGCTAGTAGAAACAAATAGCATAGTTGTCATCTCTAATTCAGTTTGAATGACTGACTTCTATTGAAGGTGTTCTCAAGAGCAATGATGCATCCTACTGTTGTATATAAATAGACGATTCAGTTCTTTGGGGCATATTTTTCAGAGCTCAAAAGTATTCAGTTTCTAAATTACACTATATGACCACCATATACGCACAAATTTATTCCTTGACTTTAAAGCCTGCCATTTTAAGCTTTGTATGAAATACTGTTGCCTTGAGGGAAAGGAAGGACAGGAATGGGTAGAGGTTAGGATAGATTTTATAAGTAGTTTTAGAATTATTTTTCAATGCTAGCTTCTATACCTTCTTACTGTAAAAGACTATTTCCAAGAATGAAAGATACTTCTAAAATAAGATTTCTCTGTATCTTGTAATAATGTATACTTAGAAGGTATTCTTTTTTTTTAAAGACTGGCACAGTTGTATATTTTAATTAAAAGTACTGTAGCTCAGATCTACCTATGTTTATGGCACATGAATACATCTAGAGGATAGAAAATGAACTTTTAAAACTATTTGATTGATTAGGCAGTAATTATAATCAGTGGATTATATCTTGATGTGTTGTTCAAACAATTTCAGATAACTATTTTTGTGGGATTTGCTGAGTCAAATAAAAGAACTGAGGATTTTGAATTATACTTTAAATGTCAAAGCTTTTTAAGATATGATTTAAAGGAGAAATTCTGGGGTTGGCAGATCCCAATAATGAGATTTGCTGTTACCTGTCAAGGCTATTGAATGCCCCAATAATGAGGTTTGGTGATACCTGTCAAGGCTATGGAGCTCCTAAGGACCAATTACAGAATACATTTTCACTGCTGCTTGTCTATGGTGAATAGTTCTGCTCCCTTCCAAATTTATATTTTACATCATACTTGTCTAAGAACTCTTTAAGTGAATCTGCTTTGAGTATGTCTGTAAGATTCAGTTCTTGTTAGATCAATACCTGACATCTTAGACTAGCATGAGGAAAAAAAAAAAAAGAAAAAAAAAGAACAATGCCTAACAGCTTCTTAGAATCTAAATTGAAAGTATTAGAAAAGAATTGTTCACACAGTATTCACTGCCAAGATATTGTTTATTGATAAGGCCATGGAATATATATTTTTCATGGTCAAGCATTCCATCAATGCCAAGAGAAAAAAATAACATTTGTTCAGGTTTATAGAAAACTAGAGTTGATATCACTGATTCAGTACGTTTGTATGAAGACAAATTTCTTGATCTGTCGTGTCAAATTCAGGATTAGAAATTCAGCAATTTACTATTAGGTTATATTAAATGCTTTTAGAAAGATTTCAAATAAAAATGAGATTTTAAAAACATGGTGACAGTTGCTCTTTTGTTGTGTGTTCAGAGCAAATAACTTTCTGTTTAGTTGATTTGAATTTAGTTAACAGATATAGAAAAATGGCAAAAACCCAGAACTTCTGTTATTTGAGAAAAAAAGCAAATTCCTACATCCTTCTGTCTTCGAGTGCTGTCAATCTTCCTTTGAAATACGACATAGTATGTTCTCCCATTTCTGCTCCCAGATTTAGATACTTTTAATCCCTTTTGCAGTACATCATGTGTACTTCAATGCCTGGCCAGTAATCTTGTGAACCACCTATGCAAGTTTTGCTTTTTCAAAATAAATAAATAAATAAAAAAAATCACTGCTATTTCACTAATCTATTCATTTCTACAATTTTGTTGTTTCAGTAATGTTAGATAAGTGAAATCATGTACTATGTAAGTTTTTAGGATTTTTTTTCACTCATCGTAAGTCTCAAGGTTTAATTCAAGTTGCTTCATGTATTAACAGTTTACTCTTGGCTATTACAGAGCAGTATTTCACACAGTTTGTTTAACCATTTACCCATTGAAGGGCATCTGAGCTGTTTTCAGTTTGAAACTATTATAAATAATGCTATTATGAACATTTGTGTACAAGTTTCTATGTAAACATAATTTTCATTTCTCTGGGATAAGTGCTTAGAGGTGCAATAGCTGTGCTATAGGATAGCTGCATATATAAATTAGAAACTGTGAAGATGTTTTCCAGAATGATTGTACGATTTCATATTCCCACCAGAAATACATGAGTGATTCAGTTTCTCCACATCCTCACCAGCATTTAGTGTTTTCATAATTTTAAAATTGTATTCATTCTGATAGGTGTGTTGTAATATCTCAGTGTGTTTTTACTTTGTCCTTTCCAGTTTGGTAATATTATTTATCATTTTTATGTGCTTATTTGTTATCTGCATATTCACTTTAATGAAATATCCATTCATGTCTTTTCCAATTTTTTTTTTTGAGACGGAGTTTCGCTCTTGTTACCCAGGCTGGAGTGCAATGGCGCGATCTCGGCTCACCGCAACCTCCGCCTCCTGGGTTCAGGCAATTCTCCTGCCTCAGCCTCCTGAGTAGCTGGGATTACAGGCACGCACCACCATGCCCAGCTAATGTTTTGTATTTTTAGTAGAGACGGGGTTTCACCATGTTGACCAGGATGGTCTCGATCTCTTGACCTCGTGATCCACCCGCCTCGGCCTCCCAAAGTGCTGGGATTACAGGCTTGAGCCACCGCGCCCGGCCGTCTTTTCCAATTTTACAATTAAATTCTTTAGGTTCTTCTTCTTTTTTTTTTATTTTTTCCCTGTCATATTTTGAGTGTTCTTTGCTTATCCTAGATACTAATCCTTTTGCTTAATATATGGTCAACAAATATTTTCTGTCAGTCTGCAGCTTGTTTTATTCATCTTTTTAACAGATCTGATGCAAAGAATATGTTTTTAATAATCATAAAGTGTAATTTATTTTTCTTTTCTTCTATAAGTCATGGTTGTAGCTTCAAGTTTAAAAACTCTAGTCCTATATACTGAAAACATTTTTTTTCTAAAAGTTTTATAATTTTGTATTTTGCACTTAACCTTTTTATTCCATTTTAGTTTATTTCTATATAAACTGTAAGGTTTAGGTCAAAGCTTATTATCGGTCCATTTGCTTTTCCAATTTATATCCAATTGCATCAGCACCATTTTGCAGAAAGCTATTTTTCCTCTATTGAATTACTTTTGCATTTTTGTCATAAGAAAGTTGGATATAGCCAGGCGCTGTGGCTCACGCCTGTAATCCCAGCACTTTGGGAGGCTGAGGTGGGCGGATCACCTGAGGTCAGGAGTTCGAGACCAGCCTGACCAATATGGTGAAACCCCATCTTTAAAAAAAAAGAAAAGAAAAAAGAAAGTTGGGTATATTTCAGCAGGTCATCTTTTACTTTTTATTAACATTCTATAATTTTCAGCATGGAAATTCTGTGTTTTAGTAGAATTACACTGAACTATTTAATTTTCTTAAGTGATTATAAATAAAATTATAAATTTTTGTTTCCAGTGTTTATTTTTAGTATATAGAAATGCAATTGATTTTTTTAATGTTTATCTTTTATTTTGTGACCTTGCTGAGCTCACTTTTAAATTTTAGGAGATTTTTTTTCTTTGCATGTTCCATAGGATTTTCTATTTCAATAATAATGTCAACTGCACACAGCACAGTTTATTGCTTTTTTCCTCAATCTACATGCCATTGTTTGTTTTTCTTGTTTTATTGCACTGGCTAGAACTTTTAGCACTATCTTAATAAGAGTGGTAAGAGCAGATATTGTTGCCTCGTTCCTGACTTTGCAGGCATTCAATCTTTTATTCTTTATAATTTTAGCTGTGATATTTTTGTAGATCCTAATTATCAATTAGAGAAAGTTATCAATTTTTATTTTTCTGAGAGTTTTTAAAAATTATAAATGCATGTTGAATTTTTCCAAAATCTTTTTCTTCATAGAATATATGATCATATGCTCTTTCTTCTTTAGAGTGTTCATATGATGGGTTACATTAATTTATTTTCAACTGTTAAATTAGTCTTAAGCCCACTTGGTCATGATGTATAATTAATTTTATTTGCTAATATTTTGTTAAAGGTTTTTGCATCTATGTTCTTGAGGGATATTGGTCTGAGGCTTTCTTTTGTTTTGTTTGGTACTGTCTTTGTCTGGTTTTGATATCAAGATAATATTAATTTCATACAATGAATTAGGAAGTGTTCTGTTTTCTTCCCTTCAAGAGATTGGTGTTAAATTTTCTTTAAAAGTTTGGCAGAATTCTCCAGAGAAACTATTTGTCTTTGATATTAATTTGGATTAGAGATGAGTTTTTAGATTATGAATTCAATTTACTTAATGTTTAAATGTCTGTTCAAATATTCTATTTCCTATTGGATAAATTGCACTAGTTTTCTATTTTTTTCTGAGGCATGGTAAAATTTCTTCTAAGCTATCAAATTTAGTTATGCAGAGATGTTTGTAGTATTCACTTATTATCCTTTTGATGTCTTCAGTGTCTGTTTCACTCCTGATGTTGGCAATTGGAATCATCTTTTTCCTTTCTTGTGAGTCTTGCTAGAAATTTGTCGATCTTATTGATCCATCAAAGAAACAGCTTTTTGCTTCATTGATTTTTCTCTATTTTTTTTCTGTTTTGAATTCCATTGCTTTTCTGCTCTTATCTTTATTATTACTTTCCTTGTGTTTACTGTAGATTTACATTGGCCTTCTTTTTCTAGAGTCTTGAAGTGCGAGCTCAAATTATTGATTTGAAGCATTGTTTCTGTCTTAATCTAAGTGCTATCTATACATCTGTTGCTATAAATTTCCCTCTTAGTCCTGCCTACCTTTGTCCTCAAAATTTTGGTATGGTGTGCTTTTATTTTCATTCAGTTGAATATATTTTTGGATTTCTCTTAAATCTTCTTTTTTGGCCAATAAGTCATTTGGAATTGTGTTGTTCAGTTTTCAAGTCTTTGAGAATTTTTCTTTCTTTCTATTATTGATTAATAGCTTAATTTCCTTGTTATCAGAAAACATACTCTCCATGGTTTCAATTCTTATGCCCCAGTATATGGTCTTTCGTGGCATGCATTTTACGGGTGCTTAAAAAATGTATATTCTTCTGTTGTTGCATTCTATAAAAGTCTACTAGATTCATTTAGTTAAGAGTTTTAATTTTCTATACTCCTGATACTGATACTCTGCCTAGTTGTTCTATGAGCTGTTGAGATTTCCAACTTTAGTTGTGGATTTAGATAGTTTTCCTTTTAGTTATATTGCTTTACATTTCATATCTTTTGCATATTGGCTGTTTGATACACATACTTTTATAATTGCTATGTCTTCTTGGTAGATTGACCCTTTTATCATTATATGCTGTCTTACTCTGATTCTTTTATTTTCTCTGAAGTGTACTTAATCTGATATTGTAATAGAAGTTATTGCCACTCTTTTTTTTTTATTAACATTTCCATAATATATCTTCTTTATATTTTTACTTTAATCTGGTTGCATTGTTTTATGAATATTTGAAGTGAGATTCTTGTAGAAACTATATTTGGGTGATATTTTTAAATCTGCTTTGCCAATCTTTGTCTTTCCAGTGGCATGATCATAGCTCTTTGTAACCTTGAACTCCTTGGCTCAAGCCACCCTTGCAACCTAAGCCTCCTGAGTAGCTGTGCTGCACCACTACTGTTGTCTAACTTTTAAAATTGTTTTGAAAGATGGGATCATTCAACAGTGCACAGGCTCATCTTAAACTCCTGGCCTCAAATGATCTTCCCACCTCATCCTCCTAAGTATCTGGGATTACAGGCATGAGCTACTGTGCTGGGCTCTTAAACTTTTAAAAAATAGTTACATTCTAACTTATTTATATATATTTTTTCAGTTTATTTCATTGTATAATTTTTTAGTGGTCGCTTTAGTATGTATTTGTATCATACATACAAAACTTACCACAATCTAATGGTAGTATAATTTTACCAGTTTGAGTGAAGTTCAGAAACCTCGCTTCACTTTATATTCCTTCACTTTCCCCCATTCATAATTGTCTTAAATATTTTCCCTACATACATATTGAACCATATCAAACACTGCTTTACTTTTTTAAATTGCTTCAACCATCAAATGTAGTTTAATGTGTTACCTATATATTTTGTGTATTCTTACTGTGTTCTGTCTTCCTTCCTGATATTCCAAGATTCTATTTTATTCTATTTTAATTTCTGTTTATAGAAATTTGTTTAGTCATTCTTATAGGGTAGGATTTTCAGCAACAAATTCTCTTTGTTTTTCTTCATTTCAAACTATGGTGATTTTCCTTTCATTCCTGACATATATTTTTACTAATTAAATATAGGATCCTAGGTTGATAGTTTTTTTCCTTTCAGCACTTGAAAATGGTACTGATACTTTTTTCTGGCTTTATGGTTTCTGCTGAGAAATTTGCTCTTATTCAAATATTTTCCCATATAGGTAATGTGTTATTTCTTGTTTCCATAAAAGTTTTTCTTTTTCTTTAGTTTTCCAAAGTTTGACTATGCTGTGTCTTAGCATAAATTTCTCTGGATTTTTGATGTTTTTTATTCACTCAGCTTCAATCTGTGTGTTTATGTCTTTGGCCAAATTGGAATGTTTTTTACTTTGATTTTATATTACTTTGATCAATTCTTCAGCTCCCTTTTTGTTCTCATTTGTTTCAAGGACTTCAATGGCAGAAATGGGTTTTTTTTTGTTATAATCCTCCAGGTCCCTGAGGCTCTGTTCATTTTTTTTTTTTTTTCAGTCTGTTTATTGTCCGTTGCTGAAACTGGGTAACTTCTATTGTTACATCTTTCAGTTTACATATTCTTTCCTGTAACTCCTTCATTTTGCTGTTGAGCACTTTCATTGAGTTTTAAAAATAATAATTAATAATTTCAGTTATTGCAGTTTCTGAGTTCTAAAATGTTCATTTGGTTCTCCTTTATATCTTTTATTTTGACTGAGATTTTCTATGTCAGAGACTTTCTGTTTTTCTGTTTGTTTCAAATGTGTTTGTAATTGCTTATTGAAGCATTTTATGATGGCCTCCTTATCATCTTTGTCAGCTAATTTTAATATCTGTCATTTAGATGTTGCCGTCTATTGATTGTTTTTTTCACTCGGTTTGAGATCTTCCTTATTCTTTGTGGGATGAATGATTCTGTATCGAGACCTGAGTATTTGGGATATTATGTTATAAGAGTATGGAACTTACTTAAACCTTCTGTTTTAGCTGATTTACTCTAACCTCACTGCAGTAGGACAAAGATAGGGGCACCTTGTCACTGTCTAGTTGGGGGAGAAGTGCAGGTATCCCCCTCAGTCCACATTGATACCTGAGAAATGAAGAATCCATGTTACTCCTGGGTCAGAGTGGAATTGCTGGATCCTCACTAGGCTTTTATTCACACCTCTCTGGCGGAGGGTGGGGGCGTGGTGCATTTCCTTGTTATCAGAAAGTATACTCTACGGTTTTAGTTCTTATGACCTGACTAACTTTCCGTGGGTGCTTAAAAAGAACATATATTCTTCTGTTGTTAAGTTGTGTTCTATAAATGGCTATTAGATTCATTTTGTTGTCAGTGTTGTAATCTATACTCTTGCTGATTTTCTGCCTAGTTGTTCTATTAATATCAGTTGTTGAGGCTGGAATGCTGAAATTTCCAACTTTAGTGGTGGATTTGGAGAAATGGCCTCTTTATTGCTGGGGGCAACTAAGTTCTGACTCTCCACTTAGCATTCTCTAACACCATCCCCGTGGAGGGAGGTTGAGACACCTCACCATACCCTACCATGGGTAGAAGCCTAGGCCCTTTGGTCTCTTCCCCAGTATTTGCTGGTGTGGGTGTGAGAATGGGTGGGGCTATAGGTTTTTTTTATTCCTTCCCCCTGTGGTGTTGGCTGGAATAAAGTAGTCTTTGTCTAAATATTTGTTTTTGTTTTTATTTTTATTTGGTCTTAGACTACCTTTTTCCTGATCCTTTTCCTACAGAGAGAAGGCACTTTTTTTTCTTCCATACCTATCCGTAATTCCATCTTGTTAGCTTTTTTTTTTTTTTTTTTGAGATAGAGTTTCACTCTTGTTGCCCAGCCTGGAGTGCAATGGAGTGATCTTGGCTCACTGCAACCTCCGCCTCCCAGGTTCAAGCAGTTCCTTTGCCTCAGCCTCCCAAGTAGCTGGGATTACAGGTGCCCCCCGCCCCCCAACTAATTTCTTTATTTTTAGTAGAGATGGGGTTTCACCATGTTGACCAGGCTGGTCTTGAACCCCTGAACTCATGTGATCCACTCACCTTGGCCTCCCAAAATTCGAGGATTACAGGCGTGAGCCACTGTGCCCAACCCGCTAGCTTCTTTAACTGCAAGTCTTGGGTATATGAGGCCCAATGAGCATCTAGGGAACTCAGCATCATATCATTCCTTAGGTCCCAGGGTTCATAGCCAATCTACCTTCTTCTCGTCTTCTAGAATCATTTGATGCTTGTTTTACATGTGAGGTCTAGGGTTTTAGTTTAATTAGTGGGAGAAATAGGAACAAGTGCATCAGGTTCATCTTCTCAGAAGTGAAACCAGGAATTGTGGCTATTTAACCACTATCTTTCTATGACATCAGAGAGTTAATTACTGCTTAATCTGAAATGCAGTTCAAATCTTATGAATCTCTAGAAATGAATGATTTATTTCAGTTATAAATTATTCTCTCTACTCAGCAAATACACTAATGTAGAATACAGTACTGACACTCATATCATTGTGAGTTATGAAAAGTAGAAAGTTGTTTTTCTCTTACATAAATATACCAAGATATTTAAGGATTCTGATGTAGAAGTGAATTGTATAGTACTTCAACATTTAGAAAAAATAAAATGTTTTAATTTGTTCTAGAAACTTCTAGGGCTTTAATATTGTTATTATGATAAAACATTTGAGACAGTCAAATGAGTTAGAGGGTAAAGGACTAAATCTCGTGTTCTGAGAGTTTTCCAGCCTGCTTAGGCAGATACCAGGAACGTTTGTTTTGTTCCTAAACATGTTAAACACCAAAAAAATCACAGAGTTAAGTGTTAACTAGATAGTTATTTCAAGCACATAGAAAAAAATTAGGACAATCAAGAAATCCATAGAAATTTTACTTAAAATCAAACCCTCAAGTGTAGGTTACATTTTATTCAAGTTTTTAAAGATTATAAGATTGCTAGGACAAAACAAAGTCACTACAAGTTAATTACTGAAATCTTGTGACCTTTCTTTAAAAGTTACGTCAAGTAAAATAAAGCAAACCTTGATTATCTATCATATTGCTAGTTTTGTGCTACCATTTTGGTTTTTGCAAAATAAACACTAGTGAAGCTGATTTTGATTTATGAAATTCAGCAGAACTTTGTCCATTGTGAAGATCTCCTTTGACTAATAATTTTCAGGAAAAAATATAATTTTCTGTAAGGTTGTGCTGCCAGGCCACAAATGGTAGGTTACCGATATACAGTTAATTAGAGAAATTAAATATATGCATTTAGAAACTTTTGTAGAAAGTTGACATTGCAACGACATTCAAATATGTGATCAGTGTATTCATCTCACTGAACAGATTCTGGACCAGTCCAGGTACTACTGAATTTATGTGTGAGTCCATGGGATACATACTGCTCACTAGGCACGTGCATGTGGAACACATTAGTTATGACAGATAAGAAAATTAAAAAACAGAAAATGGTGCCAGGTGCAGCGGTTTCACCTGCAATCCCGGAGCTTCAGGAGGCTGAGGTGGGAGAATCGCTTGAGCCTAGGAGTTCAAGACCAGTCTGGGCAACATAGTGAGTTGTCTCAACAAAAAAGAAAGTAAAGCAAATTAGCCTGGTATGGTGGTATGCACCTGTAGTTAGTCCCAGCTACTTGGAAGGCTAAGGCAGGAAGATTGCTTGCACCCAGGAGGCTGCAGTGAGCCATGTTCATGCCATGGTACTCCAGCCTGGGTAACAAAAAAATGGAAAAATTGGTCCTTCACAGGTGTCTTACTACTGCTGCAAAGCACGTATTATGTGGGTCTTATACAAACATATTTATTTTAAAAATATAAATACATTATAGCTGATGTGGCAAAATTCCAAATCAACTCAAGTGAAATATGTTTTTATTTTATTTTGTGATTAAAACATTGACTAGAATAAGAAAACACAGCGAATCATTTTAATCTTATAAAAACCGTACCATGAGATCAGTGTTAAGCCAGAAATCATAATATGTTGTTATATTAGATTTCATTTTTCCTCAGAATTTCAAAGAACACAATAAGTATTCAAGGGAAAATTTTAAATCATTTTACTGAGGAGACTTTCCCGTGCATTGAAAATGAGAATATGCAAATAATCTGTCCCCTTCTCTCACCTCCTTTCTACCATCATTACTCTTGACCAGTGGTCTTCAAAGTGCAGTCAGACCAGCAATTTTAACATCACTTATCACTTGGAAACTTGTTAGGAATACAAATGTTTTTTCTTCATTCCAGACCTACTGAGATCACGCCTCTGAGTCTGGGACCGAGCAATCTGTGATTTGATAAGTCATCCAGGTGATTCTGATGCAAAATGAACTTTGAGAACCACTTCTCTTTACCAAGCTATTTCCATTACCGTTGGTTACCACAATAGCTTCCCAACTCTGATTCCCTTTCATTCCTTTCTCTATGTACGATTTATACTTACAAAAAAAAAACTATATTTCTCTATCTATTAAAAAAATTAATGATTTTCTAATACTCAGGCTAAAGGCCAAAATGTTTCACATGACCTGTAAGGCAGTTAAAGTCTGGTGCCCAATCTACCTCTCAGGTCACTTTTAATACCACTCCCTCACTCTCTTAGCCCTTGCCCCTCTGGTCTTTTCTCAGCCCTCTCTACTGGCTTATCCCAATTCTTTCCTGATTGATTACCTCTAACACACCCTTCAGGAGAAGTCTTTTTTTTTTTTTCCAGAAAAGTTCTCTGTAGCTTTCCAGGTTAAGAATCTCTTGCATCATTCTGTAAATGTGTAATTCTGATGTTTAATAGACCATGTATCTCCTAGGGTCTATCTCAACTGCATATTCATACGTGATTATTTGATTGCTCATCCCAACACCACAAATTAGTGTGTAAGCTCCTAGACAGAAAAGACCATGTCTGTCGTTTGGTTTTCATTGTTTCCCCAGAGCCTGGCACAGTGTTTACTCTGAGGCTGACATTCAAGAAATAAAACATAACTTGTTAAATGTCTGACTGCCAAATAAATGGACCCCTAAACTAGGGGTGGCTTACACTGCAAAGGGACAACAACGTTGGATGACTCTGGCTATGCTCCCTGTTAATACAGTTTTTTACGCTTCCCATCCACCTCAGGAACAAATACTATACTGACACTGTCCCAGCAGCAACCATCTTTGAAAAATAGGGCAATTCTTGCTCTTTTTTTTTCTGCTGCTATGATACAGCAGAGTATCAGCAGAGTTTAGCATACTGGAATCATTCCCGTCAAACATTACAGCTCAATGTGAATTTTCCAATACCAAGAATTGAACAAACCAGTCATCAGTGGCATTTTTTTTATGATTCATTGGGCTAAACTGGAGATTAACCATAATTTCCAGCTTTTTGTGGAATAAATGAAATCTCATTTTTAAACGATATCTTTACAAACATGCCTACTTATTTTTAGGGATTTACTATATAAGCAGAAATGTGTTTATTTTTTTTCTCTCAACACTCCCACTTCTGCCAAATTCAAATGTTTTTCACCAGCCCAAAACCTTCCTTTACCCCCCTCTAAAATTTAGGACAGAAAATTTAACCTTAAAACTTTAGAATAATACTTACTTAATATTATGCTTGATGACATTGAAAAATCTATTCCCATTTATTCTTCCTCTGGTAATCCTTAAAGGATGAGAGCTCCTGAAAATGCCCCTTAATTAGTGGTGATAGGAGAAATTCTGTATGGCTAACCTCAGCTAAAAATAAATGTTTCTAAGTTCTAAAACAAACAGAACTTCTATCCCTTCTTAAGGAGCTCAAAGACCTCTTTGTCTCTCACTCTGGGGCAAATCAGCTTGCCTTAGCCACTGGATGTTTTTCCCACTGGGTTTGAGGATTCCAATAATAAATTAACTTACAGGAGTGAACAATGGAGTAACTCCCCTCAAGGCCAAATAACATGGAATCTGCTCAAAGTCTCAAATCAAAAGTATTTTTAAATGTGGTTCACATAATGGATATTATTCATGCTTTGATCTTTTCAGCATCATCCTCACAAAGACAATCATCATCTGCATTATCATAATAAAATAAATAATGGTGTAATTTTTATGTGTGCATGGTAACTAATGTATATATTTATAATTCATATTTTATAAATTGCAAGGAATGTGTACGTATTTGTGAATAGAGTATGTTTATGTGTATATATGTATGTATATCTTCTACCTATGTGTAGGTAGAACCTCCCATATATGCATGTGTATGTATATCTGTCTTTTTAACTATACATAGAAAGATACCTATAGCGTATAAAGATATTTATAAAGAAAATATAAAGATACTACCTTTAAATATACATATGTGTGTATATATACATAAACATGCACACATAGAGAACCGAATACATATCTATTAAGAGAAATACAATTTTATTAAAAGATGAAAGGCAACAAAGTGGGGCTGTAAACCTGAAGGGTAAATTATTTCATACGTGGAATACAGGTGTCTAAACATTGCCTGCCACCTAACCCAAGAGTTACTATCCCTAACTTTTCTTGATAATGGACTATATCAGGTAATAACCTTAGGCTTCAAGAAAGGCTGGACTTCTTGGAAGCATTTGGGCATGAGTCATGAGTTTTGATTCTTCCAGGTAAAATGTGGTAATTCTTTCCAGTGATCTGTTTAGGAATGGATGTGTAAGATGATGATGGGAAGTCTACTGGCATCTCTGAGAGAAAATTTTTCTTGCAAAAAATAAAAAGACCCAGTGAAAGGACACTTTATTTGGACTGTTATTTTATGTAGCTGCTATGCTGAGGACAGAGGCCAACAGTAGAATAAAATTATGGAAAGTACCTGGGTCCTTGATGATGAGATTGATTTGCTGAGTATACCAACTCTGGAGTGACCCCACCTTTTATAATTCTTGTGATAATAGATTACAATATCATTGACATTACTTTAAATTGGGTTTTCTCTTGCCTGTAGGCTAAACAGCTTAACAGTTACAAGGAGCCTCTGAAAAATTGGCAGTATAATAATGTAATTTAAGACTGAAAATGGTGATGGTGAGCATTTTTCTAACAAAACCAGTTTTATTTGATTTTGGTGGAAAATTTTCCACTTGAAGAAAATTTTATCATATAAATACAATATATACTTGCCATATTAAATGCCAACCGTTTATGAGAATGTGATATAAACATGGAAAATATTATACCTGAAGAATGGGTGAATAGTGAGTGGGAATGAGACCGGGATGAGAGAGGCTTAGCTGAGTTTTTGGCAGTCCTTTCAAGGCAAAGGAGCAAATCTTATGTCTTGAAATCCATAAGGTAAATATTACTCAGAGGTCTAGGTTGTTAAAATATATACAGTGGCAAAAAGAAGTCAGCTTTTTAGTTATGGATTATTATATGGCTCCCTGAGAGGCCATATGAGATGATACCAAAACCACACAAAGAAGAGTGAGGACATTGATGTAGGACAGAATCCAGAACAGCCCAGAAACATTAAATGTGTCCTTATAATAAGAAGTGGAGGCATCAGGCATAGGGACAGCAGCGGGGAGAAGCCAGATCTTAGAGCAGTCCGGAAAGGTCCCAGAGCATATTCAGATTTTGTCTAGACTCAGGCAGTGTGCCTAGGTCTAGAAACATGCTAGATAGCTGTATCCAAGAAATCATTTGACATTTATAGTTTCAGTACTGATAAGACTAGGCAGACCCTACAAAATTATTGCTCTTTTTCTTTACTAGGTTATCTCTAACATGAGGTGAAATCTCCAAATAATGATATTCTGTATTCCTTATAGATAAGAATCTCTACATTTAAAAAAATTATCTTTGATACAAAACATTGGTGTTGGTGTAATATTGACCATCATCTCTGCCTACCATTTATTTTGTCTCCAGAAAAATAATGACCCTGTCTCAAAATGTACACAGTCAAGAGATTTAGAAAGTTAGTGGCCAACATGTTCAAAAATCTCTTAAGTTAGATAAGTAAATTTTCTTTTCTGTGAAGTCACCTACCCAGAGTGTAGGAACATAAGTGTATCCTCAAAACCCAGCTCTATACAGGTTAGAAAATCATCCTCTTAATTTAGTATTCTAAATTTACTGATCCATGCAGTAGTGAACATGTTGATGCACTTAAGGAAATTTTCATTTTACCTAATATCTGTGGCTTATCTATAGCAAAATTCTTCCTTTTATATGAAAAAAATCTTTCTTCAACAAATGGATTTTATAGTGTTAATACATCTTGATTCATTAGGTGACTCTAATTGATAAATATTGTGTAATCTGGTGGTCCTAAATGCATTGGATCAATTGTATGACAATCTGTTTGATTAATTGACAATAAATATAGAAATGGCTCCAAAACTGGCAATATTGTATCACTCTTTGGTCGTGGTATCAGGTATTGGCAGTATGCAGCTAGAATCTCACCTTGTCTTAATGTTGATTCTTGTATCTCACATCTGAGTTATTTGGCCTATGTCAATTACATTGGCCGACAGTTTTTTGTTTTTGTTTTTGGAAGAGACAGAATCTCACTTTATCACCTGGTTGTGCAGTGGCATGATTATAGCTCACTGCAGCTACAACTTTGACCTCCTGATCTCAAGCGATTCTTCTGCCTCAGCCTCCCTAGTAATACGCCACCGTGCCTGATATTTTTTTTCTTTTTTTTGAAATAAATAAATGATATTTTTATACTTTTATATTTTTATTATATATATATATATATATATATATATATATATACACACATATATATATGTTACTGCACTTTAGGTTCTGGGGTACATGTGAAGAACATGTAGGATCGTTGCATAGGTACATATGTTGCAATGCGGTTTGCAACCTCCATATCCGTCACCTATATCTGGCATTTCTCCCCATGTTATCCCTCTCTAACCTCCCTACCCCCGGTTATTCCCCACCAACAGACCCCAGTGTGTGATGCTCCCCTCTCTGTGTCCTTGTGTTCTCATTGTTCGACACCCGCCTGTGAGTGAGAACATGTGGTGTTTGATTTTCTGTTCTTGTGTCAGTTTGCTGAGAATTATGGTTCCCAGATTCATCCATGTCCCTACAAAGAGCACGAAATCATCATTTTTTTATGGCTGCATAGTATTCCATGGTGTATATGTGCTACATTTTCCTTGTCCAGTCTATCATTGATGGGCATTTGGATTGGTTCCAGGTCTTTGCTATTGTAAGCAGTGCCACAGTGAACATAAGTGTGCATGTGTCTTTATAATAGAAAAATTTATAATTCTTTGGATATATACCCAGTAATGGGATTGCTGGGTCAAATGGAGTTTCTATTTCTAGGTCCTTGAGGAATCACCACACTGTCTTCCACAATGGTTGAGCTAATTTACACTCCCACCAACAGTGTAAAAGTGTTCCTGTTACTCCACATCCTCTCCAGCATCTGTTGTCTCCAAGTTTTTTAATGATCGCCATTCTAACTGGCATGAGATGGTATCTCAATGTAGTTTTGATTTGCATTTCTCTAATGACCAGTGATGATGAGCATTTTTTTTTATATGTTTGTTGGCCTCATCTATGTCTTCTTTTGAAGAGTCTGTTCATGTCCTTCGCCCACTTTTGAATGGGTTTGTTTTTTTTGTAAATCTGTTTGAGTTCTTTGCAGAGTCTGGATATTAGCCCTTTGTCAGATGGGTAGATTGCAAAAATTTTTCCCATTCTGTTGGTTGCCGGTTCACTGTAATGATTGTTTTTTTGCTGTACAGAAGCTCTGGAGTTTAATCAGATCCCATTTGTCTATTTTGGCTTTTGCTGTCATTGCTTTTGGTGTTTTAGTCATGAAGTCCTTGCCTATGCCTATGTCCTGAATGGTTTTGCTTAGGTTTTCTTCTAGGGTTTTTATGGTGTTAGGTCTTATGTTTAAGTCTTTAATCCATCTGGAGTTAATTTTAGTGTAAGGTGTCAGGAAGGGGTCCAGTTTCTGCTTTCTGCCCATGGCTAGCAAGCTTTCCCAACACCATTTATTAAACAGGGAATCCTTTCCCCATTGCTTGTTTTTGTCAGTTTTGTCAAAGATCAGATGACTGTAGATGTGGGGTGTTGCCTCAAAGCCCCTGTTCTGTTCCATTGGTCTATATCTCTGTTTTGGTACCAGTACCATGCTGTTTTGATTACTGTAGCCTTGTAGAATAGTTTGAAGTCAGGTAGCGTGATGCCTCCAGCTTTGTTCTTTTTGCTTAGGATTGTCTTAGCTATGCAGGCTCTCTTCTGGTTCCATATGAAGTTTAAGGTGTTTTTCTCCATTTCTGTGAAGAGGGTCATAGGTAGCTTGATGGGGATAGAATTGAATCTATAAATTACTTTGGGTAGTATGGCCATTTTCACAATATTGATTCTTCCTAACCGTGAGCATGGAATGATTTTCCATCTGTTTGTGTCCTCTCTTATTTCGTTGAGCAGTGGTTTGTAGTTCTCCTTGAAGAGGTCCTTTACATTCTTTGTTAGCTATATTCCTAGGTATTTTATTCTCTTTGAGCAATTGCAAATGGTGGTTCGTTCTTGATTTGGCTCTCTTTAAGTCTCTTATTGGTGAATAGGAATGCTTGTGATTTTTGCACATTGATTTTGTATCCTGAGACTTTGCTGAAGTTGCTTATCAGTTTCAGGAGATTTTGGGCTGAGACAATGGGGTCTTCTACATATACAATCATGTCTGCAAATAGAGACAATTTGACTTCCTCCTTTCCTAATTGAATACCCTTTATTTCTTTTTCTTGCCTGATTACTCTGGCTAGAACTTCCAATACTATATTGAATAGGAGTGGTGAGAGAGGGCATCCTTGTCTAGTGCCAGATTTCAAAGGCAATGCTCCCAGTTTTTGCCCATTCAGTATGATATTGGCTGTGGGTTTGTCGTAAATAGCTTTTATTATTTTGAGATACGTTCCACTGATACCTAGTTTCTTGAGAGTTTTTTAGCATAAAGCGCTGTTGAATTTTGTCAAAGGCCTTCTCTGCATCTATTGAGATAATCATGTGGTTTTTGTCTTTGGTTCTGTTTGTGTGGTGGATTACGTTTATAGACTTATGTATGTTGAGCCAGCCTTGCATTCCTGGGATGAAGCCTACTTGGTCGTGATGGATAAGCTTTTTGATGTGCTGTTGCAATCAGTTTGCCAGTATTTTTTTGAAGATTTTTACATCTATGTTCATCATGGTTATTGGCCTGACGTTTTCTTTTCTTGTTGGGTCTCTGCCTGGTTTTGGTATCAAGATGATGTTGATCTCATAAAATGATTTGGGAAGGATTCCCTCTTTTTGGATTGTTTGGAATAGTTTCAGAAGGCACTCCTTCTGAAGTGGTATCAGTTCCTCTTTGTACGTCTGGTAGAGGAGCTGAAGTGGTATCAGCTCCTCTTTGTACGTCTGGTAGAATTTGGCTGTGAACCCATCTGGACCTAGGCTTTTTTTTGGTTGGTAGGCTATTAATTGCTGCCTCAACTTCAGACCTTGTTATTGGTCTATTCAGGGTTTCAGTTTCTTCCTGGTTTAGGCTTGGGAGGGTGCAAATGTCCAGGAATTTATCCATTTCTTCCAGGTTTACTGGTTTATGTGTATAGAGTTGTTTTTAGTAATATCTGATGGTAGTTTGTATTTTTGAGGAATTGTATCATTTTTTATTGCATCTATTTGATTCTTCTGTCTTTTCTTTTTTATTAGTCTAGCTAGCAGTTGTCTATTTTCTTGATCTTTTCAAATAACCAGCTCCTGGATTTACTGATTTTTTGAAGGGTTTTTTGTGTCTCTATCTCCTTCTGTTCTGCTCTGATCTTAGTTATTTCTTGTATTCTGCTAGCTTTTGAGTTTTTTTTTATCTTGCTCCTCTAGCTCTTTCAATTCTGATGATACGGTGTCAATTTTAGATCTTTCTTTGCTCCTCATGTGTGCATGTATTGCTATAAATTTCCCTCTAAACACTGCTTTAAATGTGTCCCAGAGATTCCGTTACGTTGTGTATTCATTCTTGTTGGTTTCAAAGAACATCTTTATTTCTGCCTTCATTTCATTATTTATCCAGTTCACATTCAAGAACCAGTTGTTTAGTTTCCATGAACTTGTGCAGTTCTGAGTTAGTTTCTTAATCCTGAGTTCTAATTTGATTGCACTGTGGTCTGAGAGACTGTTATGATATCCATTCTTTTGCATTTGCTGAGGAGTGATTTACTTCCAATTATGTGGTCAATTTTAGAGTAGGTGTGATGTGGTCCTGAGAAGAATGTATATTCTGTGGATTTGGGGTGGAGAGTTTTATAGTTGTCTATTAGGTTTGCTTGGTCCAGATCTTAGTTCAAGTCCTGGATATCCTTGTTAATTTTCTGTCTCATTGAGCTGTCTAGTATTGACAGTGGAGGGTTAAGTCTCCCACTATTATTGTGTGGGAGTATAAGTCTCTTTGAAGGTCATTAAGACTTGCTTTATGTATCTGGGTGCTCCTGTATTAGGTGAGTATATATTTATTATCATTAGCTCTTTTTGTTGCATTGATCCTTTTACCATTATGTAATGGCCTTCTTTGTCTCTTTTGATCTTTGTTGATTTAAAGTTTATTTTATCAGAGACTATCCATCCCTTTATTTTGAGACTGTGTGTGTCCTTGCATGTTAGATGGGTTTCCTGGTTAGAACACACGGATGGGTTTTGGCTTTTATCCAATTTGCCAGTCTGTGTCTTCTAATTGGAGCATTTAGCCCATTTACATTTAAGGTTAATATTATTATGTGTGAATTTGATCCTGCAATTTTGATGCTAGCTGGTTTTTCTGCCCATTAGTTGATACATTTTCTTTATTGTGTTGATGCTATTTACCATTTGGTACATTTTTGGAGTGGCTGGTACTGGTTGTTCCTTTCTATGTTTAATGCTTCTTTGAGGAGCTATTGTAAGGCAGGCCTGGTGGTGATGAAATCTCTCACCATTGCTTATTCGTAAAGAATTTTATTTCTTCTTCGCTTATGAAGCTTAGTTTGGCTGGATATGAAATTCTAGATTGGAAATTCTTTTCTTTAAGGATGTTGAATATTGGCCCCACTCTCTTCTGGCTTGTAGGGTTTCTGCCAAGAGATCCACTTTAAGTCTGATGGTTTTCCCTTTGTGGGTAACCCAACTTTTCTCCCTGGCTGCCCTTAGCATTTTTTCCTTCATTTCAACCCTGGCAAATTTGACAATTATGTGACTTGGGGTTGCTCTTTGTGAGGAATATCTTTGTGGGGCTCTCTGTATTTCCTGGACTTGAATGTTGGCCTGCCTTGCTAGGTTGGGGATGTTCTGGATAATATCCTGAAGAGTGTTTTCCAGCTTGGATTCATTCTCTCTGTTACATTCAGGTACACCTATCAAATGTAGATTAGGTCCTTTCACATAATCCCATATTTCTTGGAGGCTTTGTTCATTTCTTTTCACTCTTTTTCTCTAATCTTGCCTTCTCATTTTATTTCATTGAGTTGATCTTTAATCTCTGATATCCATTCTCAGCTTGGTTGATTTGGCTATTGAAACTTGTGTATGCTTCACGAAGTTCTTGTGTTGTGTTTTTCAGCTCCATCAAGTCATTTATATTCTTCTCTAATCTGTTTATTCTCTTTAGCATTTCATCAAACCTTTTTTCAAGGTTCTTAGGTTCTTTGCATTGGGTTAGAACATGTTCTTTTAGCTCAGAGAAGTTTCTTAATTCCCACCTTCTGAAGCCTGTTTCTGTCAATTCATCAGACTCATTCTCCATCCACCTTTGTTCTCTTGCTGGTGAGGAGTTGTGATCCCTTGGAGGAGGAGAGGCACTCTGGTTTTGGGTGTTTTCATCCTTTTTGCACTAGTTTCTTCCCATCATTGTGGATTTACCTACCTGTGGTCTTTATGGTTGGTGACTTTCTGATGGGGTCTCTGAGTGAATGCCCTTTTTGTTGAAGTTATTTCTTTCTGTTTTTTAGTTTTCCTTCTAACAGTCAGGCCCCCCTGCTGTAGGACTGCTGGAGATCTACTCTAGACCCTGCTTGCCTGGGGATCACCTGCAGTAGCTGCAGAACAGTAAGGGTTGCTGCCAGTTTATTCTTCTGTTATCTTTGTCCCAGAATGAAATCTGTCAGATGTCAGCCTGAGCTCTCCTTTATGAGGTGTCTCTTTGGATATACAGGCATTGGGGAGGTGCTTGAGGATACAATCTGTCCCTTATAGGAGCTCAAATGCTGTGCTGGGAGCTCTGTTGTTCCATTCAGATCTGCTGGGCAGATATGTTTAAGTCTGCTTCAGTGGAACTCAAAACTGCCTTTTTTCCAGGTGCTCTGTCCTGGGAAGGTGGGACTTTATTTATAAGTTCCTGATGTCCTGCTGCCTTTATTCAGAGATGCCCTGCCCAACCAGGAGGTAGCCTAGTCACAATCTGCCAGCAGAGGTATTGCTGAGCTGCCATGGGCTCTGCCCAGCTGCTGTGTGAACTTCCTTGTGGTTTTGTTTTCAGAGGTATAGTAATGGTGGTCTGCCTCAGTAATGGCGGACTGCCACAGTAATGGCAGACTGCCTCGGTAATGGCGGAATGCCTCAGTAATGGCGGACTGTCTAATTTTTAAAAAACTTTTTGTAGAGACGGGTCTCCCTATGTTGCCCAGGCTGGCCTTGAACTCCTGGTCTCAAGGGGTCCATCTGCCTTAGCCTCCCAAACCACTAGTATTACAGGTATGAACCACGGCACCCAGCTGCAACCTTAACCCCACTCCAACTGGGTCTACTTCCCAGTGACCTAAAGTGGAAAAAATTTGTTCTTTGCCTATAGTATTTTATACATATTTTCTACAGAAGAGGTTTCAGAATTTATAGAAATATTTTTTAAAAAAATCATTTAGTGACAGTAGAAACTTTAGTGTCATCTTCCTTATACATGCTTAAGCTCTTAAAATTTCATTCTCAAAGAGGAAATGTGGACATAGATCATGAATATCATTAAAATGCATATGTAGAAATTCTTGAAACTGACATGCATTTCAGCAACTGGCAAACATCCTCTACTGTAAATAGCCCTGGGTTGAGTCAGATGATTTGCACTTTGATTTACTAGCTAGAAACCTTGGATAAGAGACTTAATCTCCTTAGTGTCTTATATTCTCATCTGTTAAATAGGTATGCCCATATCTTCTCTAATTGATTTATGGGGGTATGTTACAAGCATTAAAATGGTGAAGGAGGTAAAAGCTTTGTAAAACATGTACACTATTTAGATACAGCCATTTTAACCTGGCAATTTCGACTCAGTTGATCATTTTGATATTACTTAGCTATAGTTTTTTAAATGATGTACTGATAAGGAGATACTTGGATAAATAGTATAGAAAAATGCCCTAAATAATCATGGCAGAAACAATGTGTTTGTCTTTCTCAAAAAATTATCAGAGGTACCAATCCAGGGCTGGAATGGTGGCCCTACAATGCCGTCAGTGGACCAGGCAGCAGTCTCTCCTCTCCCTTGCCTTTGTGTAGCTTCCATTCTTAACACTGCCTCAGTGAGTTCTAGCCATTTCATCTGTAGTCTCTGCAACAGGAAGAAGGAGGAGATGGAAAGGGTAAAAGGGCTTCTTTCTCAGCTGAGTCATTCCACTGCAAAACCCATTCCTGGAAGACACACACAGTGCCTTCTCCTTGGTTACTCTAAGAGAGTCAAGAAAATGAGTCTTTTAGCTGAAGGTCATCAAAAGTTTACTGTGGTCTATAAAACAAAATGTCAAACTTCTGCTTTTTCATTACAAAAAAATAGTAAAAAACAAATCCGTATCTCTTTCTTGAGACCCACTCTTTCCTATCCCTGAACATCCCACACCCCTACCCCCTCTCCCCATGCTAAGAAATGGGACAGTAATGCTCCACTGGAATGAGAGATGGGCTGATACTCAAAGATACCTCAGAAATATGCACTTGGAAATAAAGAACATGCTTTTAATTTTTGATGTGTTCATTTTGATTATTTGAAAATATTAAATTCTCATTTGTTCATTGATTTTTTTGGAAAATATTTATTGAGCACCTACTCTGTAGTAAATATGACAGAAAATGTTTATACAGATGGTTATTTCAAAATGTAAGTGCATTAGAAATATTAAAATATGGCAAACTCAGAGCATAAATAAGTTGGGTACAAGGGCAGTATTTAAATGCGATGGTAGGAGGTCGAATTTAGGCTGAGATTAAAACCAGTTCTTTACAAAATTATAGTATTTCTACTATTAACTAACACTTATAGCAAGGCTTATAACTCATTGGACACAAATGCATGTGAGATCTTGTCACTTGTGTTTCTTTTCCACGTAAATCACCCTAGAGGACCATAAAAGAATTGCCAAGGGTGAGTTATACAGGGAAAAAGAAATTATGAGAACCACCCCACACAAATATTTCTTCTCTTATTGTATTAATCACTTACCTAGTAAACTGATTATCACTGCCTGTGTTACTCTAATGTGATTAAACCATATTCAAACAGCATTGCTAACATCCTATGAGAAACTCAGTAAAACTCCCAACAGATCTAGGTGGTAAAAGAGAACATTAAATATAATTGTCTTCCCTGTTTTTACTTGATGAAAGAATACCATTTTGATTTTAAAATAATCTTATTTTAGATTATATATAAATGTAGTTAGAGTATTTTTCACCAGCAACCATTTGTCTTCTCTAAAGCTGTCAATTCTCTTTTTTTAATATGAGGATTTAGATTATAGTTAATAATATGACTGTTCCATCCAACAGCAGTCATTGGGTACTTACAATGCACCATGTGCTGTACTAGCACAAGATGAGACAAAAATAAGTATCAGGGAAAAGGCTACATTTCTTAAACCCACTTGCCCACATCATCATGTTGTGTTTATGGGACTGTGGCCAGATACTGCCTAATCCCATTGAACCAACAGTAAAATTTCCATTTCAACCTCGTCTACTTCGATCTATTAATGGCTCCTTTTACAATGGGGAGAGTCTAGGTGCATTCACTTTAGATAATTATCTGTGTTTGTGGAATCAATTTGGATCCATTTTAGACTATGGCCTATGCCAAGAAGAGGGGAGTTTGTTACTTGCCTTCAGGGCTCTTGATTCATCTCCTTGCGTGAGCAGCCTATGAGCCTGCCCTGTGTTTGAGAGGAAGCTCCTTGTATTGGAGCACATGTGGTTTGGCAGAGCCTGGTGTGAACATGTAACTGCCAGTAACCAGTGCTGGGTTCCAAGGCTGCATGCTTATTATAATCTCAGCCTGATCATTATCATGTCTCTGGCAGGGCCTGCTTCAAAGGAGCCTTGCTTGTGATTTGAGGGAAAAAAGCCAATAGAAGACACATCTAGAAAAACTAGTTGGCATTGCTTTGTGTGATTCAGCTCTGGATTATTCCTATAAAGGAAGAAAAGGCAGAGGAGGATGGTCTCAGGCAGTGCACCATCCTTGTAGTCGGAAGATAGTGGGATGCTTCTGCTTCACATTAAGCTTTTAAATAAATGCATATGCATTTATTGCATGATTACCATGTGCAGAACAGCATGGAGAATCATAAAGATGTAAAAGGCAAACATCCTGATCTTTGATGAGCTACAGTTTCATTGGGGAGGCATAATAAATATACATGAAAGAGGATAAAAAATGAGAATCTATAATAACTAAATAACTAATAAAGTTTGTATTGTAATTGCTATGAAGGCTCAGTCAAATATTTTGGTTTTTAAGGTTTACAGTGTACTTATTTCATCTTTTGGATCAAACAGAAGCACCATAAAATGTTTTCATAGGTAAATAACGGGCAATAACATATTCGTTCAAAAATACCTCATGATGAATGACTGACTCAATATTCACTCACAGGTAGATTCCATAGAGGTAGAACTTATGAGGAAGTCTGTTGTGACTTATATTACATGTGATATGCCAAGGCTTTGTTTTGCAAATTAAAATTCTTCTAGTGCTAGACAGGGTGAAGGGTGATGACAGTAGCCACTGAGGCAGCCACTAATCAGCCCTAGTTCATTATCATCAAAGACGAACGCAAGGTTAGTGTTGCTGAGTTCTCATATCATTTCAAGAGAAGCCAGAAATAAGAATTTTGAAATTCCCTAATATGTATGGCACTCATTTGTTGGTTGGGAGGAAGTGGTGGCTACGGGAATGGGCCTGTTGTTTTCAAGAGCCATCAATGTGCAGTGCTCTTGGCAGCAATAGATCTTCATCCAGCTTTCCTCACCAACTTTGGGTATCAAGGACAGGATTGTCATGTGTTTTAAGAAAATAGTACACTGGAAATACGCTAATCAATATGTAAAGTACTCAACCACTACATACTAGATATAAAATAAGAGATGAAGTAGTTCAAGGGATTTTGGAAGCAAACATCTAAATACCAAATAGAAGTAATTCTCTTTCTAAATATCACCCTTCATAGTCTCTTCAATTTAGGGAAAAAAAAGCTGTAGCTGCCTTTTCTTGTTAGAAGTCTTACCTGAGCTAATCTTTTTGATTTGCACAGATTACTATGTGGCCAAGCCTCGCAATTTGCTTTAAACTTCTTTGTGTCAGGAAGGTAAGGAGAGATTTCAATTCTCTCGTGGGTTCTTGAGTGGATGTAAGTGTTGAGTAACAAGTCACACCTTTTGTTTGTACCTGCTTTAACTGAAGAATTCAGGAGGCTAAAGAAATCAGTTTCCTTTTCTTTGCCCAGTCTATAATTTTTTCATCCAACAAATAGGATTGGATAATCAAAATCAATGATATAAGACCGGCATTTCACATTTTATGATAATGTCCTCCAAAGTATGCTTGATCACTCTGAACAGTAGCTCTTGGTTACCATGACATGGAATAATGGGAAAACCACTCTCACATTGAAAGGAATCCCTTGTTTGTTTTATTGTTTTGTTTTATTACTGAGTTATGCTACTGTTAACAAAAGACATCACTATTAAGCACATCCCATCTAATAATACTGTGTACCTCCAGTCATGTTAGTGGTTCTGTAGCTCTGGTGACATCCAAGCTTCCCAACAGAATCTCCCATTGCCACTGAAGTCCAGAGACCCAGATGTGAAGTAAACCTGGTCCACAGAAGAAGCTGTTTTTGATGGCCACACTGCCATCTCTGACATACAGCAATTCTCTAGGATCAGGCAAATGGGCAGAGAGGGACTCTTTCCCCTGCTAGTATCCTAAGTGAACGCTGCTCCATGGCACCAAAGCTCTTTTTTTTTTTTCAGATCAAATTCTCACTTTTGAAAAATAAAATTTAAATTAAAATGTCTATTTTGGCAAATGGATTATATTTCTTTTCAAAGATTCATATATAATCTTTGGATTTAAAGAAATATCTTAAAAATTCCACATCTTTCATCAATATTTTTCTAGCAACATAGGTTTTTTGTTCAGCCATTTGTGAAGATTTTTACACATAATTTTTTTCATTTGAAATGCCTTCTGAGAAGAATAATACTAGAAGTATGATTAATTAAACAATTATACAGTGAGTCAATTTCTTGATTTCAGATTTCTGATAAAGATATAATTCTCCCCAGCCAAGTTTCCAATGAACTCTCCAAATTATTAGAATTAGGGGAATTACATTTTTATTTCTGGAACCAATATTAAAGGTAACGTATACTAGCTAGATTTTTCTCTGAGAATGAACTAAGTTTGCAGGAACTCCATATATATGTGTGCATAGATACATGATAGATGGATAGATAGGTAGATAGATAGATAGATAATCTCCATAGAAGACACTAAGAAACCTACCTGCTATATTTCTGCATTGCTTTCAACCAAAAGCCCTGTGGGAATAGGGCAATACCAATGCTGAGGTGCATGACTGGTTTCAGCCAGTATTTAAACAAAAGAAGGGCTGGGAGGAGACAAGGGGTGAGGACCCCCCCTCCCAAGCCCATCACCTCCACCTGTTGACATGAAAATACTCTCAGCTTCCAGGCTTGTATTTTTAATTCATGTACATTAAATGATTCAGAGTCTGGCAGGAGGAAACACTCGTAGGAGTGCTTTGTTTAGCTGTGTTTTGTAGCTGTGATGTTTTGAAGATCAGGTTTTTTTTGAGAGCACACAGCTAGATAGCAAAGCTGGCACAGAGTTTCTGGGCTGAGAACAGAGAAAGTGAGAAGCATGCCCTGGAACCTGGATTATGTGGGTCATAAGGACAAGAATGCATCCGTGGTATCTTCTCACAGTGTTCAGGTGGTTGCTATTGCTGTCATTGTTTTTAAATGTGATTTCTATAGAGATTCTCTCAGTGTGAACTATACTTGGATTGTTGAAAATTGTTCAGTATTTCCTCTTATGACCTTAAGAAAAAGAAAAATGTTGTCAAGGAAAGTGGTAAAATAATAGGGTATTTTTAATGTACTTAGACCATGAGAATTCCTGATGATTTCTGAAAAGTTTAATAATACCATCTTAGGCAGAACAGAGTCTCTTACACACTTATGTAGAAAAAAATGAATTAAAACTCAAATCTTAACCAAACATAAGGGAGGAATTTATTTAATATCACAAAGAATAAATTACCATTTATTCAATGGCAATAATAGCAATTGAGGTGGGGCAGCAGGGGCAGGAAACAGGGAGAAGGACTAGCAAGTACCTGAAGGGTAAGGAGTGTGGGGTGTGGTTTACAATTTTAAAGTGGCTGTTTGGCCTGCAGAGTGGCTCACACCTATAATCCCAACAATTTGGAAGGCTGAGAGGGGAGGATCAGCTATGATTGTACCACTGCACTCCAGCCTGGGTAAGAGAGTGAGAGCCTATCTCTAAAAAACTAAAAATAAGTTAAATAAATACATAAAGCAGGTGTTCAAGGAAGTGAACTGCAAAGTGATGTTTGAGCAAAGAACCGGGGTAAGTAACAAAATTTATTAAAAAAAAAATTCTTTTTTATCTTCCCTTCATGGGGAGCTAAATTAAATTGTAAGTATTTGAAAAGAGCAATATTAGAATACTTCATTCCATTAGGCAATACCTGAGAAAGTTGTATACAGACTGCAGGAGACCTGTGATCACCTCAAAGGATGGCCCTGGGGTTCTGTAAGATCATAGCAACTTCAGCTTTATTCAGGGTAGTTGTAGGATTCCATGTAACTTTCCTCCCTCTTTTTGAGAATTAGGAATGTACTCCTTCTATGCTTGTATCCTTAAGGGCTTTTATTTAATAAACAGAAACATCCCACTCTCTGGGCAGTGTAATAGCAACAAGAACAGTGGGAAGAGTCCCAAAGAGGAATTGAAAGCCAAGTTCTGGGCTGAGTGGTCCCTTAGTAGCCTTGAGACTTTGAGCAATGCATTTAATTTCACTGTTTCAGTTTTCTCATCTGCTAAGTGATAAGTAGGTAACAAGATCCTTCAAGCTCTTTGTAAGTTGTAAATGTTTAGGATTTCCAAAATTCTGTTATTTTATCACTTGTTTCTGAGCCTTCACCTGAAACAGAGGGTGGCAGGATAGCAACTGTCTTGTGGAAAGTTCTGTGGGTGACTCAACAGGCCAAACAAGGAATCGGGAAGATTCCTTTATACCTGTGCCCATGTAAATCCTCTCTGTGAGTTTTCAGCTGAGGTCGTTTATTGCATAACCTGTTAGTGACCTTGCCAAAGTCCTCCTTACCCATTACTCAACCCGCATGCCAAGCTGCTTCACCTCCTGCTACTGTTTCCCAGGAGTTTACAGCTGCACTTCATTGCTTGAAGCTGTGAAGCTGTGCTTTGAAGTTGCGCTTTGAAGTGTCCTCACACTTGTGGTTGTCCTGTTTTATCTCAGGATGCCCAGATTCCAGGAATCCTAAGGTAATTCCTCATGTGGAAGTTCAGTGAAATTTTGCTGCATTATGACTTACTGAAGAGTCAAGTGGGCTTGGCACGGTGGCTTACACCTGTAATCCCTTTACTTTGAAAGGCCGGGGCGGATGGATGACCTGAGGTTAGGAGTTCAAGACCAGGCTGGCCAACATGGTGAAACACCATCTCTACTAAAAATACAAAAATTAGTCTGGTGTGGTGGTGTGTGCCTATAATTCCAGCTACTCGGGAGACTGAGGCAAGAGAATTGCTTGAACCTGGGAGGCGGAGGTTGCAGTGAGCTGAGATTGCACAACTGCACTCCAACCCGGGTGACAGAGCCAGACACCATCTCAAAAAAAAAAAAAAAAAAAAAAAAAAAAAAAAAAAAGTTAAATGAAGAGTGGCTGCATTCTGGCACTGGAATGGTGTTATTTACTTTCTTTCATTTTGGTGCAAAAGAATATTTGCTGAAAATATCAGAGCTCAAAAGTCCAAAGTCCAATTTAATATTCCATTTACTCTTCCCTGCTTCTATAAACACTACTGAATATATCAACCCATATTGGTCATCTTTCTTTTCTGAAACAAGGAAGCAGTATTGTGGTATAGCAGAAAGAACACAGGTATAATCTGGAGATGAACAAATTAAATTTGAATTGCAACTCTGCATTTTACTTGGCTGGGTATGTGGAAAAGTACTATTGCTGCTATTGATTGTAATAATTTTATGTAAGTATATATTACTACTGCCTGATAAGGTTTCATTTTCTTTAAAATACAGATTGTAATATCCATTTCACACAACTTTGTGAAAATTGATAAGAGAGTATATGTGTAAAACAATCACTAAATGCCCAGCATTTGAAACATACTAGATTTCTCCTTTTGAACATTTTTATTCAATATTGTTAGGCTTAAAGCAATTATTTTATAATTATTTCATGCCTATAAACCTTGTGTCATTAATCTCCTAATAAAATTTGTGAAAAAAGACCCAGTGCCACACATTTCTTTAGCCTCTTCAGTACAGTGACTGAACTACTTGAGGACTTTTTAATCTGTTCATAATATTCCATTTAACATTAGCATGTTAAATTGTTAGCATTTAACACAATGCTAGACACATAAAACTTGCTCAATAAATATTTTATGAATAAGTGGGTTTCCTCATTTATTTGCCTGTGCCTCTGTTCAAATGCATGGGTCCAATTTACTGCCCTTAAATTAGTTTTCTTTCAATCAAAATTTCATTGGAATTTTGGTTGACTGGCCGCAGTCATCTGGACCTATCATAACTTACTTCAGAGTACATCAGATCATCAGAGGCTTCCAGGCCCATACTCTAGAATACTTTAGGTTCTGTCCTAGTGCTTTAAGGGAGCCAGACTGCCCAGAAAGTGACAAGCACATACAAGGATGTGTTTTAAATTTAGATAATAGTATATGAAGGCCCAAATAGGTCATATATATATCAATATATATTCTTATATAAGAGATATGTATCCAGGCTTAACCTGATGTCACATTCTAAAAGTCAACATTGATTATTTTGTCACCCAGGTAATTAGCATAGTGCCTTACAGTGTTGCAGCCTTTCTACTACTTAGCTCAACTAGGTCTGAGTTCTTGTCTCACAACCAGCAAGAATTAGGGAGACAAACACTAGAGAGTGAGTGGAGTAGAATGTATTAAGTCAAAGGAAAGCTCATAGCAAAGCAGGGATGCAGGAGGTGGTTCCCTTACCCAAAGGTGATAAAGTCCGTCTCCTGTGGCTGGGTCCAGGGCCTTTTATGCACTCAGAAAGGGTTGTGGATGCAGACTGGTTTGTGAGTATGCAAAAAATGTTAAATCGAGGCACCACTCAAAGGTAGGCATGACAGTGTAGAAAATAGGAAATGGTAGGTATATGTAAAATAGGTGAAGGGTGGGGACCAATCAGAGGAAAGCACACCAAATAAGACAAGTTCTCAGTCTATTCTCAGGATTTAACTGTAGCTTGGCTTGCAGGCTTTAAACTGCCTTTGGCTTACAGGTGGGGTTTTGCCTGGGACCCACCCTATCTGCATAGGCATTTGGCTGCCTCCTGCTGTGGTCAATAGATAGTTAAATAATCTGTATACCAAATCCTGCAACACACAATTTACTTATATAACTAACCCGCACATGTACTCATGAACCAAAAATAAAAGTTAAAAAAAAGTCAGCACTGTTCCAAGTATAACTGGCAAATGTCCAAGAAGACAATCAGTGTTCCTTAGGTCGCCCAACTTAGTTTTCTTAAATGACAGTTTTAATATTTTCGAGGAAAACTTCTGCTAGATTTTTGCTCGTATATCCAAGAATCACAATGAAAATAATTATTGCTGAATGGTGTGCTATTTTGGGATCTTTATATTTGTATTCCTTGCACTAAAAAGAAGAGAGGAAGGCCAAGTTGCCAGTCATCTAAATAAATATGATGAGGTAAATTTAAATGTATTGAGCAACTACAAAAGAAATGTGCTTAGCCATGTGGTCTCAAATTTTACTTTGGACAAGAATCAGTTGAGTAGTTTATTAAAATTATGGCCTGGGTGGATATCAGGAATCTGCATTTTATCAAGGGACCCAGGTGATTCTGACTCAGTAAGAGAAACCCTGTCTAAGAATGTACAGTGCAGTCACTACTTAGGGAGAGCTTGTAATATCTATAGCCAAACAGAAATCATTTCAAATTCCAGCACTGCCTTTTGCTGTCTTTGTGAGTATGGGAAATTATACAACATTTTTGAACCTCAATTTCCAGCTGTAAGACTGGGTAATTTCTTATCAAACAGGTGAGATAAAATGAGATATATGCCTAGACCATTTTATATATCAAAAAGTAATTGCTGAATGAGAATTATGTATTTCTACATATGTAATATGCAAAATTGTTTCTTTACTGTTTGTGTCCTTCTAAATGTAATAGGTCACTGTTAACTCTAATGGGAAAATGTATTGTGGATGCTAATATTCTAACCTAGGTTCAGCTCCTTAATTCGTCTCTGATTACTCAAGGATGGAAGCCTTGAGAACCACCAGCTAGTGAGATTATGGAATCTAAAGGTGGTGTTTACTTATGAATTAGATCAAAGGACTTTTTTTTTCCGTGTTGCAGTAGACAAAAGTTGTTAAAGAAAAGGTATAATTTTATACACTCCATTGCCCTCAATTGTAATGTAAGAAAAAACTTCATTGATTTCTGGCTCTGTAACTCCATTTAACTCCTGATGTAATTTCTCACAAGAGTAAATTACCTGTAAATTAATCTGCTTCAAGGCCCCCTGGAATTCCTGATGCAAATGTAGGTAGAGGCTGGAGAGTTTAATAAATAGGTTGTTCAGTGCCAGCCCAGAGCCCTTCATTGCAAGAAGGATCCTGATGGGAACCCAAGCCTCAGGTAAGACTGAGAAGATTTTCCTGACCTAGAATTACACTGAGAACAACACCCTGTGAGAAGTTTTCCTGGTACCCCAGAGGTCAGGTCGCTGCTTCTCTCCTTCTGTCATGCACTTGATCTTCACACCTCCACAGCCTTGTGTTAATGCACTGTCCTGGATGGTTCCCACGTCTGTCTTTCACTGACGATGTAGTTTGTAGTTTCCTCATTTTTAACATCTGTATAGAAGATAATGCAAGGCCTCGAATGAATGAATAAAAAATGAATAAATAGCTACATACCAAACACCTGGACTGAGTAGTTCTGTCCAGTGTTTACATAATTGTAACTGTGCCTAAATATAAAAAGGTAAAATTGGTTCCATTTGTACATGTAGTTCCTTTAAATCTAACAAAATATTTCATACATTAGTGCTTTAGCGTTATAGAAAAAAGTAATTACCCTTATGATTTGTTGAGATATGCAGATGCAAAAGAGAGATTTTATTGTTGTCTACTTTATACTGAAGTATTTCAGGGAAATTTTTAGCAGGTATATCTCTAAGAAAAGGTCTCAAATCATAGAAAATCAAGGAAATATTTTAAGATAGCTTCAAATTTACTCATAAAAAATTTGAAGTGAATTCAATCCATATTCATCATTAAAAAAGATTTTGAGGGGCCTACTAATCGATTATACACAAAATGTATAGAAAAGAGCTATTACAATTTTGGAATAAAATTTTGGAATAAATATTTTTATATAAAATAAATGCTGAAATATTTTTATAAATGTTATCTTATAATTTACGTATTTTACAAATGCTAAAAACCCCAATGTGTATTTAACTTGAAGCCAGGTAATGACATGCATGGGGAAAATTTCATTTTTCTAGAAAACATTCTTGCTAGTTTTGAATGAGCTATACTTAATCACAGTGTGCCTGAAATAAAGTCAGGTTGGACATCTCCCTAGACAAGTAGGGTGCTCCAACCATAACTTACCCTCCTTAATGTGGTATTTTCTCTCCACCAAAAGGTTTAGTCCATTTTAAAATGGTAACTCAATTTCAGGTATTATCAACAAGATCTTTGATGACTCCCTCTCATTAAGAGAATGTTGGCCAAAAGCTCATTATACCATTTCCATTTATATTAAAGGAGAACCAGTTGTACTCTTAAGCCTCTTATGTATAGCTCCAGATAATAAATATGCCAAAAAAATGAAAGGAAGGAATAAAGCATATTTATGTAAATTCTAAGTTTATAAGGAAATACATTAGTAAGCATTAAATAAATCATCCAAGGGAAAAGGTCTAGGGAGGTTCTCAGGAGAACTGAGGTTCTCAGGAGAGCTGTATTGGTAAATGATGGTGTCTGCACAAGGGCATCTGGTTGTTATAAATCATAGTGCTGAGTATGCTTCAGGATATGAATGTGCACTAGTCAATTTCCATTTAGAAAATGGTAAACTACAAACCAACTTTGAGACCTTCAGATAAGAAACAATACTCTTGAATTTCATCAGTGCATATAGTTTGTTACCACTCAGTTACATTAAACTCACATGTGGCTTGGCATTTTATTTTTACTCTGGTAAAATAGCCAAAAATAATGCCAACAGCATTGTTTCTGTTCCTCATTGAAAGTTGGGATATTTCCAAAGATTTTTCCAAAAGAAATGTTCAACTATGAATCACTATGCATATCAGTATATAAAATCACTTCAATAAAGATTGTTGGAAAATAAATTTAAGTTAGCTTATTATTGGCATATAGAATACATACAGGAAAATACATAAATCATATGTAATAGCTTCTTTTGTTTTTTTCACAAAATGACATCTGTGTGGCACAAGCAACCAGATGAAGAAACAGACTATTATCTGAACCCAGAAAACTCCTTTCTCCCTCTTCCAATAATTAATCCCCATGGATAATTACTGTTCCAAATATTTTAAGTTAATGTAAGTAAAATCTTCCTATAAGTACTGTTTTGTGTCTGATTCTTTCACTTCAAATATGTGTATGGGATCCATTTGTGTTTTTGTTGTAGTTATTGTTCATTTATTCTCATTGCTAAACAGTAATCTATTGTGTCAGTATACCATAATTTTTATGTCCATTCTACTATTACAGACATTTGGGTATTTCCAGTTTCAAGCTGTTATTCTCTTGCAGACATGAATATTGTTATTGTCTTTTGGTAAACACAAATGTCTTGTCGCATACATGTCTAAGAATAAAATTGTGGGATTATTGGATATGTGTTTTTAGCCAGTAGCTTTAGTAATTTCTGCTAAGTAATAGGAGTTCCATTTGATTCATATTCTCTCCAACATTTGGTATTGCCTGTCTTGTGTAGGGCTATTATTTTTTGTTTTTAATTTGTGTTTATTTGATGACTATTAAAATACCTTTTTATATATTTAGGGGTTATTTGGACAGTTTCTTCAGTTAATTGCCTTTTCTAGTCATTTGCCCACCTATTATGTTGTTTATATTTTTCTTATTGATTTGTAGGAATTATTTTTATCTTCATTATACATTACTTCACAATGCATTTATTTAAAAAAAATTTTTTAAGTATAACACACTATATAGTTCAAACTAGTTTCTTAATGGTATCTGAATAGTCAGGGTTCTCCAGAGGGACAGAACTAATAGGATATTGTATATATGAAAGGGAGTTTATTAAGGAGAATTGACTCACAGGATCACAAGGTGAAGTCCCATGATAGGCTGTCTGCAAGCTGAGGAGACAGGAAGCCAACAGTGCAGCCTTCAGCCTTTTCCCAAAGGTCCAAGAGCTCCCAGAAAATTATTTCTGTAAGTCCAAGAGTCCAAAGGCCAAAGAACCTGAAGTCTGATGTCCAAGGACAGGAAGCATCCAGCAGGGGAGAGAGGTGAGGGCCAGGAAACTCAGCAAACCAGCCTATCTCACCTTCTTCCACCTGCTTTGTTCTAGTCAAGCTGGCGGCTGATTGGATAGTACCCACTCACATTGAGGGTGGGTCTTGCTCTCGAGTCCACTGACTCAAATGTTAATTTCCTCTGTCTGGCAGTGCCCTCAGGGATGCACCCAGAAACAATACTTTAACAGGTCTCCAGGCATCCTTCAGTCCAATCAAGTTGACACCTAATATTAGCCAATACAGTGTCTTTTAAGAACAGAAATTATAGCATCGTTTTAGTGTAGTCCAATTAATCATTTCCCTTGTAGTTAACCCTTTTAGAATGTGTGAAAGGAAAATAAATCTTGGGCCCCCCCCAAATCACTAAGCTAAAGGGAAAAGTCAAGCTTGGCAACCGTTTGGGGTAAATCTGCTTCCCATTCTATTCAAAGTCACCCCTCTGCTCACTGAGATAAATGCATATCTGATTGCCTCATTTGGAGAGGCTAATCAGACTCAAAAGAATACAACCATATGTCTCTTATCTACCTATGATCTGGAAGGCCACTCCCCACTTTGAGTTGACCCACCTTTGCCTTGAGTTGTCCTACCTTTCCGAACTGAACCAATGGACATCTTACACTTATTCACTGAGGTTTCATGTTTCTCTAAATGTATAAAACCAAGCTGTGCCCCTACTGGACACATGTCATCAGGACCTCCTGAGGTTGTGTCACTGGAGCAGGTCCTCAACTTTGGGAAAATAAACTTTCTAAATTAACTAGGACCTGTCTCAGATATTCAGGGTTCACATTTTGGCAACCATGAAGGGATTCTGAGTGGAGATGCCCCTGATCTTTGACCAATCTGCTACCAGTGCTTGGTACCAGTATGAGCTAACTTTATGGCTCAAACCAATAGGATAATTTGCTGAGGTCTAGGAACAGCACCTCCAGAGAATCCCTGATCTTTCAAAATCTGGTCAAGATCTAAATTGTATTTTGCTGTAAAACTCCCCTCTTTTGACATTTTACTTGCTTCCAACAAGGAAGGCAAGATTTCATACTTCCATGACAATGGAAGGCAGGTAACTCCTTTGTGGAGTGTGAACTCACTCCTAGCAGGAAAGACAAGTCCCTGCTTGTCTTTTTTCCTGGTTCTAGGATGGTAAAAATCAGCCTTCAGCCTGAGATCCATTCCTAGTTAAGTAGCTGAATTGGAGTTTTGTCTTTGCTAAAGTTTAACAACCAGCTGGTCTTAATTTCTCCTTACCATAAGAGTACTCAGTGATCAGATTGTTGGGATTTTTATTGTTGGTGGTGGTTCTGGTTTTTCTCCCATCAGATTTAACCGACTCTACCTGACTTGATCAAATCCAAATGAGAATTCCAATTATGGGTAACAAAGCCTCTTTATTTTGGTTAAAATTTTTCACAACTGCAAAAGAGGAGAAAAACAACAACAACAACAAAAAAAAACCCATGCACTTGTTTTCTGTGTTTGCATCTTATCTTAAAAAGCAAACAAACAAACAAATGTTCTTTTGTTTACTTTTTTTCCACCCTATACCTCCTATCCATTTTGCCATCTGCAGTACCAAAAACATCTAGAGAAGGCTTCTAATGACTTGAACCCTTTAAAGAAATCAGAACAAAGGTACCACTCATCTGTTTTGAGGTGTTCTGTTTTCTTTGAGGAGTTTCAAGAGTCATGGGCAGATTCTTCTTAGGTCTAAAGTACTGTTTTTCTATATTGTATGACTTGATCTGTTTGGCTTAGGTACCAGAGATTACCTTGTATTGGGAGAGGATTTGACCTTGGCATGTGTAATGGTGAATGAGAGCTACAAAGTTAGGGATGGTTGAGCAGCTTATAGGGAGTGGTCTTGGCTGTTATTTATTTATTTTTTTCTCCTAGGAAGCTGCTTAAGGATCTTAATTCTAGTTTGGAGATGCTCTCTAAGAGGTCTTCTCTATTGCCTTTTCTCCCAACATTAATCTCAATTAGGCTTGTCTGTGAGCATTTGCGTGCATATGTATTCCCAGGTAAATGTGAGACTGTTTTCTGTTCTGAAGAGAAAGGGCGTTTGCTCTTATGAGCTAAAAGGTGCCCTTGGGTGACTGGGGTTCCCGTAGGAGTGTCTGGGAGGGTGACCTGCTTGAACATGCAGTGGCCCTACTGGGAAATCCCCAACAAAATTTATTTTTAAAAAGGCTCATCTGGGAAAAGCATATTAGGGCTGATAACCCAGTGTATTGAGCCCTCTCAGAGGTCATAGACTTCTGGAGAGAGAAACTGATCCACATAAGAGGGCGGAAATGACTGAGTGGTGACACACTGTGGAGTCTTGCCCATAAGCAGCACACATGGATCCACCACACAAGAACCCTAGGTCACAGCTTAGTTCTTCCTTTTAAAGAAGAAAAGTGAAAACAAATAATCTAAGAATGAGGAGAAAACAAGGAGAATGACCCCTTTCGAGCATTCTGTAGGCTTTATGGCACCTCTACTTGCCAGTTTATATAAAATGAAAGTAATATGGTCTTTGTGCACGTTTATATTAAGGAAAAAGAGCCCTGAGGTCAATCTGCAAACTATAGAGTTCCTAAGTTATCTTTTTTCTCTATTTTCTTTTCTGTCTGTTTTAAATCTGTTATTTTCTATTAACATAAAAACTGTTTGGATCCAAGATTTCTTGTTTGCAAGCCAGTGAATTTATATTATCTTATGGCTAAAGTTCTGAAATAAAAGCTATAGGATCTCTCTCTCTCTCTCTCTCTCTCTCTCTGTGTGTGTGTGTGTGTGTGTGTGTGTGTGTGTATTTACAAGGTCTTTATAAAATTTCTATAATGTTATGTTTAATTGGCAATTGAATTCATTTTAATTTCCCTTTAGCACACCAGACATTTTCTCTCCATACCTTATGATGTAAATTTTAAAATTTTTGGCAAAGTAATGTTAGAAATGTCTTAAGAATTGCCAGCATAGATTTTTGTCTGCATTTATTAATCAAACAATTTCATACTTATCCCTGCCAAATACCATAAGGTGTTAAAATTTGGATTGGGTCACAAAGCTATAAACCCAGCTCATGACAGAATGTAATTTGCTTATGTAATTTTTAATCATCTTCAGGCCTGGTAGAAGATGCCAATAGAAATAAACTGCATTCCTGAGACACAGGCTAAAAATTAAAGCTATTCAGCTCCTCAAGGCTCAGGCACTATTGCAGAAAAGCTGGGAGTGTGAGGTTGTAGGGGCCAATTTTGAGAGATAAAGTAAGTTCGGTTTCTTTGTAAATTAATCATAAAGGTCGAGAGCACACTCATGCAAGACCAGCATATGGACTCCTTTGTCAGCTTAACAAGGTTTTCTTGAAGCATTAACTGACTTTAATAAAAGGTTATAAAGGTTATAAAAGGCTTATGGAAGTTATATTTTATGGTCAAGATTAAAATTTTATAAATTATTTATAAAATTTTGAAAAACAAATTTAATTGGCTTCATGCTGATTTTATTGGGGCTTATTGTTTGGAAAGTTAAGCCTCCTCTCTCAAAGAATGAAGCTTTTCACCTTTAAAAAAATCCTTGAGTTATCACTTGAGTCAAATGAATTACTTATTTTACAATGAACTGTGACATCAAGTGTTTTAAACCTTTTATATTTGACAAACTTTCCAAAATCAAATTATAAATTCTTTTTCTTACCTAATTAATCTTTTAAGATATTATGTTCTCTAAAGTCCAGAAATGACACAATTTGGCTTATTTGGTATAAAATTATACAGGAGGCCTTCTCAAATATGAACTGGTGTTTGGTTTTCTTTGGACTGTATTTGTATAAATATATTATTAATATGTGTTCCAAAATTATGGAAAGATCTTATAATTCTGATATAATGTACTGTATATTATCAGTAATAATTAAAATTGTTATGTTAAATTATTGTGTACCACAGAGGTAACAAATTTCCTTAATTGGGTCTTTGATTCCCGCTGCCCTAAAACTTTTGTCATCCATGGGTTATTGCTGTTGTTTTGATCCCCTTTAGAAGGTAGTTTTATAATCAGCTATAAAACTCTAACAGGTGTTCTTGAACACAAGTTTTTTATAATTTTGGAGATTGTGACATCAGAATAGAAGAAAAACCTTCGGGACTCATGGGAACCGAAATGTTCATGAATATCAAGCAGAACAGGAATTAACTACATGGACTGAACTAATAGAAAACTGAAGTAATCTTTTTTTTACTTTTTCCTTAAAACATTGCTGATCCTTTGTTTCATTTTTTTTTTCAGAGTCAAGGAAACTTTCCTTTTGAGCTATTAACAGCTTTTAACAAAGTAGTATACTCGTATAAGCAAAATTTAGAACATATTTGTTTCCTTCTACCTGATTTCTAAGAATTTGTAAACTATTTGTGAGTATTCTTAACTTATGGCAATACAATTATTTGCATAAGTACAATAAGAATCTGTTCTCATTTATAACAGGACGCAATTGGAGAAACTGGTCATTTTACTAAGGATTTGACTAGGATGGTGTGCTTTTCTTTAAGGGATCAATTTACTTATGGAGCCATTAAAAGCCCCTTGGGAAAACTGGCCTCATACCTTGTCTACGCAGTCCCTACACGGCATTCCTGACCTGTGATAAGTAAAGAATATCACTTTCTCACAGGGCCAGGAACCCCAAGTTTATCTTGGAACCTCACACGGAGAGGAATTCTCCAGCCATAGGTATTTGGTGGTACAAATCCATGGCTGGGCTCAGGTTTAAAAAAGTCTTATCTGAGATTTATTCTATGGAATAAAATTCCATCAAAGCCAATCTAAAAGCCTATGTAAAAAAATAATTATTCTTGCTGTACTGTATACAAATAATCAGGCTAAGTATAAGAAAGCAAATCAGTCCACCCATGATTTGTCTTTAGTGAAAATAGGGAACTGAAGAAAGAAAAATTATGTTTCAAAAACCATAATACACCTATTGTTAGATTCTAGTCTTGCCTAACATTTTTCAATTTTTATTATTTTCTACAGATTGGACCAAATTCTAATTTTTCTTGGCTACAAGTTTTCAAAATGTTAATTTTTTTCCCTTCTTTTTCTCCCAATATTTTCTAATTTGGAGTCACTGAAAACTAAGTGGTGCTTTCATAAAGCTCTGAAAACTGAAGCTAGACAATTTAACTTTCAGAAGAAAATAACAGCAAACTATTCATATACATTAGCCCCATTCATACATGCCTACAGATGTATGGACTTCAGAGTAATGTGGCCTTTATCAGTTTTCCAGAATTGTTCTTTTGTTTGTTGTTGTTTTTCTCCTTTTCTCCCCCTATTTTTTCTTCATAGGACATGAGACTTCACAATCTGCTGAAAATGATCTTTCCTAATAACTCAGGCCTACCTGTCTAGGAATAAACAGTCCTAGCCATGAGAGATCAGATGAAACCTGAGACCAGGGACTCATTTTCTCCTAAAATGCTTTCTCCAAAAGATTTTTTTTAAAAAAGGAGGAGGTGGGGAATGTGAAAGGAAAATAAATCTTGGGACCCCCAAATCACTAAACTGAAGAAAAAAGTCAAGCTGAGATCTGCTTAGGAAAAACCTGCCTCCCATTCTACTCAAAGTCACCCCTCTGCTCACTGACATAAATGCATATCTGATTGCCTTATTTGGAGAGGCTAATCAGAAACTCAAAAGAATGCAACCATTTGTCTCTTATCTATCTATGACTTGGAAGCCTCCTCCCCCCTCCCCACTTCAAGTTGTCCCACATTCACCTCAAGTTGTGTCGCCTTTCTGGACTGAGCTAATGGACATTTTATATATTGATTGAGGTCTCACATCTCCCTAAAATGTATAAAACCAAGCTGTGTGCTTACCATCTTGGGCACATGTTATCAGAACCTCCTGAGCCAGTGTCATAGGTGTGTGTCCTCGGTCGTGACAAAATAAACTTCATAAATTAACTGAGACCTGTCTTAGACATTCAGGGTTCACCAATGCTATTTATGAAATGCATTTCTCCTTCAGAATCTGTGGGTGATGGGTTCCAGGACCTCCTGAAGATATAAAAAATTGCAAATGCTTAAGTCCCAAATATAAAATTACAGAGTGTTTGCATGTATCTTTTGCATATCCTCCCATATGCTTTAAATCATCTCTAGATTACTTATAATACTGAATACAATATAAATGCATGTAAACAGTTGTTATACTGTATTGTTTAGGGAATAATGACAAGAAAAAGTCTGTACATATTCAAACCAGACACAATTATTTTAAAAAGATATTTTCAATCTGCAGTTGGTTGAATCCATGAATAAACAATCCACGGATACAGAGGGCTAACTGTACTTTCCTACCTCAAGGTCATAAAGATATTCTCCTATGTTTCCGTAGAAAAGCTTTAGTGTTTTATATTTCATATTTAGATGTATAACCCCTCTGGAATTGACTGGTATGTATGTTGTGAGGCAGGGATCAAAATTTATTTTTTACCTTGATAACCAAATGTCCAGCATGCATATTGAAAAGTCCATCTTTTCTGTACAAGACTTTTTTCCAAATGCACTACAGTATTGCTTTGCCATAAACTGATTGAACCTGTTATATATATATATATATATATATATATATATATATATATGTGATATATAAAAATATATCAATCTGTGTAATATAAGATATATATTAATATATATCAATCTATGAAATATATGATATACATACATATACATATATAATACATATGCTATATCTGTATCATATATATCTATATATCATATGTGATATATATACATACATACATATACATATTGATTTGTTTCTGCATTTTCAACTCTGCCTCTCTGTTCCATTTGTCTATCCTCTCTCCCAAACCACACCATCTTAATTACTATAGCTTTATAATAAGTCTAGCATACTGATAGCACAATTTTTCCAGATTTGTTTTCTTCTTCCAGTTTGTCCTATTGTTGGCCCTTTCAGTTTTTAAATGCATTTTAGAATCAATCCCTCAACTCATAACAACAAAAGTGCTGAAATATATGTTGCATGAGTTGATCAATTTGAAAAAAATTCATATTGTTACAACATTGAGTTTAACAATCAGCATTGTATATTCCTATACCTATTTACATCCTCTTTTATTTCTCTCCTTAATGCTTTCTAATGACATATTTTGTGTTAGAGTTATTTATAGCTATTTTTTTAGATATTATTCAATTGGCTTCATTTAAACGTTTTTATTTTTTGCTTTGGTTGGAACATAAGATGGTATTGATTCCAAACAGCGACCTTGTATCTAGAGATCTTAACTTCAGTTCAATTGATTCTAATGGCTTAAGTGTGTATTAGTTGTCTTTTTGTCACTATTTTCATGTATGCTCCCAAGTCATCTGAAAGTAATTATAATTTTATATCTTCCTTTCAATGCTTTTGCTGTTGTATAGTTCATTTATTTAAATTTTACTTTAAGTTCTGGGGTACATGTACAGAACCTGCAGGGTTGTTACATAGGTATGTATGTGCCATGGTGTTTTGCTGGGTCTATCAACCCATCATCTAGGTTTTAAGCCCTGTATGCATTAGGTATTTTTCCTAATGCTCTCCCTCCCCTAACCCCCCACCCCTGCCAGGCCCCAGTGTGTGATATTCTCCTCCCTCTGTCCATGTGTTCTCACTGTTCACTCTCACTTATGAGTGAGAAAATGCGATGTTTGCTTTTCTGTTCATGTGTTAGTTTGCTGAGGATGATGGCTTCCTGCTTCATCCATGTCCCTACAAAGGACATGACCTCATTTCCTTTTATGGCTGCATAGTATTCCATGGTGTATGTGTGCCACATTTTCTCTATCCATTTTATCATTGATGGACATTTGGGTTGGTTCTAAGTCTTTGCTATTGTAAATAGTGCTGCAATAAACATATGTGTACATATGTCTTTGTGGTAGAATGATTTATAATCCTTTGGGTATATACCCAGTAATGGGATTGTTGGGTCAAATGGTATATCTGGTTCTAGATCCTTGAGGAATTGCCACACTGCCTTCCAAAACGGTTGAACTAATTTACACTCCCACCAACAATGTAGAAGCGTTCCTATTTCTCCACATCCCCTCCAGAATCTGTTGTTCACTGACTTTTTAATAATCGCCATTCTGACTGGCATGAGATGGTATCTCATTGTGGTTTTGATTTGCATTTCTCTAGTGACCAGTGATGATAAGCCTTCTTTTGTATGTTTGTTGCCCATATAAATGTCTTCTTTTCAGAAGTGTCTGTTCATATCCTTTACCCACTTTTTGATGAGGTTGTTTGTTTTTGTCTTGTAAATTTGTTTAAGCTCCTTGTATATGCTGGATATTAGACCTTTGTCAGATGGGTAGCTTGCAAAAATTTTCTCCCATTCTTTAGATTGTCTCTTCACTCTGATGATAGTTTCTTTTGCTGTGCAGAAGCTCTTTAGTTTGATCAGATCCCATTTGCCAATTTTGGCTTTTATTGCAATTGCTTCTGTGTTTTAGTCGTGAAGTCTTTGCCCATGCCTATGTCCTGAACGGTATTGCCTAGATTTTCTTCTAGGGTTTTTATGGTTTTGAGTTTTACATATAAGTATTTAATCCATTTTGGGTTAATTTTTGTATAAGATGTAAGGAAGTGGTCCAGTTTCTGTTTTCTGCATATAGTTAGCTATTTCCTCAGCACCATTTATTAAATAGGGAATCCTTTCCCCATTGCTTGTTTTTGTCAGGTTTGTCGAAGATCAGATGGTTGTAGATGTGTGGTGGTATTTCTGAGGTCTCTGTTTTGTTCCATTGGTCTATGTATCTGTTTTTGTACCAGTACCATGCTGTTTTGGTTACTGTAGCCTAGTAGGATACTTTGAAGTCAGGTAGCATGATACCTCCAGCTTTGTTTTTTTTACTTAGGATTGTCTTGGCAATATAGGCTCTTTTCTGGTTCCATATAAAACTTCAAGTTGTTTTTTCTTTCTTTTTCATCATTTTTACAGGTGTTGACTTTTCTTTTTAAGAATGCCTTTTTGTATTGGCTACTGTTTCTATTAGAGTAATAAAAGTGGTGATAGCAGATAAGTAATATCTAATTTCAACGCAAATTTTTCAATATTTGGTCATGAAGCATGGAGTTTTCTGTAAGAATTTGATGAACAGTCTTAATCTAAGAAAGTTCCATTCCACACCTAGTTTGCTAATAGTTTTCATTGTAAATTGATATAGGATCATATGAAATGTTTTCTTTTCATATATCACAATGATTGTATAACTTTTATCTTTTCTGCCAATGCGTATCAACATCAATTTATTTTTCATTGTTAAAACACATTTGTATTCCTAGAATAAATCCACTTTTTGTGATGTGTTAACTTTTTATCAAATACATTTTTATACAGCAGTTTACTCATGAGCTTGACAGTCACTGGGTCAAGTATTTAGCTCCATATTTTAACATAGATTAAATTATCTTTGACATCTTAACTTTCAATGTTTTTACCATTTTAAGTCTTTTAAGAAGTAAAATTGGAAATATCTATTTATTCTGTGTATCGTTATAGTACACATGCTGATGCAGGTAATACCTCAGAAGCTTTCCAGGCATTAATGTCTGGTAATGTGCAGATAAAACAGACTGATGTGTTCTTACACTTTGGATAACAGGAATTTCTACAACTTCTACAGGCTCCACAAATCAGATATACTTTTTCTTAATGCCCAAGGAACAATAATCCAAGTCACTATCCTACCTGTCTATGAAGTCTTTAACAAGGTTTTCCTCCAAGAACACATTTTAGCTGGATAATTTTATGTTCCCTAGTTTTTCCTTACTTTCTCAAAGAGTATCATTCCAAAATAAAATATATTCTTTACCTTTGCAAAACCAACAGTTCCATCAAAGTATCTTTCTTTAATTAAATATGTAATTTATCCACAAAAGGGAATCCAAACTTCTCATTCTGTGGAAAATTTGAAAAACTGCAGTCTAGAGGATTCTACTATTATATTTGCCATTCCCATTTAAGAATGGGTTCTGCCATTTGTATATGTTACTTATTGTGTCTTCTTTGTATTTACATTATTTTAAATATTTTTATGTTTTATTTATATTTTAATCTAGAAAAAAAATTGAGAGAAACTGCAGTTAATCTAATTATGGATTAGACAGTTGCAGGAAACATTAATTTAGGAAGGGAAACAAAAATGAGTTATTGTAAGGATACAACAGGCAAACTCAAGAAATAAAGTACCACTAGGCTATAGCAGAACTAACTGGAACTGGAAATTCAGACACAAATTTACAGTTTCCATCTTGAAAAGGCTTATCTTTGTTTTTTCACTCTCATTTCTCTTTAGCTTTATAATTTTCTACATGTCCTAGCATGACTACTTCTCTCTCCCATAGTTGTGTGGCTTTAATACTCATGTACTCACTTTTTTTTTTTTTAATATTAGGGAGGAAAGACTCTTATCTTCCCCTTCTTATGTACCCAGATGAAGACTTTCAGCTGAAATAACTTTTCTTTTCTCTCACTTTTTTTTTGAGACAGAATCTTGCTCAGTCGCCGCCCAAGCTGAAGTGCAGTGGCATGATCCAGGCTCACTGTAATGTCTACCTCCCAAGTTCAAGTGCCTGCTTCACCCTCCCAAATAGCTAGGACTACAGGTGCCCACCTTCACACCCAGCTCATTTTTGTATTTTTAACAGAGATGGGGTTACACTATGTTGGCCTGGCTGGCTGCAAACTCCTGACCTCAGGTGATCCGCCCACCTCAGCCTCCCAAAGTGCTGGGATTATAGGCATGAGCCCAGACCGCTCACTCTTTTTCTTTTGTTTTCTCTTTTATTACTTCTAAACAAACAAACAAAAAATGTACAGAATATGCAGATTTGTTACATAGGTATGCGTGTGCCACGGTGATTTGCTGCACCTATTGACCTGTCCTCTAAGTTGCCCCCCACCCCCTAGAAGGCCCTGGTGTGTGTGGTTCCCCTCTCTGTGTCCATGTGGTTTGAATATTCAACTCCCATTTATGAGTGAGAACACATGGTGTTTGGTTGTCTGTTCTTGTGTTAGTTTGCAGAGGATGGTTTCCCGCTTCATCCATGTCTCTGCAAAGGACATGATCTCATTCCTTTTTACGGCTGCAGAGTATTCTATGGTGTATATGTCCCACATTTTCCTTATACAGTTTGTCACTGATGGGCATTTAGGTTGCTTCCATGTGTTTGCTATTGTATAGTGCTGCAATAAAAATACATGTGCATGTGTCTTTGCAGCAGAATGATTTATATTCCTTTGGGTATATAACCAGTAATGGGATTGCTGGGTCAAATGGTATTTCTGGTTCTAGATCCTTGAGGAATCGCCATACTATCTTCCACAATGGTTGAAACAATTTACATTCCCACCAACAGTGTAAAAGTGTTCCTAGACTTGCCAGTATCTATTGTTTTCTGACTTTTGATAATCACCATTCTGACTATTGTGAGATGGTATCTCATTGTGGTTTTGATCTGCATTTCTCTGATGATAGGTGGTGTTGAGCTTTTTTTTATATGTTTGTTGGCCACTAAATGTCTTCTTTTGAGAAGCGTCTGTTCATATCCATTGCCCACTTTTTGATGGTGGTGTTCATCTTTTTCTTGTAAATATGTTTAAGTTCCTTGTAAATGCTGGGTATTGGACCTTTGTCAGATGGGTAGATTGGAAAAATTTTCTCTCATTCTGTAGGTTGCCTGTTCACTCTGGTGACAGTTTCTTTTGCTGTGCAGAGCTCTTTAGTTTAATTAGACCCCATGTGTCAATTTTGGCTTTTGTTGCCATTGCTTTTGGTGTTTTTTTCATGAAGTCTTTGCTCATGCCTATTTCCTGATTGGTATTGCCTAGGTTACTCTTTATTGACACCACATCTTGAAAGGAGAAGGGATTATTTTAGCTTGTGAGTTTGAAATAACTTGTTGAGCATGCTCTGCTTAGCACATTTCTCCTGGCTCTGTTCAGTGGTGTCTGCCTATCAAAAGGAAAGTTTCTTACCTACTTTCACCCACATGAATCTGCCAGTGATGTGGAAGGTTAATAGGGTTCTGCCTGTGCCAGTGCCTGGGTGAATAAGTATGTCCAGTTTAGGAGTCAATTCCTAACAAGCCTATTGGGTTTTAGATTCAAAGTTGTAATCTCCAACCAGGTTGTTTTAGCAATAAAGGTGATATTTTGAATTCCATTTGCTTGCTTTTTGCTTTTTTGTCCCAGTTGGTTCCAAAAGAAGAAAAAGATCTATTATTAGTAATCCACATGAAGCCCACATAGAGAGAAAATAGAGTACATAATTCCATCATATAAAAAATAATTTAAAACACAAGAAGAGTTAAATGAGAAAAAATAATATTTAAATATACAGGCATATCTCAGAGATACTGTGAGTTTGTTTCCAGATCATTGCAATAAAGTAAATATGGCAATAAAAGAAGTCACACAAATTTGGGGGATTCCCAGTGCATAAAAAGGTTACGTTTACCCTATACTGTAGTCTATTAAGCATTTACAACATTATGTATAAAAATGTACATAATTTAAAAATATTTTATTGTTAAAAAATGCTAATGATCATCTGAGCCTTCAGTAACTCTTATTTTATTTTTTTTGGTAGAAGGTCTTGTTTGATGTTGACGGCTGCTGTTTGATCAAGGTGGTAGTTGCTGAAGGTTAGGGTGGCTGTGGCAATTTCTTAAAATAAGACAGCAGTGCAGTTTGCAGCATGAAAGAATTCTTCCTTTAACAAAAGATTTCTCTATAGTATGCACCACTGTCTCATAGCATTTTACCCATAGAATAACTTTCAAAATTTGGGTCAGTCCTCTCAAATCCTGCTGCTACTTTATCAACTAAGTTTATGTTTGGATAGTAAGAATTGGAGTTAATTAAATATGCAGTGACTATTATGGGGAAACACTGTTAGGTTCTGTGCAGAAAGAATCCCATGATAGACATTTCTAGTAGTTTGAACGATATCTGGTGCTCCTACCCTTCTAGGCAAATGTGAACACATTTGAGCTTCATATATCAACAGGTCAGTTTCAGAAACCTGATATTCATTAAAGGAAGCAAAAGGCAGAACACATTCAGGCGACTGTATTTCTATGCATTACATGTAGCAAAATTATAAGGAAAATAAAAGATGGGATGGTAACTATTGAAATATTTCTTAAGCTAAGTGGAACATGCATAAATAATATTAATTAACTAATAAAGTGCTCTATATATTTTATGTATATAAAATATTTTATAATTTCCTCCAAGAAAGGTTTCCTTATTCTGAAATCATGTGTGGTAAGTAAAGCTTGTGAAATCTGGATTCTAATATGATACCTGCAGTCATCACCCTGGCACAATTAACAGTCATTGGCTCCGTGTTGCTTACTAGAAACAGGGTAAATGTCTACTTAGTGTGGCATAGTTCTTTTACAATTAGAATCTTACCTTCCTTTCTATACTTCTTTTTTCTTCTTCCTGCTTATAATGTATGCACTGAGTAAACAATGATTCAATCTCGACTCCTTGAGTGTGATTTTAAAATATTTTTACCTGAAATACTTTGTGCCTTAACTTCAAACCATCCTTTACAACACAGTTAAAATATTGCTTGTGTGAAACTATTTCCAAGTCTCATACTGTGTTATATACTTTAAGGTACCATAATGGGCTTACATATCTGTATTCTCCATTAAGGATAGCTCATGGAAGTGGCACCCTGTCTTATTTGTCATAGCTTCCATAATACTTAGCCCAGTGTCTGGCATGCTAAATGCTTAATGTTAGACAGTTTATTTAGAAGAGGTGTTGAAATGTTAAAATGTTCAAAATGTTGAAATTTCTGAGGTAATGACACAAACAATGATTAGCATAAAAATTCAGAAGCTGTCACTGTGGATTAGAGTGATCTGGAAAGATTCCATCAAAGCTCGTGGCTCTGAGGTAGGTCTAACAGGATGGGTAAGATTTGCAGTCATTGAGGAGAGAGGTGAGCTTCCCAAGCTAACCAATCATGAGAGCAAAAGGTTGGAGAATGGGAAGTCTTCCTTCATTCTGCAGATCTCCATGCATATGTGACTTCCTTTAGGAAGAAACTGTCTTTTTTCTGTGTTCCATACACTGTTCACATTTCCTGTGTTTCTGATGATTTCCCTAGAATCACAGACTGTATTAGGGCTTCAGATTCATGAGAAATGAAGACAGAATGGAATAATACTGTAGATGAAGCTATGCAAGGATACTTGTCTCAGTTAGAAGGTAGCTTCAGCGGACGGCCACTGTGGCTCATGCCTGTAATCTCAGAACTTTAGGAGGCCGAGGTGGGTGGATCATGTGAGGTCAGGAGTTCGAGACCAGCCTGGCCAACGTGGTGAAACCCCATCTCTACTAAAAATACAAAATATTAGCTGGGCTTGGTGGTGGATGCTTGAAATCCCAGTTACTCAGGAGGCTGAGGCAGAAGAATTGCTTGAACCCGGGAGACAGAGGTTCAGTGAGCTGAACGCCACTGCCCTCCAGCCTGGGGAACAAGAGTAAAACTCAATTAAAAAAAAAAAAAGGAGGAGGAGGAGGAGGCGGCAGCTTCAGCCTTATCCTATTGGAGGCTCTCAAGGGTAAGTCATACTGAATTGCTCCCACCTTGAGGAAAATACAGCTGTTTATATTCCCAGATTAGGCAGTTATTAACTACAGGCTGTCTCTAGGCGAGGGTGCCAATCTCCCGGGCAAGAGAACTCTCATTTGGCTGAAGGCAGTTCTCTAGGGAGGGATCAGCTATGACCAATGAGCATGCCCAGCATGGGTGAACTTGCCTGCTAAGGTGAACTGAGCAAGGCACTACCAAAATGTCTGCTCAGTTACCCTAGAGTAACTATACATTTTTGTCCACTCTTCTGCTTTGACCCTACTCTGTGTCATGCTGTTGTTCTCATCTTCTGGGCTATTTATTGTTTTGTTGTTGTTGTTGTTGTTGTTTTTGGGCACTATTGCTTTCAAATTGATCGTGTTCTTCTGAACACCACTAAATCTGGTTCGTGGCATCACTTCTTGGCACTATGGCCATTTCTATTGGACACCACCTTTTATTTATTACTAGGCGATGTCAGCTCCTACTGCTGATTCTGCAGCTTCCTGGGTGTCAAATTCTATTCAGGGTCAAAACATGGGAGAGAGCTCCTTGTATTGAGTTGCATTGTATATGTTAAACCCAAAGGCGGAGAAGAATATACCCCAGTGCTTTTGAGAGTTAATAGTGTACTCTTTCACTTGATACTTAGAGCACTGCCCTACCAAATGTTATTCAGACTTCCATTTCTCTAGTGACTAATGCTTTGTTAATGAAACACTATTATCTTCTCAACTCTCTGCTCCCTTTTGGTCAGGTCCCTCCTCACTGGTCTCTCAATCTCTCCTGCAAAAAGACTTTTGGTAGGTCTGTGCTATCAAAGCTTTAGGCTGCTGAAATGTCTGAATTCCAGTAGTGGCAAAACCATAACCCCAGCTACATATGCAAAATTTTGATTAAGACTAAATTGTTTGGATACTAGAAATTGTAGTTAATTCAATATCCAGTGACTATTATGGGGAAAACACTGTGTTATGTTCTGTGCAGAATCCCATTATAGACATTTCTAATATTTTTAACAGTGTCTGGGGTTCTTATCCTTCTAGGAAAATAGAAAACAGCCAATGAGCTGTGAGTAGAAATGACTTATGGTATGAAGCATTTAATTACCAGTGTCATTTATGGATTGAAGTGTTTAATTGCTCATATGAGATTCCCTTGCGCTCTTATGTCCCTGCTGTATTGAGTATGGGGAAATCCTGTGGACATATGGTGGAACCAATGGCTGAGCAGTCTTTATTGCATGAAAGAGTTACTCTTGAGTTTCTCAGACCCACAGTGGATGTTGCATAAATGAGAGAAATGAGAAATAGTGTTTTTCTGAGTTAAGCCATTGAGATTTGGATTCTTTGTAAGCATAGCATAAACTGTGCTAACCTATCTTCATTAATGAAAACAATCCTGTTCTTTTCCCTCCCATTCTCCATTCAACTAAGTAAGTGGTCTCCACAATGAAGAATTCTGGTGAAGGCTACAAATTAAAACACTTCATAGTAATGAGTACTCCCTTTCCCTGCCCACTTTTGACTCATTGTCTCTCCTGGCATGTTATTAAGAAATATCTATGTTTGAATAGAATGGTTTGGCAAATTTTTAGTGAATATAAATAGATTGCAGTTGGTTAATTTGCTCCAGTTGTTAAAATAAGTGAAATACCTAAGTTACAAAATGACTGGCCTACATAGTGTAAGAAGTGAGTGATCATGTCAGTTGCAATGCACTAGAAAGCCAAACCTTTCAAATTCTATTTTTTTTACTAAGTTGGTCAGAAGTATGCTTTCAATAAAAGTGTTCATTTTGGAAAGTCTTGTAACTAATGCTGAGAGTTATGTAAATAGACAGTAAAATATGTTTCCTCACTGTAATCCTCCAATAAAAATAAATCTCAGAAATACCTTTGTTTACACTCTCTTCTTGGTGAGTTGTACTGAAATAAAAAGCAAGATGGAATTTGAGATATTTATGTAACAAAATAAGGCTGTGCTTATGGGATATTATTACTGTCAAGATATTGAATATTTTAATATAAAAATTCTCAATGTATGGTATGTGTGATATGGCATTTAATATTTATCTGAACACATCTATTTTTTAGAAAATACATAAAACTCCATAGACAGTGAAATTTGCTTCTTTCAGTCAATGACTAAAGTTTGCATCTGTCTTATGTTGGTAAATTAATCTCCTCTGAATTTTCTAATATGAAAAAATTCAAATCATAAAATATATATGTTCATCTATATGAGGGAAGAGAACTGATCAAACAGCTTCAGAGAAAGATACATGATATTCCAGAATCAGACAGAGCTTACAATGTTACCCAGGGATTAGCAGTCATTTGGAATATTTCTTCCCTGTAAGCACCTTATGACATCATATGGTAAATTGGCTTTTCTATTACGGTCAGAGAAGGCCATTCATGCAGCCTTTCCACAGAGACATTTCCCTGTGGTGGCAAACTCACCTATTTATTTAACGCTGGTATTTCAGTCATCTGACAAATCGTCTTTTATCCAAAAACATAGACAATGAAACATTGAAACATCCTTTTTCATGACCACTATTAATAATTATAGAATTTTATTGATTAAATACAATACTAAAATATATATACCTGACAACAGCTAAATATTTACTGAACATGAATTATATGTCAGGCATTGTGTTCTATGTGAATTATTTTACATAATTCTCAAAACCCTCCTTTAAGTTAGATACTATTATTAGTTCCATTTTACAAAGCAGAAAGCACTGATAGGCTAAGTAACCTATTAAAAGACATAAATTTAGTCATTAATTATACATAAATTGAACAAAGATTTGTCTGGCAGCAAGATTACAGAAATGAGTAAAACATGGGCCCAGTCTCTGAGGAACTTAGTGGGAGACATAGACATGTAAATAGCAATTTAAAATGACATGAAAAGAACTACACACTCGAAACAGGAACTGTAATTTGAGAAAGAGAAAACAGCATTTGAGCCGGAAGTGAGATTTCATCAGAAGAAAGGGGAAGGTCATTCCCGACATCATAACCTGCGTGTTTAGCAATAGAGAGGCATGAAGGGGCATGGAGTTTGGGAAATGCTGATGAGTTTGTATGGTTGGAATGGAATGTGTGGGGAGAAGTAAGAGAAACTCTGTGGCTCAATTCACAGAGCTGAAATCATTCAGTTAATCTTTGCTTCAAACACTTTTACCATTTGCTTCCCTCCTTTTCTTTCCTTTTCTTTATGTGTTTACTTTTGTGGAAATAGTAACAAAGATTAACTGAATGATTTTTTTTTTTTTTACTATAGGATGATTGAGATGACATATATGAGCAAATGCTGTATAATAGATTCAGGCACCTTAAGAGGTGAGAAAAGAGATATTATGCCATTAATTAGACAGAAAGTCATTTCTAAAATTAAGTATCAAACAAATCCCTGAACATTCTGGGTAATCTAGGAAAGCAAGAAAAAAAGATATTGATTATTGATTGCACACAAAATTTAAAATTCTAATTTTTGAGTATCAAGCCTATTTGTAAGGTTGGAGAATCCCTAAGGTTACCTAGGTAATTTGAAATATGCCACAACTCCTGTGGAAATCCTTATAGAAAGGCAAATTTATTTTAGAACAAAACAAAACAAAACCAACAACCAGGGCGTTCTCAGCTTATGTTTAAATATAATAATGTAATTCAGAAGACAGTGCGCCAAATAAGTAAAATTAAGAAACTTCTAAGATTATCTAGAACAATATAATCAGGAAGATTTGCATGCATTTACTACAAATGAGAAAAGTATAAAGCGTAAGTCATGAAGTGTGTTTTCTACCACAATAATGATGATTATCTATCAAAATAACAATTTCTAGGAAACGAATGATAGAACAAAAATTAGTTATTTCTAGCCCTTTCTAGCAAGACAAGAACCTGCTGTAGAAGTAAGGAGGCCAAGTATGAAAGATAACCATATACAGTGCAACAGGTAAAGGCCTGCAGGAATATTGCAAGTAAATGATTGTTTTACTTTTTTACTCTTCAAAAACAAAGCCATTTTGGGAAACATTTTGGACATAATAGTATGTGGTGGCAAAAACTGATAAAATAATTTGTGCATGAAGGTAATAAGCAACAGCACGAGTTAGAGAGAAAGTTATGAATGCAGATATATATGTCATATATCTGTGTCATGTATATCACACACTTGGCACTATTTGAGGGAATATAATACAGAGGGAAAAGAGAGAGGAAGCAAAGAAGAAGTCAGGAGAGATGTGGCAGTCTATTTTCTCCCCCAAAATGGCCACAATGTTTCCCATCCTATATGTTTTTGATATATTTTTCTCTTTATTTCTATAACTATGTAAGTAACATGACTGTGTCAAATAAATTCTATTAAAGAGAACTATCCCAAGGAGAAATACGATGTGTCAATGGTTAAAGGAATCCATGTGATTTCTGAGGGTTGGTAATAAGAAATGAAAGTTTTCATCTGGTTTTCTTTGGATACTCTGCTATGCGGCTCTGAGCCACAGTTTAAGATGTTTGAGGCTGCCATGCTGTGAGGAAGCCCAGGCCACATGTAGATTATCTGACCAACAGCTCCAGCTGAGGTTTCTGCCAAAAGCCAGCATGCATCCAGGTGATTCCCACTCCCAGTCTTTAAGTCCTTCCAGCTGAGGCCTCAGATATCATGGAGCAGAGACAAATGTAAGACACATACATCTTATGAGTAAGTATTGCTGTTTATTTAAGAATAAAATAAAAATACTATTTTTCCTTTTAATTTATGTCTACTGTATTTTCAAGAGGCTACTACTGTAAGCTGTTGGGACATAACTACTTATTAGTTGTTGGGACATAATAAGTAAAACAGGTATTTCATTAAACTTAGGGACACAGTGAAAAGAATTGCAGAGACATTAAGAGGACCATGAATAAAAAAGGTTTGGGTTCCCTGAATTAACTCATTTAATTTTAATATCAGTCAAAGAGGTGATTCCATTCTCATTTCAATTTTTCAGGAACTGAGGCATAGAGAGGTTTACTCTTGAGCTTGTTCACACAGCTAAAGAGTGTTGTTTCGGATTTGAACATTGTCAGTCTGATGCCAGAGCCAACATCCCATACCACTGCAACTACTGCTTCTATGTCTATAGTCATGTAATTAGCACAACAGTGTCAAACAAACTCCATTAAAGAGAAATATCCTAAGGAGAAATATGATTTCAATCAGGAATATTTTATGCTCAAGCTGGAACGGGAAGAAGTTTTGTGAATCATTGTACAAGGAGAAAACTAAAGCCCTGGTGAGCCTCAAAAACAGATTTAGTCACGGCAGAGTCAGTATAAGACCCTATTTCTCCCTGCATCTAATTCTGATATACCTGCCTTCTAACTGAAAAAGTTCTGTTCAGGAGTGGCAACCAAAAAATAGGATATGCAGGTACTCATAATGCTACGAGAGGGCGTGGAAAAATAAACATCTTAATTTGAAGTATAGTGACATGACAGTTATTCTTGTAGCTGACAAAAATCAATAGATTAAAAGTCAGTTGTTTTTCCACTGAACTCAGGGGATTTACAATGTTTATTCTAGTCACTCAGTAGAGCAACTGCTTTCATTGGACAGTCAAGTAATTCTCATTAAAAGTCTCTAATTTGAGCTTTCTGCTTCCATAATCTGTAAAATATTTTCTTCTTTTGTGCTCCCTAGCAGACAATATAAGACTCATTTATTTTCTTGTTACTTGGCCTCCTCACTAGCCAGGAGTTCCTAAAGAGCAGGGACCATGCCTTTTGCCTCAGTCAGAATCTCTAGTGTCAGTCAAAACAGTGCCTAGTATGTAGTAGGTGCTTAAGAGATGCTTGTTAAGTGAGTTTGTAATAAATGTATGTTGGCAGCAAGCTGTATGTGAGCTATGGCATAATTTATTTAATCAGCCTCAATACAGACTTGTCTCCAATGTCTCTGTACAGAAACACCTGATTTGAACTTTACAGAACCAAAAAATTATCTGTTAAGTCACGGAGATTGTAAGGTTTATCTGCTATAAAGCCTTCTCTTACTTCGGGCTAAAATGACCTCTGTTTTCAACAAAACTTAATGAAGAATCAGGCCTCAGTGTACACATTCAAGCTCACTTGCAACCATTATCCAGATGCAAGTCACACAGCAGGTCTAACATGATCCTAAACAAATGGTGGCTTTTCAGTGCTATATGATTCATTTACTTCATTTATGTCAGCCTCACATAATTACTTAATGAAAACTGATTCAACAGACTTCCAGTCTGATCTGATAGTATTTATCAGGCACTAGGTACAAGAGGAAGCACGAGTGTCTTCTGATAACTCAAGACTATTATTCTCACCTCTTTACCTTTGCTCATAATGTTCATGCTGCTTGTGGTATTCATTTTCTTTCTTTTTAACAATGCCAAACCCTTTCTTGATTTCCTAGCTTACACTCCACTTTGTTGTGCCTTTTCTAACAGCTTCAGACCCCTTTTTTTGAACTTGAATAGCATGAGAACTTTGGGCTACACCATTTGACTCATGATTATTTCGTTTTGCTTCACGTCTTATTTGTTTGTCTCAATTCCCCAACGAGATTCTTCCAACATCCTTGACTAAAGAAATCAGTCATTGTAGTATCACCATGTCCAATTCAGTCCAAAACAAATGATAGTCTTTCAGTATTTTATGGTTCACTTACTTCATTGATACCCGCCTCACGTATTGCTTAATGAAAACTGATTCAACAGACTTCAAATCTGATCTAATAGTAGTATTTCATGAGGCTCTAAGTACAAGCAAAAGTTGGTAATACTAAAGAGGAAGGAGGGGTCATTTATTGGAAACCATATATGTCAGACCATACATTGTAGCAGAGGAAGAAAAATATTGAGTGGGTGGAAGGTTGGCGGTAGCTCATGGTCAAATGTGGAAAGTCAGTAGCTACAAGGAAATCAAAGAGTCAAAAGACCAGCGCAGACAGAGCTGAAGCTTGGATTTCATTAAGTTAAGCTGTTTGTGTCTCATTGATGCCTATTTGAATACTCACAGGCTCATTCTTTCCATTTCAGTATTACAGAATTATATGGTAGTAGCTTCTTACATGGTAGATCTTCCTGTAAAAATGCCATAATTGCAGTTTTGGCATTATTATCAATATTGACAGTGACACTGAGGAATCTGATTCTCCTGAGATTACAAAGTATTTATGGGTTTGGGCATATTTGCAATATGGTAACAGCATCAAAGGATACGGTTTAGGTTTCTTAGCACCCTAGAATCAATCAGAATCTTGATGCAATTTTATATGGTTCTTTAATTGTTTATTTTGTAGTGTTCAAAACTTCTAATGATGTAACAGCTAAAAAAGGACATGTAAAAAGCCATTGTAAAAAACTTTTAGGCTATTTTGTGTTGGGCACCAAAGAAGCATTTTGGCTGTGTCTTTCCATCTAAATGACAAGAACTTGAAGAAATATTCTTTCTTCTCCATGCAGTGTAACTAAATTGTCTGGAAAAAATCAGGATTCACATGTCTTAGACAAGTGAGAAGAGTGCTGTTTTATGTGAGAAGACATAAAATAGGCCATTGGACTAAGGACACAGTGTGGAAAATAGATGAAACCAGACAATAAATAGCAAATCTGTTAAGCCACCCTTCATTTTTAGCCTTCTCTTTTTTCTTGTCTTATCCTGAGGGGTGGAAGAGATGCTTCCCTTCACGGCCTGCCTTTTGCTTCACTGTAGGCAGATGCTGTCCCCAAATCCATGATAATGTATGCTTGTCCACATGGTGGACTGCACTAGCCTTCTCCAACGTAGGAGAAATGTGCCTGTATGCTACAAGGAAACAGAATTATTGAATCTACTTTTGGCAAACTAGTGCTTTATATTGTGTACCATAGGTCTCATAATGCCATTTGATATTAAACATATCTAATAACATCAGTAGTTATATGAAATCAGTAGAAAGGAGGGACTATTGAGAGAACAGCTTGTCCATCTCTTTGCCTTCAGATATATTTATATCATGCTGCAAAGCAAAAATAGCCTAAACGTTGAAATACTGATGTGGAAAACTGTCTTTAAAATGCAAATAAAATTTGGAAGTTTTATTTCAACATTTAGGCTATTTTCACTTGCTCTGTCCTTGAGGGCAGCACAGCAACATGGTCACCCTTCTTTGAATGAAGACCAAGTCAATTTAATGGATCTACATCTCATAGAAGAGGTAAAATGGCAGAGATGCTTCTGTGGTTTGAATATTTGTCCCCTCTAAAACTCATGTTGAAATTTAATCCATGACGTGGCAGTATTGAGAGTTGAGACCTTTAAGAGGTGATTGGGTCATGAGGGCTCTAACCTCGTGAATGGACTAATCCACTCATGGATTAATGGTTTAAGCGGTTAATGGATTAAACAGCTATGTGGGAACAGGACTGGTGGTTTTCTAAGAAGAGGAGAGACCTGATCTAGCACCTGAGTCCCCTTGGCATATGATGCCGTGTACTGACTGCTTCAGGACTCTGCAGGGAATCCCCACCAGCAAGAAAACCCTCACCAGATGTGGCCTCTTGACCTTGGGATTTCTCAGCCTCCATAACTATAAAAATATATTCTTAATAACTTACCCAGTGTCAGGTGTTCTGTTACAAGGAACAGAAAATGGACTCAGAGACATCAGTGAGGATGGTGGCTAGGAAGTGAATGATACCGTTGCTTTTTGCCTGCTGCTTTCTTGAACAGGGAGGCAGCCCTTAGAGGAGTGCAGATCACAAAGAGGGATTTATGTGAGTAAAGAATTATATATACCCTAAAACCATGTCATTATGGCAATTAAGCATTTTGGTGAAGTCTTCAGAGGAGTGTAAACCATTAAAAAAGAAAGCTGTTAGAGGGGTTTATATCCTAACGCTACTTGCGTTGAGTGAAGAATACTGCCTTAAAAACATCTTCAATATAACTGATATTGATGACTTTTGTTTTTACTTCCCAACCACCTCGAAATAGTTCCAGTATTTCTGAAACTTTATCTTTTTTAAGTGTTTTTTTTTTTTTAATTTTCCTATTTTGGTTTACTATTTAAGCTCAATTGTGAAGTTTAAGCTCTTGGAATGGGCCTAAACTACAAAAATTTGAACAACACCTAGAAGAAATTAAGAGTCCAGTAAATGTTTTGCCTTAAAGTAAAAGATGGTTCCAAGATGTTCAGCCTGGGAAGAAAGATGGTTGAAGTGACTGAAACAGGATAAGAAGAAAAAAAATTAATAAGAGAAAAAAAAATTATGTTGGCTTGTGCATAAATATCTGCTATACGATTTCCACCTGTAGATGTTTAATGGTAGTTGGAAGCATTGATTTGGACACACAAGAGTTAGGCGTAGAGATGCCAATTTAATAGGCATCTACATTCTCTTGAAGGTTTGTAATAGGTAAGTGATCTTTCTCTCTTATTCCCTAGCCTCTAGTCAGCTATGCCAAATTAATTTCTTCTCCTGAAATTTTGATATTTTTTCTTTCTAATATGCTACATTATACATTATACGTCTGTGTGCAACATGAGGGATTAGGGATTAGGGTCAGCACGTCACTGTGTGGTTTTCTAAGTGGAGATCTGGAACTATGTGAAGAACAAGGAGCCTGCCGTGCTGTTGGAAGTTTTTACTTCTTTGCACCATCATTTATATTGCTTTGACTATGGTATCTTTCAAGTATCAGGAGATATTTCTTCCCTAAAAGAACTCTGGTTGGGCTGAAAACAGTGGCTCATGCTTAGCACTTTGGAAGGCTGAGGTGAGAGACTCAGTTGAGGCCAGGAGTTCAAGACCAGCCTGGGCAACATTGTGAGACACCATCTTTATAAAACAAAAACAAAACCAAAAAACGCTTAGGCAGTTTTTTGAGAATAAAGCATGTCTTAAGCCAGATACCTTTATTTCTTTCACCCTTGCTCTATCTTGCTAACTATTCTCTCATAAAATTTCAACAAGGCCGGGTATGGTGGCTTATACCTGTAATCTCAGCACTTTGGGAGGCCAAGGCAGGTGGATCACACGGTCAAGAGATCAAGACCATCCTGGCCAACATGGTGACACACCGTCTTTACTAAAAATAGAAAAACTACCCGGGTGTGGTGGCATATGCCTGTCATGCCAGCTACTCAGGAGGCAGAGGCAGGAGAATTGCTTGAACCTGGGAGGTGGAGGTTGCAGTGAGCCGAGATCACACCACAGCACTTCAGCCTGGCAACAGAGCAAGACAGCGTCTCAATTTAAAAAAGTTCAACAAGTTAAGTTCAATATCTTTTATGCTTTATTCCACAACTTCTTAGTGAGTTCCTAAAATTGATACAAGCAACAAAAACTTATATCACAAATAGAACACAAGCAAATAAGGCTCAGATATTTTAAAGCTGATGGCAACATACATCAGAATAAGATTATGCAAAAATAAGGATTGTGGATTCTGTGTGATATTCTTCATGCTTGATTTTGTGCTGATGATAGTAGGACAAAAGTATAAAGATAGTAATCCAAATTAGAGTGTCCATCTACTGTAACACAAACTTTAATCTCTATATGACACCCAATACACTACAGACATTTGATAACTTACTACAATAAATATCCTAAATTTCTATAGCCATATGAAGCACCTAGAAGAATCAACTATGAATCTTTTATCCATTTACACATCTGTATTAAGTTAAAAACTTATTAGGATTAGAAGTCAAATAGAAGGCTTGTAGAATATTGAAAAGCATAAGCTTTTCCCTTTGAGTTTAAAGCTCCATTTTGAATGGAGTGGTGAGTGGTGACGTCTTTACAGCATGTCTTCTGAAAGTTTTTGCTTTACTGTTGTTTTCACCTGGGTAAAGGGAATGTAGGAATGATTAACAGGGTGGTTAATGTGTAGCAGATGAGGAAAGCTCACCAGTTATAATATGTAGTCTGGTAGGAAGATCAATGTCGCTGTTCACCCACTTTGTCCATCTCCTAATCCATGAAAACTATGAATATGTTACTTTAGATGGTGAAAGGGATTTTACAGAGGTGATTAAATTAAGAACATTGAAATGAGAGGATTATACTAGCATATCCAGGTGGGACCAATCTAGTCACCCTAGTCCTTAAAAGCAGAGAAACCTTGCTAGCTACGCTCAGAGAGAGCTATGTCGATGGAAGAGTTACTAGGATGCAGCCTGAACATGGAAAGGGTCCGTGGGCTGAGGAGTGTGGGCAGCCTGCAGAAGCTGAGAGCTGGGAAATATGGGGAATGGAGCACTGGTGAGTTGAAATTGGTTTAATAATTCCCTAACACTAATGTGCACAACAAACTCATGGACTGCTTGTTTAAGATGCTTATTTTCAGTCCCCATCCCAGGCATTCTGATTCCTTAAATCTAGTTTGAGGCATTAAAATTCTGTAATTTAACTCCGTTTCAACAAGCGATCAAGATAGGCTTTGAAGTTCATTTTTGTTTGATCTTATGAAAAGTTGCCATATTTAACATTTAATAGTCTTATTTTCTATTTTTGTATTTCAGAATCAGGGAAAAGTCTTCTGTCTTCCTCACAGGCACACACTCATAGGCACACACACTCTTACACACACTCACACTCTCTCACACTCACACAAACACAATTACTCTTGACTGCTTTCTATTAGCTGGCATGATGTCCTCTCTCTAGAGATTCACAAATTTTGGAACTCTATTTATTTATTTATTTATTTATTTATTTATTTATTTGAGATGGAGTCTTGCTCTGTCACCAGGCTGGAGTGCAGTGGCGCAGTCTGGGCTCACTGCAACCTCCACCTCCTGGGTTCAAGTGATTCTTCCGCCTCAGCCTCCCAAGTAGCTGGGACCACAGGTGTGTGCCACCACGCCCGGATAATTTTTTTATATTTTTAGTAGAGAAAGGGTTTCACCGTGTTGGCCAGGATGGTCTCGATTTGTTGACCTCGTGATTCGCCCGCCTTGGCCTCCCAAAGTGCTGGGATTACAGGTGTGAGCCACTGCGCCCAGCCTGGACCTTGATTTTTGAAAACTGAATCAGGAATACATGATTAGAAAGATCAGTAATGTCTTATTTGTTTAATCTGTGTTTTCCATGCTAGACTGTAAGCCCATCAGAGTGAACCACACAGGTACATCAGACTCATTAGCAGCTCTACCCACTAATGAATGCCCAACACTATTAATCAATAAATACTTTCTTTTGAGGCAAATGGAAACCATGCAAGGGTAGCTTGTCGTAGGAGAGATGCAGGGCAGAGTTAGACTGGAGAAATATGACCCAAAAGACTTGAAATTGCTACTTTGTAAAGATACATACACTGCTAGGTTTATGGCAGCATTATCCACAGTAACTATGATAGAAACAAACTGGGTGTCTGTCACCAAATGAATGAATACACTGTGTGTGTATATATATACATAATGGAGTATTAGTCCCCCCTTAAAAAGGGATCCTGCCATTTGCCATAACATGAATGTATTTGGAAAACTTTACACTGAATGAAAGAAGCCAGACACAACAAGAAAAATATTGCATGATCTTAGTTATACATGGAGAAAAAAGGTCAATGATACAGACAGAGAATAAAACAGTCATTACCGGGGCAGGGTAAGAAGGAAGTGGGGAGATACAGGTCAAAGGATTCAAATAGGAGATATGTAGGATGAGCAAGGCTAAAAATCTAATGTATAACATGAGGACTATGGTTAATAATAGTGTATGGCATTCAGGATTTTTGCTAAATGAGAGATTGTAGCTGTTCTTGCCACAGACATAAACGAGTAACTATGTTAGGTGATGGATATGTTAATTTATTTATAATAACCATTTTGCTATATATGTATCTTAATGCTATTTTGCCTACTTTAATACAGTGAAATTTATTTTAAAGATAAAAAGGAAAGATATTTAGGAATTTAAAATGAGCAGATTTGCCAATCTAACAAGGGATTACAGAAAACTGTTCTCAATCTGTAAACTAGGTTGTTGGATGGAGATGTCTGCAAACAAGGAAGAAGCACAACGGGCAGAAAGCTAGTTTGCTTTTGGAGATTATGTGTTTGAAAGGCCTATGGGAGGTGATAAGCAGGGAGTAACTGCAGATATGTAAATCTACAGTGCTGCAGGGTGGTAGCAAAACAGTAGCCCCCAATGATAACCACGTTGTAATTCTCAGAATTTGTGAATGTTATCTTATATAGCACAAAGGACTTTGCATATGTCATTAAGGTTAAGAACCTACAGGTAGGGAGAGTAGATGAGCTTATCCAGGTAGACCCAATCTAATCATATGAGTACTTTAAAGGCAAGTTTGCCAGCTGAAGATAATCAGACATGGAAGCAGCATTGAGATGGTTGGGCCCTGCTACTGATGGCTTCGAAGATTGAGAAAGGCAGCCTCGAGCCAAGGAATGCAGGCAGCCTCTAGAATGGGTTGGAAAAGGCAAGAAAATAGATTGACTCACAGAGCCTCTAGAAGGAACCCAGGCCTGCTAACCACCTTGACTTTTGGCCTGGTGAAACCTATTTTATACTCCCAACCTTCATAACTGTGAAATAAGAAACTCATGCCATTTTAAGTAGCACGCTTATGATAATTTGTTACAGCAGCAGTATAAAATGAATATACCAACATCTTTCCTGCCACCCCTACTAAAAGAAAACCAAAATTTATGAGATTTATTGGCACAACTCTCTAGGGCTGCGTTTTCTGGAGCCAAGAAAGGAAGAAATACTTCTCCTTGATTCCCTTTGTCTGTGAGACATTTTCTTAGTTGTTCTGGGTTTTCATAGACAGAAAGCTGCTGAGTGAACTATCGGGAAAGTATTCCTTGGTACACACAGAAAATCAAGACACGTTTATATTCCGCCAATCACAGGGTGAAAACCAGACTTCAAGAGAAATCCACACGCTCTCAGCCAGTTCCCATTCTCAATATGTAGCAGTTTTGGTTTGCCCCATCACTAGCGAAGCTCCTCTGAGGGCTTCCTGGGAAGACAGGTGAGCTGCATGTCTATGAAGAGTCTGACCCCGTCAGATCTGTCAGCATGGACATGTTTAGAAGCAATGTTCTAGGTTACATAGTTTTTTTTTTTTTTTTTTTTTCCTATCATCTCTCATCCTTCTTGTTCAACATTACAATCCACTCTCAAATGTGTTTGGAGAATCTAAAATGGGCCTGTCTGGCCATTGTGGAAAAAACCAAAAAAAACATAAAGAATATTAGGCAAGACCAGAGCAGTGGTACTTGAGATGGGCACAAGCTGAGAACGTGCATCCAGTGAAGCGGTCTGATGTTTAATCTTGTGGTTAAAATGGGGTTATGGGCTTTTGGGTGGATAACAGTCTATTCTTGCATACCAAGGAGAGTGCATCCTATCGACCTATCTTATAACTGCTGATATTACCGTAGATCACCTGGCTGTAACATTGTTCCAAAGTTAGTCTTCTTTCATCTTTCCATGTTCTAGTCTTTAAAAGGAAATCACTATGTACAGCCTGCATGGAAGGAGTGGGGAGTTATGTTCTCCCTTCTTGAACGTAAAGTACCTATACAAGTTATTTGGAATTTTTCTACGTGGGAGCTTTGTCTATTCTCTTCTATTTATTCAATTATTTATAGTGCATGGACTGTTTACTTACACTTTGGTTTATCATTTGTTACTATATTTTTCTGTTCAAATTGTTTTAACTTTGGCCACTGTGTGTTCTTTCAGTTGGCACCTATGACCCTTTGACATACCATTATCAATGTGTTTTGTTTATTAAGGACTTTCTTACTTTCTGGCACTACAAAATGCTCCAGGCTCATCTTATATATTTTATGCTCTATTCCTGAAATCAGTCACTCTTTCTTTCCAGGAAATTCTGGTTACTTTTATTGGTGAACAGTGTTAGGAACCAAGATCTGGGTTAGATATGCTTATTGCTACTGGGGAATTGTTGCTTCCGAGGCCTCCTCAGCTAATAGAGTAAGAAAATAGTAGTATACTAACTTAAGGTATATACATGTAAATATTTTATGTGTAACTATATTGGTCTACATTAATCAGAAAATGAGATCATACAGATGCCTACAGCTCTAATCTGTCACCACATGGGTCATTCCAAACTCCTCTGCTTTTCTATCTCTAACCGCAGACGCTACGATTGACAAATTTGGATTCCACTGCTCACCATTCATTTTACTGAACTGTTCAATTCTATTATACTTATATAGTGGTTTCAGCGTTATTGCCCGGACATGCAAGAAAAACAGCTCTACCAACTAACTTTATCAACTAGAGTACAATGCTTGTGTTGAGGTCTTTTAACTTTATTCCTGCACATCTTATTTCCAAGTTTAATTAGGTCAGCACTTTACCCCCATTCCTTTGGAAGAGGCTGTTCCACACATCTGTAATTCAGTTAGAGTCTTCTGTCATAATTTTCATTTGATCATGGTCATGTGATCCCAAACTCCTTAAGTTACCTGAAAAAAATACATATATTTAATGATTAATTTTTTTCTGCTATAAAGTTCTACAGGTAGAGTGTCATAGAGCCATCACTGTAGTTCCATATATGATGGTTTATCCACCCCCAAAGCTCCTGTGTTTCACCTGTGTAACCACTCTTTAGTCCCTAGCACCATTGATCTATTATCTTTATAGTTTTTCTTTTTCCATAATATCATATGAATGGAATTATATAATCTGTAGCCTTTGCACACTGGTTTCTTTCACTTAGCAGTTTGTCTATCAGATTTCCATGCCTCAGCATAGCTTGATAGCTCATTTCTTAAAATCACGGAATAGTATCCTATTGAGTAGCTGTACCGCTTCTGGTTTATTCATCTACTTGTTGAAGGACATTTGTGGTGTTTCCCATTTTTTGTAATTAAGAATAAAGCTGCAGTAGAAATTCATGTGCAAGTATTTGTGTAGATATAAATCTTAAGTTAGGGAAATAGTAGGAACTTTATAAATTTTTTAAGAAACTTTGAAACTATCTTGCAAAGTGGCCATATTATTTTGTATTCCTGCTATCAGTGATTGAGAATTGCTGTCACTTTGCATCTTTGCCAGCAGCTGGTATCGTCAGGACATCTTAATTTTAGTTCAGGGAGACCCACATAATACTTCTCATGTACAGAATCATAAGATAATAAATTTTCATTGTCTTAAACACAACGGGTATACTAATTTGTTATAGAAGCAATAGAAATTCAACCACATGTATACAGAGTTTATCTTTTAAAGAATACAGAAATGTTTGTGTTTATCTTCTGGTCCACATCCAATGATGTCTTCTTTAGGGGCCAAATGCCATGATTTCTTCAATAACATAGAAACTTTCTTGTGAGCAGAAGAGCTGTTAATATTATTGTAATTCTTGTCTCACTTTATAAGAAAGCACTTGTTAGTAATATGCCATTATGAGATATTAGTTCCCAAAATCCCTAGCTATCTACCTGTAGTATAAATGAATGATAATAACTATTGATTTTAAAAATACTTTGAAGCTCAAGAAAATATTGTCCAAAATTGTTATGTAGTAAGTTAAATGTAACTTTATTTTTTCTTTTCCAATTTATTTTTAAATGTCTCTGCTTAGCCTCATTTACACGATTTCCTTGACAATTTCCATTTTTTGAACTATATCTTTTGATTAATTTTTTAGATTTATTAAGATTTTAGGGAATAATGAAGAAAATTCAAGAGTGAAAAACTCAGTTATTTTGAGAAATATTCTTATGACTAATATATTTCATTTAACAACAGCGCAGAACTAAAAATGTCATTTATAAACATTGGTTTGTGGAGATCTGTTCCTCTAAGCAATTTCTTACTGCCTTTTGGTTTTCTTCTAATACATTTCCTGTTTCTGATCTATAATTTCTGGCTGATTCTTTCCTATATTGGGCTGTCAATTCATTCTGTCATCTGCTTTATTTCTCCCTATGTTAAACAATCACTTCTAGAGTACTTTCATTCAATATTTACACAAAAGGTGGTTTTTAACTCAAATTCATTAGAAAAAAAACTAATTACTCACTTTTTAAAAATAATAAATTTTTTTCACTCTGCATTGAGGGATGTTATAAGCAATGTTTCTCAAACTATAACAGCCTGATTTTAACACACAAATTCCCTTATTCCCAATCCTTTAACAATTCTCCTATATATCCAGATTTCATAAGCATTATACATTTAAAAAACTTAATGAGAAATATGTAATTAGTATAGCTGCCAATATTTAGCATACTGGAGAAAAGCAGGAATATAAACATCCTATAAATGGCAACATACCTGATCATGAGATGACTGGAATAGATAAAAGCACAATTTATACTTAATGTATACTCACCTGAGAGTAGAACAATTACTGTTTAGTCTTTGATTGCAGCAGAACATACAAATGATTTCTGCTAAAAACAAAGATGAAAAGAGCATTAATTGTTCTCCTTTTCAGTTGAACACATTATCAATTACAGCAAGACATGTTTTTCTTTACTTTAGAGCTTTACAATCTAGAAGGAGAATGACAAATATAAATGTAACTCTAAGGTAAAATATGACCACTGTCATAAAATAAAGGGTCTGACGACCTCAAAAGAAAGAGAAAGTGTGTCTCCTTGAGGGAACCGGGCTAAGTCTCAGGGAGGAGGGAGCATCTGGGTTGGACTGATTAAAAAATTGACAAGAAGAAGAGAACATACTGAGCAAAGCTAGTGCAGGGAGGTTATAGTGATAGTTAAGAAGCATGAACTAATTCTCAGGTTTTGGGTAGGTCAGGAGTAAGCAGTAAGTTAAAAATTTGGCTAGATCTACATTTTTGAAGTCCCTAAAAATAGCCGTCAGAGACTTTTGATTATTTTAGCAAAGATAGCTAAGACAAATTGGATGAAACATTAACATGATTGGGTTAAGAGGTCATCTCAGTTCTCTCCAGATCTAGATTTCAAACGTTAGGGTGCATACTTGTCTGTGGAGCAAACAAGAAAGCCAGTGACTATGACTAGGCCCCACCCTTGATTATGATTCAATTCATAAGCTGTGGGGTCCGGAAATTCTTATTTTTTTTAACATCAGGTGACTCTGTGTACATTAAAGTTTGAAGTTTGAGTGTCTAAGTGAAAGGAGAGAGCCTGAACTTGAGTGCAGCAGAAGACGTGGCTAATAGGTTATAGGTGAGATCAACCTGGCACCCTGGCTATAAAACCTGAATTTTTATAGATGACTCACTTTCAATTCTGAGGCTTACTTTACTGAAGCATCAAAAACAATGAACGTTTCTTAAGCTATACAGTGCTAATTCTCAGAATTGCTTCCTGAAGGTGACTAAAACTGAGCACTACCTTGACATACATGGTTTGTGGTTGGATCTAACAAGTTGGGACTAAGGTGAGACTGCTTCTTATCCTCCTAATGTCTTAAAAGCCTGGTTGGGCTGCTAAGAGAGATTACAGGAAAAGAATAAAGATGAGATTGAAATCTTCCAGGGCAGGGATATTAACTAATTCATCTCTTGTTAACAGGGTCAATGTCTGTAGAATGAATAAATGAGTGAGTGAATGAATAAAGAGGAAATGTGGGGTTGATTTTTGATGAAAGTTTATAGGTCAGTCATTCAAATACTATCAGAAGACCTAATGCCACCAACATCCTATAAAATACTGTTCCAGGAAGGTGCAATGACTTTCTACCACAGCTGGAAGCAAATGTAACACAAAAAGCAAAACCCTTTTCTTTCTTGTGAGCCTGTATCTCCTATCCCGAAAAAGACTTCCTCTGGAGTATTCTACTCAGCAGCAGTCCAAGAAGACAGAATATTTTAAATGACACTATTCCTGAGGAATATTTGTCTTTTTAGGGCAATGCTCATTTCTCATCCTATATTCTCTTTTTTATCCTTGGAAAATTCTGTCAAAGATGTCATGAAGCTCCCCCTTAGAAGAGAGCCTCAAGGGAAAGATTGCTACAGGGCAGGCTTTATTTGTTCCAGAGAAATGTAGCTACAATAAACTCTGCATGCACAGTATTTACAAATAATCCATCACTTAATGGAAAAAATCTTGGTTGCTGCTAAGAATGTGTCTGGCTGAATAATGTTATATTTTGGAAAACAACTATTTTCTGGGCTGTGTACTAGAATATAACTATCATCAAAATATAATTATTAATGGAACATTTTTTAAAACAGTGAGAATGTGTTTAGTTCAATGGCTACTGAATTAATCTCTCCTGTGAAAAGGAGGAGGCCAGCAACAAAGAGTAGCATTACTCTACATTCATATCCATACAGCAGTATTTCTAACATGTTTGACTTGAGTTCTCGCTTAAAGAAATAGGTTCCATATGAGCTTAATTAACTGGTGTTTCAGTTTCTAAAATGTTATGTACAGTGTAGTGTTTTACATTGAAAAAATGCAGATGGGAATCTAGAAAGTGTTTCATTTATAGCTGAAGTAACATAATTCCTTTTTCTAGCAGAATACTAATATTATGCTTAGATGATTTAAAGTAGATACTGTTTATTTTATTTGACTTTTACTAGGATTATAAAGATGACAGTGCTCTACTATAGAAGAGCTTTTCTTACTCTAACAGAATAAATGCATTTCTAGCCATTGTATCATGGCATGCATATTCACACTGTAAATAGTTACTTAATGGAAATGATGAGGCCACTAATGTAGACAAAGTAGCTATTGTCTGAGAGCCCCTGAGTCATCTTGTGTCATATAAAATATAGTTATTAATTTTCATCATAACCATATGGCATTTTAGAAACCTTAGTACCTAACTTCAACATATATATATACATAATCATACAGAAACTTAGACTTAATCACATAGACTGGCATTATCAACCTTGCCTTCTACTAATGATTGGATAGCTGATCAGAAACTATGTATTACATGGCCTTATGAAATTAGGCTTTTAAAATTTTGTATCATAGGCCGGGTGTGATGGCTCATGCCTGTAATCTCAGCACTTTGGGAGGACAAGGCGGATGGATCACCTGAGGTCAGGAGTTCGAGACCAGCCTGGCCAACATGGTGTACCCCGTCTCTCCTAAGAATACAAAAATTAGCCAGGTGTGGTGGCATGCACCTGTAGTCCCAGCTACTTAGGAGGCTGAGGCAGGAGAATCACCTGAACCCCCCCAGGAGGTAGAGGTTGCAGTGAGCCTAGATTGCACCACTACACTTCAGCCTGGGTGACAGAGCGAGACCTTTTGCAAAAAAATAAAAAAGAAAAAAAGTGGAAATGTGTTCAGAATGCATTGGCATTTTGGAAGTCAGACAAAATGAATATAAGCATAAAATTATATTAAATAATGGCAGTTAACTGCAGGCCCCAGTCCTGTAACTAATGACCCCCTCCTTGCCCCAACAAAAAGAAGTGTGTTTTCACTTTCACCATGTTCAATATAAAGATTGAAGTTACATTGAGTAGCAACTTTTATTTGACATTTAAGTTTTTGTCTTATCAGGAGTTTTCTAATTTCAGTTGGGTTTTTTGTTATTTGTTGGCTTAGAAGTGTTCTGGCTTTCATATTCTAGACAAATACAATGAAGGACTATGAGAAAATTAAATTTGTGGCACTCTTCATCTAAAACCAGAAAAATTGGAAATTCCAAGAGAAAGATGAGTGACTCTTTAAGCTACTTCTGCTGAATGGACTTTTCATACTAATTTTATGGGGAAGCATCAAAATACTGTACATGGAACTAATCCAAGTATTAGTGTCTTAGGAGAAAAGCCATTGGTTGCTGAAAACATGGGTGGAGATATTTTAGTGTATTTGTTTATGAAATGTCAAAATACTACTAAACTGTATGAGAAGAAAATAAAAGCTACTAGCATTTGAGGACACATTTACATGACAGATCTTACGAGTGTATTTCCTGGAAATGTTTCACTGATTCATTTAATCTCATTCATTTATTTCAACACTTATTCAATACTTTGCAAGTATTAAACTCGGGAGATTCAAAGAGGAGCTTTATTCTCTGGTCTAAAGGAACCAATACAGTGCTTCCTTGTGCTTCAGTACTTCAGAGTTATTAGTGAACACAATTCCTTCCATTTGTATTTTCAGCTTTCTCTACTAATTTTCAGAAATGAATCGAGGCAGTAAACAAGGCTGACTAACAGATACCAGGATGCACTCACAATTGCGATACTGTTATTGGGCTAATTTCCCTATCTGACGCATCCTTCTCTTAAAAGGATGTTTTTCTAAGACTGTTACATGAAACAAGTAAAATGATTCCCAACAGGCTCTTCTACTGAGGTACAAGTCATGCCCAAATGTGATGGCATTGGGCAAAGCTTAGACTTCAACAGAGATTTTCTATTAAAGTTAAATTGAGTTCAGGTTGGGAAGTATATCCTCTGTCAAGCCAAAGAATGGCTTGGATTTTATCTCGTAGGAAATATGAGTAGGTTCTTTGGAGAAATTGAAGGATGAATAGGACTTGGATGGATAATTGAATGGGTTCTTGGGTGAATGAACTGATTGAAACCTGATTATGGAAATGTAGCATTAAATATATGCTTTTCCTGAGAAATTTAAAATTGGCTTAAAATTAGCTAAGCAAATGACCTTGCCATAATGGAGCTTCGTTCAAAGCTACAGTGCACAATTGTTGTCAGCTCTTCACTTTAAAAACAGTGAATATTGTTCAGATGTGCAAAAGGGTTATACAGAAGTTCCAGAGAAGTCACAGACCAGTGATGTGGCTGTAGCTGATGAGTGATGGGAAAACCAGGTCTGTAAAAAAATTTCCCTCTTCATTACCATCCTCCTGAGTTTCTCCTTCCAGCATTCTTATGTTCCATTCACATATTCTCATCATTTGCAACCTCTTTCCTTCTGGACAAATGGGAAAACAGGCAGCTGTATCTTTGGAGTTGATTTTCTGAGGAAAATTCTTTTGGTTTCAAAGGAATGATTTGGAATAAAAATCTGAGGCTGAAACAATTTTAATCTTCATTTAAACTGAACGTTTCCACTAAACCTGTGTCATCAGATAACACTAAATATCCCAGAGGACACACACAAATTTTATTGGCCACAGGATGTAAATGAGGAATAGAATTAAGTAATCAGACCATTCCACACTGAGGATATACTATCTTATTACCATCAGTAAGAAAATCAAAATATTACTCATTCTTCTTCCTCAGAATTCACTTACAGCGTTTGCATAGATCCTATGAGTCATGGTACCATCTTCAGCCCTGGGAAACTGCCCTCCTTCTCTTGGTTCCACCTCCAATACCCCAAAAACCATGCGGAGAGATGGAGAACGGCTTCATTAAGAAGCTGTGAAGTTGCCTTAACATTACTGTTTTCAAACTCACACTGCAGACAGAATGCTTTGCTAACTTAAAATAATCATACTTCAGATAGAGATACCAGAGGAGGTTTCTCCAGCAGGTTCCTGCAATGGTTTTCATGTCTTGAAATTCCAGTTCAAGATTGGCTTGAGCCCTGGAAACTGAGATATTAGAACAATTAGATTATCTCATCAAAACAGATTGAACATACTTTTATAACTCAGGAGTTTGGTAAATGATTAAGCTTTAGAAAGTGAAAGTAACATTTAGTTTGCCCTTCGTATGTGACAACAATTCTATCGTTTGTAAGAATATTTCTTCTGAAATGTTCACTTTACATTTGGTACCCATTTCCCCTCAGTATTTTTACCCACATTTCTCTAAAATTGAGATACTTGGTTTAAAACCATTTTCTTTCTTTCTTTACATGTTTCTATGCTTCCTAGTAAAATTAGGTTTGACTGATAGGAAAAAGCAAATATAAGAGCCGACTTTTGTTTCCTTAGCTGTACTTCTGAAACTCACCTCTCCATCACCTTCCTACCACCTACCACGCTGACAAAGATATTTCAGAAAACTTTGAAGATTTGACATGAAGTAGTTCACCATTCAAAATATTCTCCAGGGGGAAATATTGCTCCCAAGAATGGGTCAATTTTTAGGAATGGGGGGAGCATTGGTTTTCAGCAGGCAAAATCTTAGCTATTAAATTGGCTGTGGTCTTCCAGACAATTTATGATCTACATATCTGTACGTATACAAATATGAGGTAGCTAGGGTATTAAAATTTCCTAAGTGCTTTGGATTAGGGAGAAAAAGCCTAAAAAGATGCCATAAAGAGGCAATAGTAAAATTTAAAAAGGTTAACAAACACTGCTTTGAAGACCATAGCCTCCTGTTCAGTTCTAAAATAATTACATAGAGACAGTCCCTTTCCTAGTGCCTGCTCATGCGCTCCTTTATTTTGGCCTTCTCTGTTTTTCTAATACTGTGTTTTTAATATGGTTTGAATATCATTTGTTCAGGTTTTACAATTTTCTTCTGCCTGAAAGGATTTTTAATAGTACTTCTGCCTTTGCTAAACTAATTCGTAATTAGGAAAGAACCCATCTACAGTGTGTGGTTGTTAAACATCCTGTTGCTTCATCTCTTTGATAACTGAATCCTTCTTTATCATTAGTATTAGATCACTTTGCTTTAAAACTTTATTTCCAGATCATGTCTGGCTGTGAAATCAGGATTGCCTTGAGTTATTTCATGGGTGACAATTTCCCTTTTTGTTCAAATCTCTTTTTGTGCCATATAAACCATTTGTCATTTATTTAAAATATGATTTTACAACATATTTTCATCCTTATTTTATATGTACAGTAGTTGACACTTGCATGATACAGGAGTTGGGGAAACCAACCCCCCATCTGTGTCTAACTTTACTCCCCAGAAACTTAACTACTAATAGCCTACTCTTGACTGAAAGCCCTTCCAATAACATAAAGAGTCAATTAGCATATATTTTGTATGCTACATGTATGATATATGATATTCTTAAAATAAGCTACAGAGAAGAAAATGTTATTAAGAATCATGCAGAAGGGGAGGGATGTGCACTCAGTGTAACTTTTATTTTAAAAATCTGTACACAAATGGGTCTCAGTAGCTCATATCTCTGTTGTTCAAGGATCAACTATAAATATATACACATATGTATATCTGCATGCTAAATTGTGTCTATAGACGGGCTCGGCTGAATAGTACAGCCTTCTTTAAATATTCAATTATATGTGCCTATTGCGGGCTGACCAAATATTTTATGTTTTGCACATGTATATTTAGTGATCAGTTGTGTTCTTTTTTTTAAAAAAAGTCTTCATTCAGATGTTTTTATAGCCTCATCAAATTGGCTTTTTAATAGTTTGTTGTAGGCTTCTTTTTAAGGAAAACTGATATATACTTAAGAAAATACAATTACTCTTTACAAGTGGAAAAGCACAAATATTATGCATACGTTATTACATCAAATTAACATGGCCTTACAAATATTTCATAGTGATAACTTGCAAATGTACTTCTCCAACTCAGATATCTCCCCCAAACTCTAAACCAGGAGTTACTAAACTGCAGCCCTCAGGCCAAATTCAGCCACAGCTTGTTTTTTAAAATAAAGGTTTACTGGAACACAGCCATGTCATTCTCCCACATACTGTCTGGGGCTACACAAAGGCAGAATAGTTATGACAAAGAACATCTGGCCCACAAAGCCCATAGTATTTTCTATCTGGCCCTTTATGAAAACGTCTGCTGATACCTGCTCTATTCATATATTGAACTCCCTCCTTCTGTCTTGACTTAGATGTCTAAAAGTGTACCAAATTTAAAATGCTCAAAACCAAATTCTCTTCTTTCCTCTAAAATATGCTTCAACCAGAGTCCTTTCCATCCCAGTTCATGGTAACCGTCTCTCAGGTTAAGTGAGAAATTGTGGAGTCATGTCTTCACTCTTTACTTTTTCTCATGCCCTATGTTGAATCCATCAGATAGAAACTCTCCTATTGGCTTTATTTTTAACATACTCAGAACTCAGTCTTTTATTAACTCCTCTGCTACTAACATTCTGACTTGAACTAGTGCCATAGTTTAACTTGGTTACTATCATCTTTACAACATGCATCCAGAGCAATCCTCACAACATAGAAGTCAGACTATGTCCCTTCTCTGCTTAAACCTTATAGTAGCTCCTGATTTCCCTTAAAGTAATAACCAAAATGCCTGTAACAGCCCACAAGCCATACGTTGTCTGGCTCTCCCCCAGTACCTCCCTGACCTACTCTTCACCACTCTCCCCATCAGTTGCTCTAATCCAGCCTCTTGAGCCTCCTTTCTGTTCTCAAAAGCACCACCTGTGCTCAAGCCTTTGCCCGAGCTGTCTTTGCCTGGAATTTGCATCATTTTGATATCCACATAACTCACTCTCTCAGCTTTTTCGGAGTCTTTTCTCAGTGAGGCATACCTCAGTCATCTTATTTGTGATTGCAAACTGTCACCTTTCCAACACCTCCTCCTAAGGCTTTATCCCTTCCCGCGCTCTATTTTCTCCAGAGCACTTACTATCTTTATCATATATAATTTACTTAGTTATATCTATTTTTTATTTTCTGCTTCCCCCTTGTTAGAATGTAAACTCTGTTAAACAGGGTTCAGGAGATATTTTATTTACCTATCTTCATCCTAAGCACATACGGTGCCAGCCCATAAAAGGCCCAAAGAAATGTTTTGCAAATGAAAAATGAATGTTGATTTCAAATTTTTCAGTGAAAAGCATAACAACAAACTTTTTCAGCCAACTTTTTTTAAGGCTTTGTATGTGTGACTACATATGTATGTTCTTTTGGATATTTATTCTTGTCTCATGACAAGATACTCAACTATGATAGCATTTTCTTATGAAAGACCATTCCAACTTAGTACCCCTGAGATTACTGCTTTTACAGCCTTTCTTCTAAATATTCAATACATTATTTCCATGTCACATTGAGAATTGCTGATGTTAGATGGTGATCTATTAGCCATCTTATCCTTCCAAATCTACTACTTCTATCTTTATAAACTTACAATTCTATTAATGTTATAAGAATATTTTGACCCTATCTACATTTAAGAAAAGACTTGCCCATCAAAACTTTGTCTTAACCTAGGCTCTTTAGAAACCAGAGCCTGAAGCAAAGATTATAATAGTTACTCTTTACTGAGGATAAGCTTGTGGCAGGGATGGTAGAAAAATGATAGTAAGACAAGGAAAGATGCGAAGCGAAGCAATGCAATGCAATGGGCTATTGCACTAGCTGCCCTTCTCAACAAGTTGCAAAAAGAATCAGTAAGGGCCCTGAGTAGGTATGTTCTAGTATGCAGTAATTTCTTTGCGAGGATTACAAGGAAAGTCCATAGTTCAAAGTAGCCAACCAAAGAGACAAAGGGAGATGTGTTTGCCTGGCACCTTCTGGCTCCTACTTCCTGGTGGTGAAAATGTGCCTCAGGGAATTCCCTTTCCTACTATTAGACCATCTTGCTCTCCAGGGTGCAGAGGAGGTGACTTGGCAAGGATGAGCACAGCATGTGAGAAATTAGACCACCTGGGCCCAGTATTTAAATCTGACCCAAGCCAACTCTGAAAACTATGCAAGGGAACTGGTAAAGTCACTGATGGTCTGCAAGGAGGGTGGATCCTTCAGGACACTGAGGGAATCTGACAAGGTGCACAAAGCTTATATATTAATACAAAGTCACTAACTCCAGTTACCAGCTTTACTCAACTTCAAGCCATGCTCAGAAAAAACACTCCCTTTACCTTTATTCACTGTATTCCTTCAAGTTTTCTAACTCTTCTTGGTTACAACCTAAATATTTGCCACTTTTTTTTTAAAAGACAGTCTCACTCTGTCACCTGGACTAGAGTGCAATGGCATAGTCTCGGCTCACTGCAACCTCCACCTCCCAGGTTCCAGCAATTCTCCTCTCTCAGCCTCCCAAGTAGCTGGGATTACAGGCGTGAACTACAACGCCCGGTTAATTTATTGTATTTTTAGTAGAGATGAGGTTTCACCATGTTGTCCATGCTGGTCTTGAACTCCTGACCTCAGGTGATTCACCCATCTCAGCCTCGCAAAATGCTGGGATTACAGGTACGAGCCACTGTGCACAACCCATATTTGCTCCAACCCCCACCCCCACCAATACACAAACACACACACACACATCTCCATTGCTGGATTCATACCCCATTAACTCCCTTTTGGTCTTCCTTGCTTTATTATCCACAGCCAGCCTGTTGGGGGTTGCACTGACTTGGAAGCCTAGCCCACAGTCAGGAAAGTCTCCAATACTTACCTACTTGGTCTATTCCTCTATTTGGGTTGCCAAGCATACTGGAAAAAGTCACATAAATGTTACTCAAATTCATACTATTTATACTATCTTCATTGCTTTCCTGTAATCCTCCTATTCATTTCAAATGAACTCTGTAACATTTTCACCATCCAATTGCACACGTTATGTTTTTCTTAAGCCCCCAATTCCAATTTGTTACCTCACTTGTTTTCTTAAATTGTATTCTGGTAAGAGCATTTAACATGAGATCTACCCACTTAACAAATTTTTAACTGTACAATACACTATTGCTAACTATAAGTAACATTGTACAGTAGATCTTTAGAACTTACTCATCTTGTCTTAATTGAAACTTTCTGCTTATTGATTATCAACTCCTTATTTCCTCCTCCCCTCCCATCTACTTCCTTCAGATTACTAAATTTACCAGTTTATTATTTCATGAACATTCAGAATGGGCCATTCTCATACAGAAATCTTTTCTAAGTTCTTTTATCAGAGTATTGCTTTTTACTGGTGCCATAATTCCATCCTGAATTACCTCCTGTAGAAATTTACCTCAACAATTTGTCACTCTTATATGTTTTTTTCTCTCCCATTTTTCTGTATCCATCAGCTGAAGCTGCTAACCAGGGTCTCTTGTGTCCTAAAATTGAAACACACAAAAAAGAAGTGAAATGAAGCAATTAGTCACTATTTCATTTCTTGTTGTGTGTGTGTCAGTTACAACCTAGTGCAGATTTAATTATATGGCAAAGACAATATTTCTATCAGTATATATTTTTAGAGATATTTAGATCAGACATAGCTTGGGAATGGAAAAATAGACAAGTACAAACTTCCACTTTTACTAAGTGAAAGAATTCACATAGTTAAACCCAAAGTGGCATATTCAGTTGTTAGCAGTAAAAGTAATTTGAGTAAGTGCCTAGAAATTGACCAGGAAGCATAGCTCAGCAAGCAAACAAGCTCATGTTCCTTTAGGAGACAAAAACTGAGTTAAGATGCAACCTTACTAGTATTGAATTGTAAAAATTTTTCTGTTATACTTTATCAATTAGTATTCAACCTCAATAATTTAAAAAAATGCACCCATTTCCTGGTTAATAATTATTTACATAAAATAATAGAAGCACTTCAGGAACAGTGGTATGAAGGACCCTGTGAACTCACTCCCCACAGAACCAATCATAATTGGTGAAAATTATAAAAATCCACCATTTAAAGTATCTGTAAATTGTCCTAAGGGCCCAAACCAAATGGAGAAACATTTATTTAAGAAAATCTAAATCTCAGTAAGAAGAGTGAGAGTCTGTAGTTTTGAGCTATAACCTCATTTCTAGCTGCATGTGTTGGATGCTCTACTCTAGGTAAGTGTAACCCAGAAAATGTTCTTGTCCAGGGCAGTGGTCTCTCCCTGACAGGCCACTCGAATTTCTCATTGCCCCAACTCCCAGGCTCTGAGTTGTAGAAACTCTGTTGAGGCCAGCATGGCCAATAGATCTGGGGTTCCTTCCTGTACCCGTTTTCCACTCACAAGGTGGAAGTGCTCACCCAGCCATGGAAGACTGAGAATATGGAACCCTAATCACTGATGCTCCAGCTCATCAGTAAGAGCAGTTATTTCATGACAGAAGAAGGTAGCAGAGAAGACCCGAGGCTTTAGTCCCAGGCCTGTGACCTCCCAGAGGAGTTGGGGTATCATTTTAAGAGAAGCTAGCCACTGTCTCCACCCCTAGCTCAGAAGTGGTACAGTTTCTTCCTGAAGGCAAAGCAGCATATAGAATGAAGGAAGTCTATAGCTCTCTCTAGGGAAACTGACTTTATCTGCAACAGAACATGGGAAACTTTACTCCTAAGTGTGTCCTCAAAAACACTGGAAATTTCAGTGGTTAACATTAAAAGGATGCACAGACTATAGATCAACTTATACGCAAGAAATAAAGAACATATAAACTGTTAAACCTCAATAAGAAAATTAACAACTCAACTTAAAAATAGGGAAAAGACCTAAACAAAGACCTCACAAAAGAAAATATACAGGTATATGTCAAATAAGTATATGGAAAGATGTTCAAAATTACATCATTATGAAATTTCAAATAAAAACAAGATACTGCCATACATATATTAGAATGGCTAACATCCAAAAATCTAATAATGCCAAATGCTTGTGAAGATATATACTAACAGGGACTGTATTCCTATTATTGGTGGGAATGTAAAATGGCATAACCACTTTAGAAGACAGGCAGTTTTTTAAATCAAGATAAGCAGTCCTACCATTTGATCCAGCAACCACATTCCTATGTATCTACTCAAATGCGTTGAAGCCTGGGCACAGTGGCTCATGCCTATAATCCCAGCAATTTGGGGAGTCTGGACAGGAGGACTGCTGGAGCCCAGGAGTTGAGCCCAGCAATGGGCAATATGGCAATATCCAGTCTCTACAAAAAAAAAAAAAAAAATAGACAGGCTTGCTGGCATGTGTCTGTGGTCTTAGCTATTCAGGATGCTGAAGTGAGAGGCTTGCTAGAGCCAGGGAGGTTGAGGCTGCACTGAACGGAGATCACGCTGTTGTACCCCAGCCTGAGTGACAGAGCAAGACCCTGTCTCAAAAAATAAATGAACCAACATATGAGTTGAAAATTATGTCTATACAAAAATCTGCATGTGAATGTTCATAGCAGCTTTATTCCCAATTGCCAAAAACTGGAAGCAGCCAACATGTCATTCAATAGGTGAGTTGATAAATGTGGACTATCTGTACAATGGAATATAACTTGAATGTCTGTACCCCTCCCAAACTCATGTTGAAATTTAATTGCTATTGTAACAATATTAAGAGGTGGGACTTCTAAGAGGTGATAAGGCCATGAGAGCTCTGCTGGCACGCATGGATTCCTTGTACAACGATGAGTTCAATTCCCTTGTGTCTCTGTCTTGCCCTCTCTCTGCCCTCTGCTTTCTGCCATGGGATGACTCGATAACAAGGCCACCAGATGTCAACCCTTTGGTCTAGGACTTTCCAGTCTCCAAAACTGCAAGGAAATCAGTTTCTGTTCTCTATAAATTACCCGGTTTGTGGTATTTTGTTAAAAAAGCACAAGATGAACTGAGACAAGTATTATCTAGAGATAAAAAGAAATGAGCTATTAAGCTATGAAGGAAATAGAGGAAACTTAAATGCATATTGTTAAGTGAAAAAAAAAAACAGTATAAAAGGCTGTATACTGTATCTTCCCAACTGCATGACATTGGAGGAAAGGCAAAACTACAGAGGCAGAAAATATTAGTGTTTTTCAGAAGTTCAGGAGGAGGGATGATAAGTATAGCACAGGGGATTTCTTAGGATGTTGGAACTATTCTATAAGATATTATAATGGTAGATACATGGCATTTCACATTAGTCAAAACAAATAGGACTGTACAATACAAAGAATGAACCCTAAAGCAAACTACAGACTTCAAATCCTCACCGGTATGTGGTATTATCCCATCTTTGGATTTTAGCCACAGTTAATAATGTATCAGTATTGGTTCATTGATTGCAACATCAATTGTAACAAATGTGCTACACTAATACTAATAGGAGAAAGAGCTCTCTCTGTACTATCTGTTCAAAATAATCTTAAAAACAGCTGATGGAATGTAATAAAAAAGGCTTCTCAAAAGGCCCCCCCCCCTTTTTTTTTTTGCCATGTTCAGCATGCCATATTTGGCCATGATTACTTTCAACATCTGTGTAATTTTGCCATGTTCACTTGCAACATCTTTGTAATTGCCTATAGTCAGCTCTGAGAGATGACACATAAGATTTTGACCTGATGTCAGGCTCCTCAATGATGAAGCAACTACCAGGCTTCCCATTTTTTATAAGAGCTAACTCAGCTCCGGAAACCAAATTACTAAAATCAGAAAGAAAAGATAGGACGTCACTACCACCTTACAGAAATTTTTAAAAATAATTATAAGGGAATACTCTGAGCAATTGAACACTAACAAATGAGTTAACATAGATGAAATGGACAAGTTCCTACAAGGACACAAACTACGGAATCTAACCTAATAAATTGAAAATCTGAATATACCTGTAATAAGAAAGTGATTGAATTAGTAATTTAAAACCTGTCCACAAAGAAAAGTACAGGCAAAAATGACTTCACTGGTGAATTTTACCAAATGTTGAAAAAAGAATTAATACCAATCTCTGACAAACTCTCCAAAAAAAAAAAAAAAGAAGATATATTATCCAATTTTGCCTATGAGGCCAACATTACCCTAATACAAAACCTGAAAAGGCATTATGAGAAAAAGTGAAAGTGACAAATTAATGTCTACTAAAATATAGGTGTATAATCATTAACAAAATTCTATCAAAATTAATGTAGAAACACACACACACAAAAGGATTACACATCAAGACCAAGTGGAATTTATCCAGGAGTCAATGGTTCATTTAACATCTAAAATAAATGAATGTAATAGAATATATTACAAAAATCACATCTCAATTGATCAATAAGCATTTGTCAAACCAAGCATCCTTTCATAGTACAAACATACAACAAACTGAGAGAGGGGACCTTTCCTAATCAGAAAATCTATGAAAAAAACCAGAGCTGTCATCATATTGGATGGTAGAAAGTAGAGAGCATTTTTTTTTTTTTTAATGAGTAGGAGTTTCGCTCTTGTTACCCAGGCTGGAGTGCAATGGCGTAATCTCGGCTCACCACAACCTCCGCCTCCTGGGTTCAGGCAATTCTCCTGCCTCAGCCTCCTGAGTAGCCGGGATTACAGGCACGCGCCACCATGCCCAGCTAATTTTTTGTATTTTTAGTAGAGACGGGGTTTCACCATGTTGACCAGGATGGTCTCGATCTCTTGACCTCGTGATCCACCCGCCTCGGCCTCCCAAAGTGCTGGGATTACAGGCGTGAGCCACCGCGCCCGGCCGAGAGCTTTTAACATAAGATCAGGAATGAGACAAGGATGTCTATTCTTTCCACTTCTATCTATGACAGTACTGGGTGTTCTACCCAAGGAAATTGGTCAAGAAAAAGTAATAAAATGAATCTAGTTAGGAAAGGAAAAAATTGCACTATTTCTAATCATAGATGACATGTCTTTGTATATAAACAATCCTAATGAATAAAATAAACTCTAACAACTAATAAATAAGTTCAGCAAGGTTTTAGGATACAAGATCAGTATATAAAAATTACTAGTATTTATACATATAAATATATTCAGCTCCTGTCTCATATCCATTGATTTAATCAACTGCAAATTGAAAACATTTGAAGAAAATTGTACTGAATGTGTACAGACTTTATTCTTGGTCCCTAAATAGTGTAACAACATTTACATAATATTCACATTGTATTAGGTATCATAAATAATCTAGAGATGATTTAAGGTATATAAAAGATATGCATCAGTTATATGAAAATACTATGCTATTAGGGATTTGAACATCCATGGATTTTGGTATTTACATGTTGTCGTAGAAACAATTTCTCACAGATAACAAGCGACAACTAAACAATTAACAATCAGGAAATGAAATTAAGAAAACAATTCCATTTACGCTTGCACTAAAAAGAATAAAATACCTATAATTAAATTTAACAAAAGAAATGCAATATATGTCAACTGAAAACTACCATAAAACATTGTCAAAAGAAATTGAAGAAGACGTAAATAAATGGAAAGACATCTCATGTTCACAGATAAGAAAACTTAGAACTGTTAAGATGGTAATACAATCCTCCCTTGATACTTGTGGGAAGACTGGTTTCAGGAGCCCCCATGGATAACATATGTATATCCATGCAATAGAATGTTATTTGGACATAAGGAATGAAGAATTGATATATGCTATAATTTGAATGAACTTTGTCCATTATGCTGACTGAAACCACGATAGTAACAGAAAACTTACAAAAGGCTACGTATTGGGTGATTCTATTTATATGAAATGTCAAGGATAGGCAAACCTAAAGAGATAGAGCAGAGATTAGTGGTTACCTAGGACTGTGGGTGTGACTGCTAACGGATACAGGGTTTCTCTCTGGGGTAATGAAAATGGGTTAAACTTAGATTGTTGTGACTGTTGAACACCTCTGTGTCAATACTAGAAGTCATTGAGTTATACACTTCAAGTGGGTAATTTTTATGGTATGTGAATTAACTCTTAATAAAAATGTTATAAAAAATAGTGGGGTAACCTATTAAATAATTAGTATATGATGTCCAAACTAGTACAGGGGACAAAAGCCTCAATTAATCTAATGGAAATCAAAAGAGAACATAAATAAACTGGGAAATGAATTGTATAGGATAGGATAATAGAAATAAATGTAGACATACTAGAAATTACAGTGTAAGTAAATGGACTAAGCTCATTAATTGATAGTGTCATGCCAATTTTTACATGATATTTACTAGAGATACACAAAGCCTAAAGGTATTCCTAAACCACAAGTGAAAAAAAAAAAAAGCCTAAAGGCATAGAAAGATTGAAAGTCAGACAGCAAACTAAATACCACGTATATATTAAGCTAAAGGAAAGATAATGCTTTTATAACATCAGGAAAAAATACCTTTTAAGGTCTTTTTTAAGAAAACAATAATTAGTGATACAGTAGATCTCTACACAATAATAGACTTAATTTTTAAAAAATATTATTATTTTTGAGATGGAATTTCACTCTGTTGACCAGGCTGGAGCGCAACGGCACAATTTCAGCTCTCTAAAACCACCGCCTCTGGGTTCAAGATTCTCCTGCCTCAGCCTCCGGAGTAGCTGGCATTACAGGTACTCCCACCACGCCTAGCTGCTATATTTTGTATTTTTAGTAGAGATGGGGTTTCACCATGTTGGCCAGGCTAGCCTCAAACTCCTGACCTCAGGTGATCCGTCTGCCTTGGCCTCCCAAAGTGCTGAGATTACAGACATGAGCCACCTCGCCCAGTAAGAGACTTAATTTTACAAAGAAAATGTAATTATTCTAAGTAAAGCTTCCAAATATATGAAGCAAAAGTTGAGAGGATTACTAAAAGAAATAACAATCTGCAATCATAGTCAAGATATTAACAAACCTTTCCCGGTAACTTGATATATCAAGTAAACAAAGAACGAAAATTACCAGACCATTGAGCATATCCCCAAAGAGTTTAAAGAAACCAATCATATAACTTCTTGTCTAACTGACTTGTACATAATAGACAATAATCAAAACAGAAGTTATATTTAAAGTACATTTCTATCAGGTGGTGGATCTTAGTTTGCCTGTTTGAGGCTTTACTGGTTTATTTTCATAAGTCAATCTTAGTCTTTGTGGAAAGGGAGCAAGCATTTGTCAAATGCCTAGTGTGTACCAGATGTTTTACTTCTAATCCTCAGACAACCTCATGAGAATAATTATCTTCATTTAACAAAGACTCAGGAAAGCTAAGTGATTTCCTAAATTCTGATAAGTGGTAGAGTTCATGCTTGGACTTAAATTTGTCTCATAGAGTGCTCCTCTGAGCATAGTTTAGAAGCGAGATACCGTTTATTGATTAGGTGCTTGACTGCTCCCTTGAGACAAGATACTAAATTTTGAGCATGGGTAAATGTATGTCATTCTACCTTAAAGAGAAATTCATATAAAATTCCTTTTTATGTCATCTTTTTCTTCTCTTCTTTTCTTTCTATAAACCCAAATCACTATTAATAAATAGTTAGGCAGTGGCTCACACCTGTAATCCCAGCACTTTGGGAGGCCGAGGCGGGCAGATCATGAGGTCAGGTGTTCAAGACCAGCCTGACCAACATGGTGAAACTCTGTGTCCACTAAAATACAATAAAATTAGCTGTGCATGGTGGCGCCTGCCTGTAATCCCAGCTATTCAGGAGTCTGAGACAGGAGAATCACTAGAACCTAGGAGGTGAAGGTTGCAGTGAGCCAAGACCATGCCACTGTATTCCAGCCTGGGTGACAGAGCAAGACTATGTCTCCAAAAAAAAAAAAAAAAAAAGTTAACACTACTCATCATTATAAATTATTATCATTATAAATTATTTGCTGTAAGCTTTAGTGCAGAAGAAAATGAAAACTCATCCTACCAATATTAGGTGAATAGGATGCTGGTGGTTACAAAATGGAGAAAAATTAACCTGTTTTAACTCAGAGATGTTATATCAAAGAGTAGAAAAATTGAAGAGAAAAGAAAGGGAAAGTTTAGCTTTCTTAGACTATGTGTATGTTAGATAAGGTATAATAGCTGATGTTTATGTAGCCAGACTTTGTGCTTTAAATACATAATTTTATTTGGATATTCCGTCAATCCTATGAAAAAGATACTTCTATATTTCACGTTATAGATGAGAAAAAGGAGGCTCAGAGCAGTTAGATAACTGTACCTAAAGTTTCACTGATAACTAGTAGAGCAAGACTAGACCCCAAGAGCTCATGATGGTAACCGCATACACCAAATTTGCCTCAAAGGTATGTGACTGTTTTCTAAGAGCAGAAACAATTTTTTTTTCTGGTAAAATCAGACTTTCAGTCTATATTTTCTTCTATTCATTTTTTTTCATTTCTAATCCAGATCACACCTTCATTTCATTCATCCAAACTATTGGACAAATTGAGCTTTTCCAGATTTCTTTTGGGGGCACTGACTGTGACCAGATGTATGTTAATGTGGACAATTGTCCTATTGTTCTCTGAAGAGATCCCAGTCTCTTACTCTTATAGGTGTTCTATAGGTGTAGAATTAGGAAAAGCATTGTCTACATGAAGAAATTTAGAAAAAACAAGGAAAACCAATCAGAAGGCCAAAGTTGAGGACGACTCATGTCTAAGAAAATGAAGGAAGTCAAATTGTCTTTATATGCAGGCGATATGATTGTATCTTTAGAAGACCCCATCATCTCAGCCCAAAATCTCCTTAAGCTGATAAACAACTTCAGCAAAGTCTCAGGATACAAAATCAATGTGCAAAAAATCACAAGCACTCCTATACACCAATAACAGACAAGCAGAGAGCCAAATCATGGGGGAACTCTCATTCACAATTGCTACAAAGAGAATAAAATATCTAGGAATACAACAAACAAGGGATGTGAATGACCTCTTCAAGGAGAACTATAAAGAACTATAAACCACTGCTCAAGGAAATAAGAGAGGACACAAACAGAAGAACATTCCATGCTCATGGTTAAGAAGAATCAGTATCCTGAAAATGGCCATAATGCCCAAAGTAATTTATAGATTCAATGCTATTCCCATCAAGCTACTCTTGACTTTCTTCACAGAATTGGAAAAAGCCACTTTAAACTTCATATGGAACCAAAAGAGAACCTGCATAGCCAAGACAATTCTAAAAAAAAAAACAAAGTTAGAGGCATCACACTACCTGACTTCAAACTAAACTACAAAGCTCTGGTAATCAAAACAGCATGGTACTGGTACCAAAACAGAGCTATAAACCAATGGAACAGAACCGAGGCCTTAGAAGTAACACCACACATCTGCAACCATCTGCTCTTTGACAAACCTGACAAAAACAAGCAATGGGGAAAAAATTCCCTGTTTAATAAATGGTGTTGGGTAAACTGGCTAGCCATAAGCAGAAAGCTGAAACTGGATCCCTTCCTTACGCATTATATAAAAATTAACTACAGATGAATTAAAGATTTAAACGCAAAACCTAACATCATAAAAACCCTAGAAGAAAACCTAGCAATACCATTCAGGACATAGGCACAGGCAAGAACTTCATGACTAAAACACCAAAAGCAATGGACACAAAAGCCAAAATAGACAAATAGGATCTAATTAAACTTAAGAGATTCTGCACAGCCAAAGAAACAATCATTAGAGTGAACTGGCAACCAACAGAATGGGAAAAAATTTTTGCAATCTACCCATCTGATAAAGGGCTAATATCCAGAATCTATAAAGAACTAAAACAAATATACAAGGAAAAAAAAAAACATCAAAAAGTGGCCAAAAGGTGTGAACAGTCACTTCTCAAAAGAAGACATTTATGCAGCCAACAAACAAATGAAAAAATACTCATCATCACTGGTCATTAGAGAAATGCAAATCAAAACCACATTGAGATACTATCTCACACCAGTTAGAATGGCAATCATTAAAAAATCAGGAGACAGATGCTGGAGAGGTTACGGAGAAATGGGAATGCTTTTACACTGTTGGTGGGAGTGTAAATTAGTTCAACCGTTGTGGAAGACAGTGTGGTGATTCCTCAAGGACCTAGAAATAGAAATACCATTTGAGCCAGCAATACCATTACTTGGATATATACCCAAAGGATTAGAAATAGTTTTATTATAAAGACACATGCACACGTATGTTCGTTGCAGCACTGTTTACAATAGCAAAGACTTGGAACCAACTCAAATGCCCATCATTGATAGAATGGATAAAGAAGCTGTGGCACATATACACCATGGAATACTATACAACCAAAAAAAGGGATGAGTTTATGTCCTTTGCCAGGACATGGATGAAGCTGGAAACCGTCATTCTCAGAAAACTGAAACAAGAAAAGAAAATCAAACACTGCTTGTTCTCACTCATAAGTGGGTGTTGAACAATGAGAACACATGGACACAGGGAGGGAAACATCACATACTGGGGCCTGTCAGGTGGTGGGAGGGCCAGGGGAGGGATAGCAAGGGGTGAGGGGAATTGGGGAGGGATAGCATTAGGAGAAACACCTAATGTAGATGACGGGTTGATGGGTGCAGCAAACCACCATGGCACGTGTATACCTATGTAACAAACCTGCACGATCTGCGCATGTACCCCAGAACTTTTTTTTTTTTTTTTTGAGACGGAGTCTCGCTCTTGTTACCCAGGCTGGAGTGCAATGGCGCAATCTCGGCTTACCGCAACCTCCGCCTCCTGGGTTCAGGCAATTCTCCTGCCTCAGCCTCCTTAGTAGCTGGGATCACAGGCACGTGCCACCATGCCCAGCTAATTTTTTGTATTTTTTTAGTAGAGACGGGGTTTCCCCATGTTGACCAGGATGGTCTCGATCTCTTGACCTCGTGATCCACCCGCCTCGGCCTCCCAAAGTGCTGGGATTACAGGCTTGAGCCACCGCACCCGGCCACCCCAGAACTTATAATAACAACAACAACAAAAAAGAAAATGAACATGTACATCAGGCTTAGGTAAAAGAAGGCTAGGATACAGGAAAGAGGATATTCAAATCTGAGCCGGAAGGTGAACATTGACCAGCACCGTACTAAAATAAACGTACCATATAGAATAAATGGAAAGATTTTTAATCTCACATGTAGATGAATACTTTCTGCTTCTCTCTTCACGCTCTGAGAACTAACTGGCAAGTACCTTTAGCTGTACATGAAGTTTGAGAGAGGGTCGGGGCTAACAGAAGTATGCTATGTGTTTGGAATGTGTGTTCTTCCGCCATCTGTAGGACATAGAGTGTCTCCTCTTGGGTGCCTGTAGCCTAGCTTCTTTCTGAAATCTTTAGCCATGCACTACATCAATTATAGGGATAATAACTATGAAGGACTCCAGGTTTTCCCTTCTTTCCATATCTGAGGTAAGAAAAGACATAGATTAAGTAAAATGCTGTTCCCATTTTAAATATTCAGCCTGACAAACCAACACTGCTTTCTCAAGCAGTTACAGTGTAACCACAATGCAGTCTTCGGGATTAAAAAGCCAAAGGAGCTGGGTGCGGTAGCTCACGCCTATAATCCCAGCACTTTGGGAGGCCGAGGCGGGTGGATCACGAGGTCAGGAGTTCGAGACCAGCCTGACCAACATGGTGAAACCTTGTCTCTACTAGAAATACAAAAATTAGCTGGGCGCGGTGGCAAATGCCTGTAATCGCAGCTACTAAGGAGGCTGAGGAAGGAGAATTGCCTGAACCTGCGAGGCGGAGGTTGCAGTGAGCCAAGTTCGTGCCACTGCACTCCAGCCTGGGTGACAAAGTGAGACTTCGTCTCAAAAAAAAAAAAAAGCCAAAGGACTCGAACTAATGCTACTCTAATAAAAAAGTTTCCTTTTACTGGTTTCATCCTTATTGATAACAGGTACAAATGAAATTATTGTGTGTTTGTTTAGCATTAAGTGTAATTTTTGAAATGTACTCACCATTTACTAAAGGTTAAAAAGCATGACACTATTTTAAGTGAAGAATCTAATGAATAATTTTTAAAAAACATCCTACCCGTGACAAGTAAAAAAAAAAAAAAAAAGTAATACTGAAGCTCCCCTATTGCTTCATATGTGTTTACAGATATTTTACACAGCCTAAAATAATGTATTTTATATAGCTTCTGCTCATAAAATATTAGTCGATTCTTATTTCCATAGAGGATTCATTTCAAGTTATTTCTCAAACCTAGGTGAGCTAAAGTTGAATCTGTCTCTCAAAGGTGGAAACCCCTACTTGTAACTGAGAAGTCACTGGGACTTGTGTACTGATGCCAGTAAGACTCATTCAACATTGCTGATGATGTTCGTACACCTGTTTATAAGTTACAGGTATAGAAAAGTCTGAAATAATCATGTTTTGCTCAGATAGATATGGGGACATTTTCTGTTTTTTTCTAGAGAGAACACTTTTTCTCATTGTGTTTCAAAATGAGTTGGCAGACAGTGAGAGTGAAAGGTATTTTATTTTTACTATCGACCCTCAAATTTGCAGTAAACCACGTGGTTTCTTTCTTAGAAATAGAAATTATGAGCTGGAAAGAACCTTAGAAAACAGCCCCATTGTTTTACAGATGAGGAAACTGGACCTGAGAAAATGAATACCTTTCCAAGGTACCAGATTTAGTTAGTGACTGAGCCAGAGCTGGAGTCGATATTTGCCTTATTCTACCTCCAGTGTTGTTTCCCCACCACACACAATCCTGTTTTACATGTCTTAGCCCAAAATAACCAGTCAGTTCACCAAAGAAAGTCCAGTTGGTTGTCTGACCGCTTAGCCTGTAATGAGCTCTGCAAAATTCCCCATTCTTTGTACTACATAGATAATACTGTTATTCATTGTATTAGACAGTGTCTACTTCATGTAGACAATAAGAAGAACATGACTTTTCTGAACTTTGTACCACAACATGTTATATTTTATTCTAAGAAACTGAATCCTATTTTAGAAACACTGAATTCTGTGCTTGATTAGGTTTCTCTTTTCTAATTGGCTGCTAGACAGCTAACAGCAAATGTGTGGCCTAATTTTATTAGTGGAGAGGGTATTGTGTAATCTAGTGTTCCATTATCCTTAGTCCTGGCTTTATTTTACATCCTTATCTTTGATTTTTTTTTTTCCTTTACATTATGTTGCTGTATTTGATCATTGAAACTTAAATCCTTCTTGTGACAACATAAATATAAATAAATGTAGATGGGATTGATTTTAACATGCCACTATTTTATTACGATAAGTTGTTTCAGTATTCCACAGTTTATTTTGAATATATCTAGGAGTCTTTTATAACTCAACTTGATTAGTTTACCCTCTTCAACCTTGGGCTACTCTCATTTTGATAAGTTTACATCATGAAGATGACATGAGGAAATGAAATTATTTTGTAACTTGTTTACATAATTTGATTTGGCTGAACTACATCTGAACCTGAATTCAAACTTACAGAAGATAAATAACAAATTTGCTATAAAAAGTATCTCATAAATGTGGAGAGAAGTTAACTATCCTTAGTTTTAAAATTCTTTTTGCCAGGTAAAATATTTCCTTTATCGGGCATTTCCTTAGAGTTGAAAAGCTGTTTGCATAGCAGATAAATTTCTGAGAGATCAGTAGTATTGACTTAAACTTCAAAGGGTGTCCTTTTCCCAATATTTTACATTATTAGCATTGAGGAATCACTTAAAGAAGTAAAGACACATGGTGGATTATGGAGTAGCTCAGAATTTGTCTAACAGTCCTCGTTCATGTTTGCAATTTGTTTGGGGCCTAGTAATGATATGATTTTGTCTGAAAGCTAATTTACTTTATGAAGTACGATTTGCTGTTCCTGATCATTCTGTTCGCAAAACAAGATTTCAAAAGTAAGATGTTTCATTGGTTTTTCCTGAGTTTCTTTCCTCAGTTTTTCTAAAATTCAGCTATGCACATCCTTGTCTGTTATGAGTGTGGTGACATTATCACTTGTAGTTAAATCCCAAGACTTGAAAAGAATCAACATGTTGAGATTCTGTGATTTTAAAGCATCCTGAAAGCACAAGAAAATGTGTTTCTGAGAAATAAACCTTATCAAATAAAACAAATTATAACATAAGCCCTGAGAATAGTGCATCAGTTGCTTCAGTAAGTTCTCACTGAGAAACTTAGAGAACACAACATCACGTGATATGTTGCTTAAGTTATACTCACCAGACAAAACAATATTTATTAAATAATGGAATAAACACATGGTTATTTCCAACAATAGCTAAGTTAGATCTAGGGCTACAGTATCCCATAGAGCAGCCACTACCTACATGTGGCTTAAAGTGTGCATGGCACAAATTAAGATGTGTTGTAAGTATATAATATATGCTTGATTTCAAAGATGTAGTACAAAATAAAAAATATTTCACTAATAATTTTATATTGATTTCCTATAGGAATACTATTTTAGATATACTTGATTAAATAAAATATAGCATTAAACATAATTTTAGCAATAAAATCCTGAGGATTGGTAGAAAATGATATGGAAAATTTCAACGTGAAACAAGATTAGTTTTAATGCTCATATTGGTCTCCCAGTGATTTTATTCCTGGAAATTTACTTTTTAGAGACAAGGTCTCATTATGTTGCCCAGGCTGGTCTCAAACTCCTTGGCCCAAGTGATGTTCCCACCTCCGCCTCCCAGAGTGCTGGGATTACAGGTTCACCTATCATGCCTGACCTATAATTCCTGGAAGTTTAAACTAAGAAATAATAGTAATATAATCTATATGTACATTATATATAATGACCACAAGTATACACCCATAGCATGCACATGTGAATGCATACTCACTGAGTCCATTAGGAAATACTTATTGCTTAACAGTAAAAGAATTAACAAATTTTAGACAGACAAGTTGAAATGTGTATATGTAAATTAAATACGATATATGGAAAAATCAGAAACAAGGTGATATGCAATAAAATTGCACTGTGCATGCAAATCAAAAGGGACCAGAAATAAATATTCAAAATAACATTGGGGTGCTGAGGCAATGAAAGTATAAGTGATTTTTATCTTCTAGTTTTTCAAGATTACAAATATACCATCTTTTACGTTAGTTTTTAAAGAGATAAAAGGGAGAAAATAATGTATTACACAGACACTAGCATACCTTGTGTATCAGGCTACTTGGGTTGGCATAACAAAATACCATAAACTAGGTGGCTTAAACAACAGAAATCTATTTTCTCACAGTCCTGGAGGCTGGGAGGCCCAAGGTCAAGGTGCTGGCCAGTTCTGTTCCTGGTGGAGGCTCTCTTCCAGGCTTTCAGAGAGCTGCCTTTCTCACTGTGTCCTCACACGGTAGGGAGTGAGCAAGTGATCTTAATAGATCACCAATTCTGTTAGGTTAGGGTCCCACCATTATGATCTTTGTAAACTGTAATTACTTCCTAAAAGCCCTGTTTGCAAATATAGTTACACTGGGAGTTAGGACTTCACTATATGAATTTTGGGGGAAACCCAATTCAGGCCATAGCATCTTACAAGGTGACCTTATGCTGTCATAGAAATAAACATTGTATTTTAAAAGGCTTGAAATTGAACTCAAATTCCATTATAAAGAAGCTATTTATGTAACTCTTCCAAGTTTCCATTTTCTTAACAGTAAAGTGGGGAATGAACGTTCATTTCATAGGATTGTTTTCTTTCTGTTCCATTTCTTTCTTTAGTCCTTTTTTTCCTCTCATTGCCCTCTTTTGGAGTAATCAAGTTTATTTTTTCATTTTTCACTATTTTTTCAGTTACAAGATTTTTTATTCTTCTGATTTTTTGACATTACCACATGTATCCTTAATCTGTTAGAATCTCTATAAATTAATAATATTGCTACTTTTTAGAAAATAAAATAATCTTACAACATGTAAGCTGTTCTTCTCCTCCTCCTACATTTTGTGCTATTGCTATCACGTGTGGACTGCTGTCAACAAATTGACAACATTTCAGCTCCAATTTTACTCTTTGATGTCTGTTCTGTGAAAATGAGAATGGGCCCGGGTCTATCTTTGTTTAGTGCTGCTATAATAAAATGCCACAGACTAGATAATTTATAAAGCATAGCAATTTATTTGGCTCATAGTTCTTGAGGCTGAAAGTCGCCGCCTCTGGTGAGGACCTTTTGGTTGCTTCATCTTGTGGCTGAAGGCATCATATAACAAGAGCTCACAGGAGATACAGGAAGAGAGGACCCAACTTGCTTTCATAACAAACCCACTCAGAATAACAAACCTACTCCTGTAATAACATCACTCATCTATTCATGATGGCAGAGACTTCATGACCTTGTAAAGTCCCCACCTATCAGCACTGTCACACTGGGGATTAAGTTTTCAACACATGAACTTTAGGAGGCACATTCAAATCATAGCAGAGCCCATAAACTGTGTTTCCTTTGCCAGCTGTGGAGGTTAAACTTTGATAGTAGCAGGTGCTGGGAAAAGTCATTACTGGAGGAGAGGGTATTCTTTCTCGATTCTGCTAGGGCTGTCTCACTGGGTTTCTCCAGGGTGTGCTTTTTTTCTCCACTGCCCAGCCCATGTGGTTTCCTTCAGGGCTAGGCACCTCCAGGGTGCAACCTTCTGCAGCATTTCACTGTTGGGTGTTTTCTATGAGTATTCACTTGGGTAGCAGTGACTCTGGCCCGTCATACAAAGAAATGGGCTATATTCCTGAAGAGTGAGACCTGTTGAGCTCTTGAATCCAGCTCCTGAATCCCAGATTCCATCTGTAAGCTCAATTTCCTCTGACTACCTGCCCATCAGCCTTAGCTCACCTGTGTTTTTTTACAAGTTTGTTTCCTGTGACCCTCTTATTGCAGATCCTATGATGAGTGTATTAGGGTTCTCTAGAGGGACAGACCTATCAGGATATATGTATATATATTTGGTTAATATTAATACTTAATAAACTCTCCTTTATAAAAACATATAATAATATATATTTTATATACAAATGTATATATTATTAATACTGAATAAACTCCCCTTTATATAAATCAGAGGTCCCATAATAGGTTGTCTGCAAGCTGAGGAGCAAGGAGAGCCAATCTAAGTCTCAAAACGGAAGAAACTGGAGTCCCAGGTTTGAGGGCAGGAAACATCCAGCATGGCAGAAAGATGTAGGCTGAGAGGATAGGCCAGTCTAGCCTCTTCCCATTTTTCTGCCTGCTTTATATTTGCTGTCAGCTGATTAGATGGTCCCACGCAGGTTAAGGGTGAGTCTGCCTTCCCCAGCCCACTGACTCAAATGTTAATCTCCTTTAGCGACACCGTTACAGACATACCCAGGATCAATACTTTGCATTTCTCAATCCAATCAAGTTGTGAGTATTAAGCATCACAATGAGCCACAGACCTCATGTCTACAATCCCCTTCGATCTTCTCACTGCACACCTGCCTACAATTATCGGCTTGCCTGAGTGAACAGAAGTTCTTGCCTTTTTGTTTGTCTCCTATGGGTTATATCTGGCTTGGAATACCCAGATAATTTCTCCAGCATCTAGTGGGTTACAACCAATCTTCAATAAAGCCTGATTTCCCCTCCAAAGTTTGTCCTTTGTTGAGTATTCTCCTATCTCCACAGAATACTTGCTGGAGTTCTCTTTTTATCTTTATAGTTACTCTGTTGTTTCTGCCTCCTGTTAGGGCTCAGAAAGATACATCTGATAATTTTACTGTGCATGAAAATTTGAAAAGGCAACTTCTATTGTAGGCCTAGATGAAGAACCTGGGACTGAATATAACTGTCTGCTGGAAATAAGTAAAAACTGGACAAATATAAGAAATACTTGTTTTCAAACAGTGGCTATGACACAGCACAGTGACTTTGAGAGATAGGAATAAGCTAGGAGAACTCTATGACTTCCCTAACTTACTGATGTGAAAGACTTTCCAAATCAGTGTACAACGAAGGAAAACCCAGCTGGAGCCTGGCAGTGTTCCTCAATTATAGAGAAACTGAGAGATGGAAGGGAGTTTAGGCAGCCGGAATTTGCAGGGAAGTGTTCCAGAGTGGGCGAGTCTGGAGGACCATAGAGAATTTCAGTTGAGTCTTGAGTTGAGTATTTATCAGAGAAGAAACTCTCTGAGTCTGAATAAAAAGACCACATGAAAGCATTAGAGAGAGCAATCCTCAAAACATGAACAGAATCAGCAATAATGTGTGTTCCCATCAGCCAGAATGGAAAGTAACTCATAATTTGAGGATATTGGGTGGAGTATTGCATCCATAGTGAGTAAAATTATCTCTAGATTAAAGGCTCCTCCAATTGTGTCTAACATTTAAAAGTGAGACTCCAAAAGATCAAAGTCTTTCCATGTAACTTAACTGCATCTTAGAGTGAAGTCAAGGATATTAATAGGATCGCAAAAATATCCAGCACTCAACAAAGTAATATTTACAATTTAAAAATTGTCAGGCATGCAATGAAGATGGAAAATATGACTCATATGAAGAGAAAAATCAATCAAACTGGAAAATTGATTCAGATGAAAGAGCAGACAAGGACTTTAAAAAATTATATTTTGTGAGTTTGATAAGGTGAAGAAAAATTTTGCACGTTAAGGGATGTGTAATATGTCAAAAAACCTAAAATCAACTTTTAGATATAAAATCTGCAATGTCTGAGATGAAAAGTTTACTAGAAGGGATTAACAGAAGATTCGGCACTGTAGAAAGATTAGTAAACTTGAAGGCATAGCAATTGATGGGGTTCAAAACACACTACCCAAAAATATGACACCTTGGCATATGGAGTATTTTAAGCTGAAGGGGGTTGAAGAAGCATGAAGCATGAAGGTCTCTCTGACCCCTCCTACCTTTCTCCCCTCAAGCAGGTGATAAAGCCTAGAAAGAATCCTCTGAACTTCTGTCCCAATGCAGGCCATAAAACTTAGAAATGATATTCTGACCTTTCCCTCCGCATATTATAAGACCTTCATGAGGGGCCGGGTGCGGTGGCTCAAGCCTGTAATCCCAGCACTTTGGGAGGCTGAGGTGGATGGATGACGAGGTCAAGAGGTCAAGACCATCCTGGTCAACATGGTGAAACCCCGTCTCTACTAAAAATACAAAAAATTAGCTGGGCATGGTGGCGCGTGCCTGTAATCCCAGCTACTCAGGAGGCTGAGGCAGGGGAATTGCCTGAACCCAGGAGGCGGAGGTTGCGGTGAGCCGAGATTGTGCCATTACACTCTAGCCTGGGTAACAAGAGCGAAACTCTGTGTCAAAAAAAAAAAAAAAAAAAAAAAAAAAGATCTTCATGTGAGAGGTACCCTGCCTGTACCCAAATGAAAGGAAAGCCCTTCTCTTTGAAGACATAGGGACATAGGGAATAATCAGAACAAACAAGCCTTGCTAAATTTCCCCAGTTTATCATCATTAGATCATGCCTTCTTTGCCTAGTTCTACTTCTCAGCAACTATCCATTCCTTCATCAAAGTTAGCATAGAAATATGTTTCCCTGGATCTTTGGGTCTTCATTTCTGAAGGCTCTCATGTCACATAAAACTTAATAAATAAATTTGTATGCTTTTATATTATTAATATGTCTTTATACGTTTTATCCAAAATATATGTATGTAAATATAAATTAATTTTAACTTGTTTTATCTCTTTAAAATAAATAAAGTATCTTAAGTAAAACTATAACAACATATTCAGGGGTTTGTATTATATGTAGAAATCAAATATATGACAACGATAGCACAAAATCAAATGAGGGGGGAAGTATACTGTTTTAAGGTTTATATCTGTATATTAAGTGGTATAATATTCCTCAAAGGTAGATTGTGGTAAGTTAAACAAGTATACTATGATCCTTAAAGCAACATTAATGACACAACAGAACAAAACAAAGAACTTTTGCTAAAATTCTTACAAAAGAGGTAAAATTGAATCATAAAAAATAATTTATACATAGATAGTTAGAAAAAAGAAGGGAATAAGGTACATTGGGGAAATTAAGAACTAAAGAGCAGGATGATACTTTATGTCCAATTCAATAATTTATCAAATGTAAATAATGAAAACATTCTAGTTTAAAGGCAAATATTGCTGAATTTAAAAAGAAAGAAAAGATGGTGCTTATATGAAATACACTTACATATGAAGACATAAATAGGTTAAGAGTAAAAGGATAGGAAAAAATACCATGATATGAGTAGACAACAGAAAGTTGGATTGGCTATATTAATATCAAAGTAGATTTCAGGGCAGAGGATATCACTAGGGATAAGAAAGTTATTTCGTAATGATTAAGGGGTGAACTTAATCAAGTGGCCTTAGCAATCCTAAACATTTATGCACGTAATGATAAGCTCTTAAAATAGACAAAGCAAAAGGATAATTGAAAGAATTATACAGTTGGTGGCACATGCCTGTAATCCCAGCACTTTGTGAGGCTAAGGCAGGCGGATCACCTTAGGTGGGGAGTCGAGACCAGCCTGACCAACATGGAGAAACCCCGTCTCTACTAAAAATACAAAAATAGCTGGGTATGGTGGCACACACCTATAATCTCAGCTATTTAGGAGACTGAGGCAGGAGAATTGCTTGAACTCAAGAGGCAGAGTTTGCAGTGAGCTGAGATCATGCCATTGTACTCCAGCCTCCAGCCTAGGCAAAAAAAGCGAAACTCCATCGAAAGAAAGAAAGAAGAAAGAAAGAAAAAGGGAAGAAAGGAGGAAAGAAGGAAAAAAGGAAAGAAGGAAAGAGCTATGTAAAGCCACAATTATGGTTGGAAATTAACACCTACTTTAAATAATTTATTGAATAGATAAAAATATAAGGATAAAAAGACACTATCAATCAGCTTTATCTAATTGATATTTATATAACACCCCACCCAATAGCAGAAGATACATTCTTTTCAAGTGCACATGGACATTTTACAAAGATATTGTTGCTATAAAATGTCAATAAATTTAAAAAGAATCAAAAAGTATGTTCACTGACCATAATGAAATTGAATTATAAATCAATAGCATAAAAAAATCACTATAAATCTCTAATATTTGGGAACTACAAATCCTACTTCTTAATAACCCATAGATCAGAAAAGAAAGAAGGAAAATTAGAAAAATATTTTAAACCAAATCAAAATGAAAAAGCAACATTTTAAAATTTTGAGGATGCAGCAGACACAGTGCTTAGAAATAAACCTATAGCAGAGAAAGCCTATGTTAGAAAAAGAAGAAACTTCTCAAGTCAAAGGTCTCAGTTTTATCTTTAAGGAAGCAGTGGGGGGAGGGTGGTAAAAAAGCAAGTCAAACACAAATGTAGGCAGAAGAAAGGAAATAATAAAAAAAATTTCAGAAATCCATAAAACAAAAGAGAAATATAATAGAAAAAATTAATAAAATCAAAAGCTGGTCCTTTGAGAAAGACAATAAAATTAATAGAGTCAGACTGACAAGCAAAAAAGGAAAAAGCAGAAATTACCACTATTTGGAATGAGAAGTGACACCACTAGAGTTCCTACACACATTTAAAGAATGTAGCAAGAGAAAATATTATTTTGGTAACTATGTTATTAATTTAGATGACTTGAACTAGACAAATATCTTGAAAGATATAGCCAAGGAAGCTCATTCAAGGAGAAATAGCCTCAATAGTCTTATATCTATTTTAAAAAGTAAACTTTATTTTCCCTTCCATAAGTTTCCTTGAGCCCCACCTCTGTGGTAACAACACTTAGCATAAGATCTACATTCTTAGCAAATGTTTAAGTACAGTAGTCTCCTTTTATCTGCAGTTTCAGTTATCTATGGTTAACTGTGGTTCAAAAATATTAAAGGGAAAATTTCAGAAGTAAACAAAAATTAATACCTTTTTAACTGTACACCATTCTGAGTAGCATGGTGAAATTCATCTGTAGACAAACCAATAAATGCCAGGATATAGTATTCCACAGCTCTTGTCACCCCAGGGCCAGGTACTAGGTAACTAAGGACAGCCTCTATACCCAGAGCCCACTGAAGTTATTTAAACTAGTCAATCCTCACTCACCTTGCCTTGCCTATCCCGGGGAAACCACACACACACACACACACACACACACACAGCTGTCATCCATGCTTTCCCCTCATTCCTTCTGCCTTTAGACTGACCTGGGTACCCCCTAAGCGGCCCAGCATGGCATGCCCCTTCTTTGGGAACTGTATGTAAGTAAAAATCTATCTTTCCAATGGCAGTCCTCACCTGATCTGTTGGCCTCACTATACCTAATAAAAACAAAATCACAGACACATTTTAAAATAGCACCATTAACTCTGTGTAAGTTATACCTCGATATAGTTATAAAAGAAAAATATAGTAATTTAAAACTTGAAAAGCCCCTTTCAGAACCTTTATAATTTTTGTTTCCATTTCCATCTTCCCTCTGAGAGAATTCTTGTTTCTTCTGCAGGCTTTAGAGCAGAGTACCTGATAGAACTTTCTGCAATTGTGGAAAAATTTTCTATGTGTCCTTTCTGATATGCTAGTGACTTGCTACTTATGACTGATGAGCTGTTGAAATGTGGTCATATGAGGAACTCAATTGTTAGTGTAATTCAATTTCTACCAGTTTTGATTCAAATTTAGGTACATGTGACCAATAGCTACTATATTAGACAGTGCAGCTCTAGAGGTTGTTGATGATGTGATCTCCCCCAGAGAACATATTGTCTTATTTTAGTAGATAGGAAATCTGTTTGATCAATAAGGAATTAAATTAATTGATTTGGGCCTGCATTTCCATTTTGTAAGGCTCTATTTTGATTTGCTCTTATCCTGGATTATAGATCCTCACAAATCTCAATTAAATTGTTAGTGGGACCAAACCCTTTTTGTCTTTGTAGCCTATAATACTACTTTTGTTGGTTTCTTGAGCAATGCAATTTAAGAATCAACGAATGCTTTGAGTGGCACAAGGTTCCAGGTTCACTTTTCTGTGATTTTTCTTGACTACTTGGTCTTGGCCCCTCAATTTCTGGGTGTCATAATTATTCTCCAAAAACTTCAAAGAGCTGATGTTTATAGCTTATCCAGCTTACCTAGTTATTCTCAGCATGAAGATTAATTGATGCAAGCTCCATTACCATATCAAGATGTGGAGATCCTCGTGGATTCTTCTGTAAAACATTAATAGAAAGTTGCTATTTTTCTGACAATACATGTTTTTTCTCATCCTTTCTTAACTTAGAAGTAGCAGTAAGTCCTAATGTAATAGTAAAATTTGATTTCTGTAAGCTTAGTCAGTCTAAGTAGTAAAGTTTAAATATCAGCAACTTCTCAGTGCCCTTTCTCCTGCTCAGGTTGTGTCTTAGTCAATTAGATGCTTGTAGTTTACCAAATCACCTCTCAGGATTTACTCCTTGCTGTGATCTCTCTAGAGCTGCCCTTCCGTCACCTCAAAACTCAGCAGTGTCTGTGCCATATTCTCACTTCCAGTTCCTTTTACTCTATGCTCTGAAAGCTTACCATGCCCATCTATTAAAGCAGAGTTAACCATTAAGTGTCCTCCTGTCTCTACATGCTAGTGTCTTTCTGCATCTTCATTTTCCATGCTCCATGTGAGGTAACTTTCTGAAATCCAGGCCTTGTGCTGTCACTTTACTGGTTTATACCTCTCAGTCATTCCCCATTACCCATAGGAAAAAGCCCAAACTTCTTGACATGGTGCATAAGACCCTTCAGGTGCCAGTCACAGGTGACTTTTCCAGCTGCATTTTTAGCTTGACTTCCATATGCCTCAAAAAGTCCAGTTTTTCCAGATGTTTTTGTGGAAATGGAGTTTTAATTTTCTTCCAAGAACATGTTGTATCTGTCACATTCTTCTATTTTTGTCATGTGCTACTCTTTCCCTTAAATGCTCTTTCTTCCTCCTTTCCCAGAAGAAATTCTACTCACCCTTCACGGTTCATTGAAGCATCACCTATGTTGTGAGACCGTCCTTCTGATGTTTTTCTCCAGCTGGTCTGTTAGCTCCTGAGGCTTATGCTATTTCTTATTCATTGTGTGTCATTTTCTTATATCCCCTCAGCACAGCCTTGACAAGTAGTAATTGCTTTACAAGTGTTTATTTTATACAACTGAATTGCAGTGAATAGAAGGGCTTAAAGCTTCAGCTGAATCTTTAGACAGAAAACTAAGTATTTCGAGTCCTTCATGTAAGTCCCAAGCGAGCCTGTTTTGGTCAGGTGAATGTTTTAGCACTTGTCAGCTTATAGCGTGGCGGTAGTTGCCAGCTGTCCCTCACATCTTGGGCCAATACTGGATATCATAAGTGATTTTGTCATTTTTAAGCACAACAAAGTTGTTTTTATATTCCCTTCAAAGGACCTAAGTTTTATATAGTCACATGTGGGAAAAGGCTGTATGTAAATACTAATATCTTATCATTTGAGCCATAAGCTACATCTGGACCTTTAAATTTCCTTCTGAATTGTCATCACAGTATGTTACAGACTAGCTCCATGATTCCTTCATAAGTTAGCTGATTCTCCCCTAGGGGAGTAAATTTTCTTGAACAATTGAGGTCAGAGGTATTTGGGTTACTTTTTAGATGAAGGTTGTTGTCTAGCATGTGCTGTGAAGGTCTAAACTACAATGTATCTTTTGAATGCAAAACAGGCACTGCATGTGGCTGAAGCAGTGGGAAAATGAGGTCTTAGTACACTTCAGGACAGGTTTCTTAAGTATACACTGTGCTATATTATTGAAATAATGAGAAGAAAAAAATAAGTGAAAACACTTCTAGGGTATATACTCTAGGACATCTAAATAATGTTGGAATGGAAAAACAAAATAAATTCAGCTATACCTTGGAGAGTTATAGAAAGAAAATAGAATGTCTTCTAGTTGAAAATTTGATGTCCCCTTGAAAACCTGCAGGCATTTATGTTGCTGTCTGCAGTTGGAAGAGAACCAGTGTTTCCATTGCAGGAATGGGTGCAGAGACATGAACAGAGGCTCCATTAGATCATAGAAATTTAAGGGGAGTATAACCCCATGGGGAAAGCCACTGAGAACGATTCAGCTCCAAATCAGAAGGTAAACCAGGGCCAGGTGTGGGAGTGACAGAGCCGATCTTTGAGGCATAGGCAAGGTGCTCTCTTCCTAGCTCCTAAAACTGGGAAAAGCAACAAAGAATGTTTTTCAATGACTACCTTACTCCAGAAAGACAATCTCAAAAAGGAAATTACTGAGATCTATCCCACACTAGACTAAAGCAGAGAGTTTCTGGAGCTGGTGATACCAGTGGGTTGGGGTAGGTCCCTAATGCTGGTGGTGGGAACTCCACCCACAGCCAGTGTCCAGGCTCTTGACAGCATTGTGAGAAGGAATTTAAAGATGAGTCAGAACATAGTGAAAGTATGGAGATTTATTGCAAAGTGGAAAGTACACACTCAAGAAAGGGGAATGTGGGCGTACTTGAGAGAGTTCAGCGCAAAGGGGTTTGGGGGTGCTACCTTTATGAATTCCTTTAACACGGGGTGGAATAATTCCTGTAAAAAGGTGGAGAGTTCTTGGACCTTTCATGCCACCCATTTTTATACCTAATATCGATGTTCCTGGAACTGTCATGGTGCTGTTGGGTATGGGATTTAGTGTGTTGATAAGCCTATAAAGAGGTCCTAAGTGAAATCTAGGTCAAATTTGGCACCATATTGGGTACAGTCATCATTCTTAGTGGGCTTGGCCCACACCCCGTTTTTCAGGATCTTATCAGCCCATGGCCTTTGGTCATGTGAAACTGCCTGGAATGTTTTATTCTCCTGCGACCACCCTGTATTATTCCTGTTTTACTGGGATGCTCCTTCCTCCCTAACTCAGTAGCTGTGCTCACCCAGGAGCATATATAGCTAGTGCCTTCCTGTGTAAGAAGTGGGAATTTGGATAGACAAATTCTGTTCCCAAAACTAGATAGTAGGAACAAAATCAAATATAGGGCAAGGCCTATAGGATAAATGCTTTAGGATTTTCCATCCTGCTGAGGACTTGCACAGCTTTAGAGGAAAGGAAAAAAAAAGTCAGTTCCTGACTCGTGCCTTGAGTGGTAATCAATATTCCTCCAATTCATCATATATTTCGGAATTGTACCCATGTGTTATTTAATTTTTAAAATGTATGTTAGATGGCAAAAACTGTGAGAGCCCTAACATGAGTCAACATTGACAATTGTCGGATGAGGAATTTTCTCATGGAAAAATAGACTTAGTCATTTAACATAAACCATGACGGAGAAAAAATAAAAGTCACCAACCTTTAAAACCTCCACCTCTAACAAATGTTATCCCAACAAATAATTTATTTTTTAGAGGACTAATATCACCTAAATTTATTTCACTATTTATTATATTAACAAATACATACTAAAAGATATAAAAAGATCATCTAAGCTTCTCTAAGCTTTTGTAGAGAGCTGACTCTTTGAGGTGCCAACATTCCACACTTGCTGATCAAATGAAAAGCAACATGAAATAACACTCAATCTATAGCACATTTTTCATTCATTTCATAGAGCTAGCCTGAGGCTTGTTTAAAAAAGTACCAGATGTTGTTGTTTTTTTGAAAAAGAAATATATTTGTCTTTGTGTGGTGACAGATAGTCTTTGAAATTACAAAGTATGTAATAGCAGAGTTTGCCATTTGAAATCAGAAAATGTAAATTTCCCCGAATCACATCTGAGAGACAAAGCTCACTCCAAGTACAGGCCTGCCACTTTGAACTCTAGCTCAACTAGGAGGGCTAACAAATTTCTAAAGGCAGAGAGTCCATCCAAGAAGCATTTCTTGCTTTGACTGGGGTGTCAGGTGTATTAACATATGCAACTGATCTATACCACAGTGTAAGGGCTATGCCATGTTCTTGTACTTTGCGCCTTATAAATGAGAATTATACTCTGATGAATGAGACACATTTTTTGCTTTATAGATGGGAGAAAAAGTTTACATTCATAAGAGGAGGTCTGTGTGCCATAGAAGTAGTCATTGCACTCCTGAGAGGATATTATTAATTACAGTTATTATAAAGGTCAATAAATAGAGCCACACAGTTACAAGATATATTTGACTGGTTGACAAGGTAAAGAAAAATTGATAGATAATACACTGTGTTGACAAGTATGTATGGAAACTAGTGTTCTTATACAGATATTTGGTTACTAGGAAAATAAAGTGGTGACACATTTTTAGGGAGTCAATGTGATAATAAAGTTACGAAGCATAGATTTGAGTCAGCAATTCTTCTAGAAATTGATCACGCACATATATTTGCAAGGACATGACGACATGATGTTCATTGCAATACCAAACGCAAACTAGATGTTAATCAGTGTAGGACTGGTAAAATTAATTGTGACTTATCCAAGCAACAGAATACCACCTACCAGTAAAATTACATAGCTGTATAAAAGCTATCTTCCATTTTGGGTAAAAATAGGAATCTATATACATACCTCCCACACACACACATACATACACACATACACATACACATACATACACATACGCATTTATGTAAAGCCCTTTATAAGCTTTTCTATGCAATATATCCAAAAAATATTTCTGGAAGGATACATAGAAAACTGCTATGCTATTTATTCTAGGAAGGGAAACTGAGGACTGGAATGGGAAAGTGACACACTTTTTATTGTATTTATTATTTTATACAGTCAGAAAGTTCCTCTATGTCCATGAATTATTATTTTTTATAGTTGAGTTAGAAATATACATATATATGTGTGTGTGTGTGTGTGTGTGTATACATATATATATATATATATGTATCAGAAGTTAATTTTAAAATAAATCTTATTTTTTTTTGTCTTATATGTTACAGAGGATCAAATCTCCCAAAAGGCCTATTGAACAAAAATTCAGGTTGTGGCCAGCCCTTACTGTATGAGAGGTTGTGGCATTAATAATGTTCAGGTCCTGGCCGGGTGCAGTGGCTCACGCCTGTAATCCCAGCACTTTGTGAGCATGAGGCAGGCAGATCATGAGGTCAAGAAATCGAGACAATCCTGTGCAACACGGTAAAACCCTGTCTTTACTAGAAATAAAAAAATTAGCTGTTTGTGGTGTAGCATGCCTGCAGTTTCAGCTACCTGGGAGGCTCAGGCAGGAGAATCACTTGAAGCCCGGAGGTGGCGGTTGCAGTAAGCCAAGACTGCACCACTGCACTCCAGCCTGATGACAGAGTGAGATGTCATCTAAAAAAAAAATGTTCAGACCCCACCTGCGCCTTTTCTTTCTTCCTGGTCTTCTAAACAAATAATAATAGCAATGTGGTTTGGCAAAAACGCATTTAGTTGTCATATACTTTCTGCCTAGCATTCTTCTTTTCTTTTGGAAACATCATCTTTCTTTCTTTGTGAATCCCTCTTAACTCCTTCAACCACATTGGAGGATAAGACATTGGAATAGATGTTCCCACCTGCAAAGACAACCTCATGTGTCCAGCAGCAGTTGGGAGTTTTTACCTATGTTTCCTTTGCCAGAGTTCCCAGTAAGGACAGTAGAAAAGCCTGGCCTTCCCTGAGCTTGTTATTAGGTTGATATTGAGCCTGCACATTCACACACACACACACACACACACACACACACACACACACACACACTTCAAGAACATTATTTTTCAAATTAGAAATAATATTTTGAAAATGGTTTAGAAACATACTTGTGTGAATGTTACATGCATTTAGATTAAAAATTCAACATTTCTATTTGAAATTTTGTTTAAATTTTGGGGGTTTCTTTGAAAAGAATTTTTCCATTAAAGATTCCAGATATGCCAAGATAAACAATATTCCTGTAGCCACATTGGAGAAATACCAGAAAGAAAAACAATAAAAAAACTATGGGAATTATGTTACATACTTGCTTTTTCTTTTTATTGAAGCAAATACATTTTGTATTATACTGTGACCTCATCCTGGGAAAACATCTGAGAACTCATTGATTCTTATTTGACAGTTTATTATTTGCTTTCATGTTTCCTGTAATATAAATGCACCCATCATGAAAAGTTTTTGGGTAACCGTTTAATAAGATAGGTATAAACATTTTACTGACCAGAACTACCGATATTCTCACCCAGAAGCCTCCTTTTCAGTCTGAAAGTTTTCACTTAATTATTATGATATGTTCTAAATTAGCATTTTACAAAGAATTAACTAAAATAACAATAGGAAAACACCATGAATATCCAACAGCAGGAGATTGGTTTAAAAGTAGAAGAAAGGGTGAGTAGAGATGGAATGTTTCTCTTGAGAAAAGGGCAAACCCTAGAAATATTGGTAGGATCTAATTAGTTGTGGTAGAGGGCAACTTCAAATGCATGATGATCAGAACCTAGGATTTTATATTTTTTCCGACACAAAGACGTTGGAGGGTAAGTGATAAGACATACCAGCCAAGCTGGAATAGATGTTCCTACCTGCAAAGTCCTGAGTGATCCTTTTGGAATTGTGTGGTGGACCAAATTATAAGAAGCAATAAATGACATGATGATGATAGCAGTGCTTAAGCAAAAGAAATCTGATGGCTTAGTGAAAAATAAACTGAAATGGGGAGAAAGCTATTTTATATAACGCAATCTGAGGGATGACAGAAACAATGACAGAAACTCATGGCCAGTCAGTTATTGCAATCATTAACAATTACTAATATTTATTTATTTAGTACTTACTTGGTGTGGGAACAATTCTAGGTGTTTTAGAGAAAAACATATTATTTCATTTCATTCTCATAATAACCATAAGGAAACTTGTTATTACTCCAATTTATGTAGGAAAGAAAAGAGGTTCAAAGAACCTAAGCAGCTTGTCCAAAGTACGCAGGTGGTAAGCAACAGAGTCAGCATTTTACACTAGACTGTCTAGCTCCACCATGCTGTGCTGCTTAATGGGTTTGCTGTCTTGACTCCTTCCTTATCTTGCCTCTCTGACCCATCTGTTACCACTTTTGTCCTTGCCTACTCTCCTCTATCCAGGCTGGCCTCTTTGCTGTTTCAGAGCAAGCCCTTTCCACCCCAACCTTCATTGTTCTTCTGAGTGAGTCGCTATTCCCTGAGTGAGCCAGCTGGCTTTTCCCTCACTTTGAGAACTTGCTCAAACACCTTGTCAGTGAGGAATCCTGTGCCCTTCCTATGTAAGTTAGCTTTGCAGCTGTCCTGGTATTTTTCTTACTCTGTTTTTCACCATAGAATGTATCTAACATGACAAACTATGTATTTACTTAATTACTTGTTGACTGTCTCCTGCATACCCCATTAGAATATAAGATCCTAGAGGGCAGCACATTCCCTGATGTTGTCTGTGTTTTCACCCCTTTATTTATTTCAACACCAGGCACAAAGTGGATCTTTAGAAAATATTTGTTGAATAGATGAATGAAGGGAACACATAAAACTCCCTGTTAGAAATTTACTTTAAGGACTTGTTTCTAAGCCAGAAAACCTGTATCTTTTGCTAGATGGTCAGTCAGCCCATGATAACATAGATCATATTCCTTCAGCTTTAGTTTCCCAATGTCTGGCACAGTGCCAAAATAGAATTATGCACTCTATTAATACTCATGTCTCAAATATGGTAGGTATCCACCCTAGACATGGATGGAAACTTTGCCTCCACCCACCTCAGATGGTTGCCCACTTGGGGTTTGCATTTTCCTGTCTGCTCACTCCTTCTTATTTGACGGCCGAAACTTGGTTCTGTGGGCTCCTGAGTGACTTATTTATTTACTGAATGCATCTCTACATCTCTCCCTTCTCAGGGCTGTTTTCGTCTGCACCATTTATTTGACATTTCTTACTTACAATTTTATCTTTAATTTTGTGTGCATTCATATCTTTTCAGTACAACCTGATGTTTTAATGATTTGTATCTCTCTGATACTTCTTTGTATCAGTTACAGAAGGATGTGCATGAATCAGTAAATGAATGAATGAATTTGATGGTGAAAAACATTTTATGACAGGAAGTGAGAAATAAGATAAAACAACTAGGCATAATAATCAAATAGAGTTAGTCACCTAAATATTTAACTAACTTAAATAGAACTTACTTAATAGACTACTTTCTGCAATTCCCCAAATACCTCTGGAACAGAGGCAGGTGTGAAACTTACAACACCCTCTGAAAGCAGAATGTGAACAAGAAAACTCCCATAAGATTTTTTTCTAAGTTTGAGTTTGTTCATTCCTTTTTAATTTGACTAGTTTTCATTGAGAAACAAATTTTAAACAAAAAAACCCTCAAATATAAAAATCACACTGAATGTTTTTATGTTACTTATTAATGTGTTGTTTACGCTGTGTTCCCTTTCTATGTTTATGAAATTATATGCTTGCTTTTCTGTTTCAGGATACATAATACTAGGGAGTAGGAATCATATTTGCAATGTTTAGTTGGTTGAAGCAATGATAAACTTATTTCTATTTATTCTATAGGAGGAAATGACTGTGGATGTTGAGAAGCTCAGGAAAGGAGGCTTTTGGAGAAATTAGGTATGTACTTCTCCTGATTAAAAATAAATAAATAAATGCAGTCACAGTCCAGTTTGGGGATATGCCAAAAGCACATAACTGGGGAAGCTTGTACTAGTGCTCATGAAGTATAATTCTTTTGAGAAATGACACAATGCCTCTTAAAATCTATTGAACTGTTACAAAATAAAAATGCTCAATAAATCAGAATCAGAATGCATGTGACCAACTAGATGAACACAAGCCGTTCACCAAAGATGTATGATTCAGAAGGTTAACACAGTTGCTCATGGTTTGATCAGCTGGAACAATTTTCTATCTAGAAAGTGCCAGAAACAATCTGAAATAATCAGAATAGACATTTAAAGTCAAAACCAAAGTGTTGGTCATGTATTCAAAAATTACTTTCTGAGTTGTATAAATTAATTCCACTATCTCCTGATAGGTTTTGGCTCGCTGTGTCAAATTCTGGCAACTTTAGGGTTATAATCTATTTTATTTGCATCTAGGGAGAAAAATTCTCATCCAGATGCAGACATCTGTTTGCTCTTAGCACTATTGTTTCTTTCTGGGCTTGCCAACTTTGTCAGTTTAAATATGGCATTTAAACTATTCTTTCAATATGACAACCTAAGTATATATAGCTTGTGATAAAAAACAATCCTCTAAGCAAAGTTGGGCAAAAAAAATTTTTGAGAACAAGAAAGCAGGTCAATGTGAAATGGATATGTTATATTTAGAAATGGGATCCGTGAGTTCCTGTAGTCTCATTTAACACATGTCTGTTTGATAGGCTTAATTATAAATCAATAAAAATATGTTAAAGAGGAAATCCTGACACTAAAAAAATAAACTATTTGTTGATTTACTATAATTTGTCATTAAAATAATTCCCTCTCAAGATAGAATATCAAGCAAACACTAATAAAAATGAACTTAGCAGTTAAACAAATGATCATGTAAAACATTAAACCTATTTTGAAAATTCACCCATTGCTAGATTCAATTTAAAAATTAACCTCAACCTCTCTACAGTATGTAGAGATGTACATACTGTAATTTTATGTATTACTAAAATTCGAATGCATATTTGCAGCAATTCATTTGGGAATGTAAACATGACAATACCAAGAAAAAAGAGGACATCTGAAAATTGTTTATCAATACAGACTTCTAACAATATAAGATCATTTAGGTTGCCTCCAAAGACAGAAGTAATAAGCAACTACATTGGATTGACAGCTGAGAACTAATTATCTGCCACTAAACCCCTAGAGCTCATATCAGAAATGGCATGTTGTCCTCACAGAGATGTGGACTCAATGGTTTGGTAAATATTTTTATGTAGATGTGGACCTGAGGGGACATTTGGCAGTCATGCTGGCAGCTTATTTTCAAATAGTCCAAAGAGTAAAGGAGTGCTTATTTTGAAATTACTTTTCCATTTAAGTACTTCAAAGCCTAGTGTTATCCAGTCAGCAGTATGTGTGTGTGTGTTGAATTTAAAGCAATAAATTAAATCTTCTCTTCTCTCTAGAGTAATAGAGCTAACAAACATTAAAAATGCCCTTTGCCACCACTTTAAGGCTGTTTAATTAAAATTAGAAAGACGACTAATGGGTAATCAAACCAGCATTCACAGGGAGAGTGCAGGCCTGCAAAAGTGAAAAGGTTTTATTTAATAAGGAAATAGGGAAAAACCTACAATTGGTTGTTTATTTCCATTGTTCCTGAAAAGAATTAAGATTTGGGATTCCAAATACCATCGGAAATGACTGCCTTTGGGATATTACTGCATAAGGAAAAGGCTTAAATATCTAAACATTAAATCCCATTGTCAGATGCATAACAATAAACAATGAGAAGGTTAAAAATGACTATGTTTTTCAAAGAGCTGAATCTCTGCCATGGCCAATAAATTAGATTACTCATTTCTAAACTACAATGGTCTAATGTTGCAGGAACTGATGTTTACCTATAAAAGGAATACTTACAACAAATGATGCTCTCCCGATTCGATTATTTGTATGATTTTTATACTTCCTGATAATAGATACGTAATTGTTTTACCATTGTTACATGTTTTTGGAGTTCTTTAGTACTTTGATTTAAAAAACAAACTTCTAAGTTCCGACAAAATAGCAAAGATAGGTCATGACTTTACCATGCAATTTCTCAGAGTGCAGGTCCAACATCTGATTTGGTTGGACTGGCCTCCTGTGAGCTATGTTTGACTGACTCATGGCTCTTCGCGCTTCCCATTCTTATGGGTAAGGTTCGTATCTTTAAGCAATTAGAAAGAAAACACAAAACAACCCTTGCTCTCTGAGGAAGACGGGGGTCATAGTTGCGCGGATCGCGGATCGCGGATCGCGGATCGCGTATCGCGTATCGCGGGTCTGCAGCCTCCTGCTCCTGACTCACCGCTGTTGGGTCTCACCGAGGAACAAGTTGTTCAGGAAGCTGCGCAGCAGCCACGGCTTTTCAGAATTCCGAAAAACCACCCGTGGAGCGGAAGGTGGTAGTTCACTGTATTCAAATCACTCTAATGAGACACAACGTAAAATCCCTGGAGAAGGTGTGTGCGGACTTGATCAGAGTAGCAAAGGAAAAGAATCTCAAACTGAAAGAACCGGTTCAAATGCCTACCAAGACTTTGAGAATCACCGCAAGCAAATCTCCTTGTAGTGAAGGTTCTAAGACATGGGATCATTTCCAGATAAGAATCTAGAAGCGACTTGCTGACCTTCGCAGTCCTGATTGTTAAGCAGATTATTTCCATCAGTATTGAGCCGGGAGTTGAGGTGAAAGTCACATTGCAGATGCTTAAGTCAACTATTTTAATAAATTGATTATCAGCTGTTAAAAACAAAAAAAACCCCACCCTATTGAAAATAAAACTAATGTTTGAGGTAATATATTAAGGCTGAACTTCAGTAGATTGTAGTCAGTTTTTCAGTCAGAAACATAAAGTGTGGCTTTAACTCCTCTGTTTTAACTACTCTGTTTTGAGGTGGGGAGGTGAAGCAACCATAATATATTAAAGAACTGTACCAGAGAGAAGAAGATGCTGCAAAAACGAGAGAATAAGACAGAAAACAAAATTTCTAAACTTCTAGGCTTCACTGTGAATTGGCTTTGCTAGGATTGGAATTAGGGGAAAAACTGAAAGGTTAATGGTAGATTTCTTCCTTGAAACTGACAAGATTTACACTTTTTTAAAAAAGGATTTATACTTTTAAAGAAAAGCAAATCTATAAAAAGGGACCTCATTTGTCAGATGTGGTCTTTGAGGTTATCACACTACACTTGGTCTATCTCTATCTTTGTCTCCTTTTCTAAACACAGAAGTTAAGCCCTCACGGGCCTGCTCAGCTCTGGCCTGCATGTCCTGTCTCAGGGTGACCAGTTATTAAGGGTTAGCGTAAACACTGGGGGCCAGGCACAGTGGCTTACCCCTGTAATCCCAGCACATTGGGAGGCTGATGTGGGCGGATCATCTGAGGTCGGGAGTTTGAGATCAGCCTGACCAACACCATCACCTGGGACCTTTATACTTTGTTTTATCCAGGTAAAATAGAAGTAAATAGGGTTTTTGTTGTTGTTGATTATTAAACTTCTATGTTTTATTGGCATACTAAGATTGACTTTACGTCCTTAAATCATAAGTCTTTTACAAAGATGATAGAAAATTCAAGTCATAATGATAGAACAGGATCAAACAGAATTTGCTCCATAAGGTTCATACATGTTTAATATGTTTTTCCCTTAGCTCGAAGCCATGTTTCAGTCATGTTTTCTTGTAGGAGAAAAGGAATCATAGATTTTATTACATGACAGGCTCACAGAGTCATCAAATAAGTCATCTGATTGGCTTTTACTAGATACACCGTAAGGTCTGATAAGGAGCACCCTGCCTGCCATCATGTGAGGAGAGAAAAGGAAACTGAGCAGACCACTGCACATGTTCTGATAATTTCTTTTATTTAGCAAAATTCTATGGGCTTCAGACAGGGTGGCAAGCGGGGTGTTTTTAATAATTTCTAGAAGTTAATTCATGACACTAAAGGAATTTGTCAGTGATTCGTTGCAAGAAAACAAATTATGATCTCAAATGGCTCATATATTCCTCTAAAAAATCAGATTGTAGAATGTAACCATAGGAACACAAGCATATTAATTCACAACAATCCTGAGATGGATAAAGCTGGAGATTTTCACATCTTCACAGCAGGTGAAAAATTAGTCAAAATTACAGTGAATCAAAACTTGGAAAATTTTCCACATCAGTTTCTTCATGAAATTGAATGTCTAATAAACCTTTTCTAAAAAATCAGGATAGCATATTTCTATGCTTTTAAAATATTTTTGAACATAAAGATCAATAAATAGGTTCTTCTAGTAAAATAACTTTAGTTATAGAATAGGTAACTATGTTATATTGTGATTTCATTTTTATTCAGCTAAGTTAATACTGATCAATTTTCTAAACAACATTTATTAACAAAGGCTAGAATACAAAATATTAAGTCAAAAATAACACTGATTTGTAGTCCAGCTGATTTCTATCTGAAAACACATTTCAAAATTTGGTCATTTAAAAAGGAGTTTTCTTGAGCACTGCTCCTTCATCTTTAGGATAAGAGAGAATATCAGAAATAATATAATTGAATACTAATAACTTTTATATCTAAATTTCTTTTTTCTTTCCAGCTCTATTTCTACAATAAATAAGTTTCACCAATCTTTTCCATCAGAAATATCCTAAACTTTTTTTTGTTTAGGGGAGATTTCTTAATGGGAAAATAAAATCTATTTTATTAAGAGTTGGTTTTTAACAAGCTGGTGAATGTGAAAATTGTACCAGGAAACCCTCTCTGTGAAGGTAACCAATATTTATGAAGGACTACTGAATAAAATAATTTGGCAATTGGTACTCTTTATCTTCACCAGGAGATAAAAAGGGCATATATAGGAAAGGCATATAAAAAAGCATAGAAAGGAATATGACAAGCAGGATATACTTTTGTCCTACAATGAGTCCCTGTAAAATTTGAAATTAGATCTGTCCTCCTAACTTTAAATCCCTTGCAAGCTTAATGAGTGTTGCAGATTTTGAAGTGTTTCAAAAAAAATATTGTACATATTTAGTGTTTAATATGTGATGTTTAGTTACACATGTAGATAGTGAAAAAGTTACTATAGTGAAGCAAATTGACATAGCTATCATCTCGCAGTTACCCATATTTTTGTGTGACAGGATCACCTAAAATTTCCTTTTAGCAAACATGCTGAGTACAGTTTTTAAGCACAGTCCTCATGTTGTACATTAGATCTCCAGATGTGTTGATCCTACCTATCTGCTACTTTACAACCTTTCACTTACATTTCAACATTCTCCTCCTGGCCCCATCTCCACCTATTGTTAACCACTATTTCATTGTCTGTCTATATGCTCAACTTTTAAAAATTATATTTGGGATTATACATATATAAATGAGGTCATGTGGTATTTTCCTTTCTGTGTCCAGCTTATTTCACCTACATTTCACCTAGCATATTGTCTCCCCAACTCATCTATTCTGTGACAAATGTCAGGATTGCCTTCTCACTTTTTAACAAAAATCCTTAGTATTTCAAAGTAAAACGTCAATACATAGGTCTAATTTTCACATTTGTTAAGATTAAATATCATTTTAACCAATTTATGTGACTAGTGTTGTCTTTATTTTAAACCTCTAAAAATTTAGCAAGTTACTTTTCTAATTAAATCAATAGGCTGGGTGCAGTGGCTCACAACTGTAATCCCAGCAGTTTGGGAGGCTGAGGCAGGTGGATCAGGTGAGGTCAGGAGTTTGAGACCAGCCTGGCCAAAGTGATAAAACCCTGTCTCGACTGAAAGTACAAAAAATTAGCTGGATGTGGTGGCAGGTACCTGTAATCCCAGCTATTTGGGAGGCTGAGGCAGGAGAATTGCTTGAACCTGGGAGGTGGAGGTTGTAGTGAGCCAAGATCATGCTATTGCATGCCAGCTTGGGTGACAGAGCAAGACTCTGTCTCAAAAATAAAATAAAATAAACAAATAAATGCATTTTAAGGTTATAACTGAATCACTGCTGGTCAGTAGGGCACTCTGGGTGCAAAATTGATTACCCAGTGGCTGATCGGGCAACTAATTTCAAGAGTTATTTAAATTTAGGCCAGCTAGGATTTTATAGATATCAAAAATGATCATAAGACATAATATAGAAGGCATTATTTTAAGTCTTGAATTTCATTTTTATTATTGGGCCACAAAAAGAATACATACATCATATACAATGTTTTCTTTTTTCATTTTTACATGTATACACTGCCATGAATCTGTAGATCTGGATATATGTCTTTAAATGCACAATTTTAAATTGATGAAAGTTAAATATCTAAATGAAGTATCTTTTATTCTTCATCTATCTTTTGACTTTTAAAAAATTGACATTGAATGCACTGTAGCAGGTGTATTGGATTTAGAAAATGTATAATATAGTTTGAGTGTTTGGCACTGAAAGTACAAAACCTACAACAGAACGTTGAATCTTCTCTGAAGGATCCATGAGGCAAGATCTGTATGTACTGTACAATTTTCAGAATCTGATTCAGAACTTGGCTCAGAGCAGGTCATTAAATATGTCTTGATCTAATTAATGAATTCTGAGAGAAATCTTTAGTTAGCAGAGAAATGTAAATTCCAGTTTTTTATTTCTTATTCCCTTAATTTTTATTGTGGACAAAAACATAAAATTTACTGGCATAGTCATTTTAAAATATACAGTAGAGTAGTGTTAACTATATATACATTGTCGTGCAAGAGATCTCTAGAACTTCTACATCTTGCAAAACTAAAACTCTAGATCCATTGAACTGCTCCCCTCTTTCCTCACCCTCAAGGTCCTGGCAACCATTAATCTACTTTCTAGGTGTTTGACTATTTTAGATATCTTGTGTAAGTGGAATCATGTAGTATTTGTCTTTCTTTTCTTTCTTTCTTTCTTTTTTTTTTTTTTGAGGCAGAGTCTCACTCTGTTGCCAGGTGCCAGGCTGGCGTGCAGTGGCACAATCTCGGTTCACTGCAACCTTTGCCTCCCGGATTCAAGGAATTCTCCTGCCTCAGCCTCCCAGATAGCTGGGACTACAGGTGCATGCCACCAGGCCCAGCTAATTTTTTTTTTTTTTTGTATTTTTAGTAGAGACGGCGTTTCACCATGTTGGCCAGGATGGTCTTGATCTCTTGACCTCGTGATCCGCCTGCCTTGACCTCCCAAAGGTATTTGTCTTTCTGTGACTGGTTTATTACACTTAGCAGTATGTCCTCAAGATTCACTCATGTTGTAGGATCTGACGACATTTCCTTCTTTTTAAAGCTAAGTAATAATTCCATTCGGTGTATATCTATCATATTTTCTATGTCCAGTTGTCTGCTGATGGACATTTAGGTTACTTGCACATTTTAGCTATGTGGAATAATGCTACAATGAACATGAGTATATAAACATTTCCTTGAGATCTTATTTTCAGTTGTTTTGGATATATACCCAAATGTGGGTTTGCAGGATCATATTGTAATTATATTTTTAATTTTAAAAGGAATTTCTGTATTGCTTGTTATAGAGGCTACACTATTTTGCATTCCCATCAACAGCAAAAGAGGGTTCTAATTTCTCCGTATCCTCACCCACACTTGTTATTTCCTGTTTTGACTTAAAAATAAAAATAAAAGCTGATGTGTAGTAATATCTCATTGTGGTTTCAATTTGCATTTCCCTAATGATTATAAGGATGCTAAACATTTCTCATATGTTTCTTTGCCATCTGTGTATCTTTATAGAAATACCTATTCAGTCCTGTATCCATTTTAAAATGAGATTGTTTGTTTTGTTGTTATTGATTGGTAGGAGCTCTTGATATATTTTGGGTATTAGCCCCATATCAGATATACCGTTCACAAATATTCTTTCATTGCATATGTTGTCTTTTTACTCACTTGATTGTTTCCTTTGCTGTGTAGAATTTTGAAAGTTTAATGTAGTCCCATTTATCTATTTAGCTTTTTTTTTTTTTTTTTGGTCTATGGTTTTGGTGTTGTGTTGAAGAAATCCTTGCCAAACCAATATGATGAAGCTTTCTCCATATGTTTTCCTTCAGGAGTTTATGGTTTCAAGTCTAATCCATTTTGAGTTATTATTGTGTATTGTCTAAGATAAGGTACTAACTTTATTATTTTGCAGGTGAGTGTTCAGTCTTCCCAACATCATTCGTTGAAGAGACTGTCTTTTCCCTTATGTGTAACCTTCACACCTTTGCGAAAGATCATTTTATCATGTGTGTGAGGGTTATCTCTGGGTTTTCTATTTTGCTCTATTGCTCTATATGTCTTTTTTTAATGTCAATAACACTGTTTGGATTACTGTAGCTCCATAATATGTTTTGAAATCAAGATGTGTGAGGTCTCCAGCTCTGCCTTTCTTTTTCAAGATGGTTTTGGCTATTCAGAGTCCCATGAGATTCCATACAAATTTTAGGCTTAAAAAAATTAATGTCATTGGAATTGTGATGGGGGATTCAATGAATCTGTAGGTCACTTTGGGCAGTATGGATGTTTTAATAATATTAAGTCCTTTAATCCATAAATAGTATCTTTCCATTTGTGTATGCCTTCTTTAATTGCTGTCACCAATGTTTTGGAGTTTTCTTTATAAGTCTTTTACCTTCTTGACTAAGTTTCTTTTTTACTTTTTTTTTAAATGCTATCGATGCTATTGCAAATGGAATTGTTTTCTTTTACTTTTCATAATCTACTTTTCAGATTGTTCGTTGTTAGTGTATAGAAACACAGCTGATTTTTGTGTGCTAATTTTATATCTTATAATTTTGCTAAATTGTTTATTCTAGCAGTTTCTTTGTGTGTGGAGCCTTTAGGGTTTTCTACACACAAGAGATTTTTTTGTGATTTTTAATTTTTTTAGCTCATCACCTATTGTTAGTGTTAGCGTATTTTACGTGTAGCCCCAAGCAGTTCTTCCAATGTTTCCCAGGAAAGCCAAAGGACCTCTCACAGAGACAGATACATGATAAATATTCACAAAATCCTTGAATTCATGCATGCTTGCATGCCTGAACCAATGAGTGAATAATTTGATGATATTTAAAAGCATAAAAATTAAGTCTTAATATACGTTTTAAGCCCCTCTTTAGCTTGAGATTCTGGAGCTCTCTCCGTTTTGCTTTATCACCTAGAAATAGGAAACTACTTTTATGTCCCTAAACATGGTATATTGTTTCATGCTTTTATGAGTGTGCTCATGCTGCTCTTTCTGCCAAGAATGGTTCTTCTCTGCTTGGTATAAACGGCAAGGTTGTATGTACCCATCAGTACACAGCTCAACGGCCATCTTTCCTGTGAAGCTCTCATTGCAATTCCTCTTCACAGAGGAAAACATCCCCCACTCCGAGGGATGTGTATGCTTTTGACCTTGTACTTGCTTCTGAGATTCGCTGTACCACATACTTCTATGCATATATCTTGTTCATATTGTTAAAATCGTTAGGGAAGGATTAAAGGCTTACTATACTTCGTTTTACATAACTTGCACTGTTGCTGGTATTCATAAGTATTTCAACAAGAAAAAGTTGGATGTCATAAAAACCAACAGAGATGAGGATTGAGAAGGAGGGGCTACTAGTAGCACCATATGTGAATAAATGATTCAGAGATGTGATAATTAATGTGGAAAGTTGTATTAATAGAAAAAATAATAGTGCTAGCCTTAGATACAAGGCAAGCACTAATTAGAGACAAGAGACTATAAGATAAGCAAGTGATTTTTGTTAATCATAGAATATCTGCCTATATTAAGAATTGCTTTATTGATAACATGTCTAATAGTTGAATATCTAATAACAAATATATGTGGAGGACATTTTCCCTCTTTCCAGATTCCCATCCATATATACGAAAACTCCCATTGGCATTGTTTTAAAATTTGAGATATAATAATCATGAACCACAATTTTAATTGGGCCTGAATTGATCAACATGATATGTAACATTTTTCTCAAATATTGTAAATTTGATCCTATAGTGTTGCTTTTATGGAAGACAGCCTTTACCACAGACCTTGCTAAAATACTATGCTTATCACATGACCGATTGGCATTAGGCAAGCAGTTTGAAGTGTCAGATATTTGTAATTCAAAAGAATAAGCATGAAGCTTTAGGAAAATACAAATGAAATTAAATGTGAATCATTTAACTTCAAGTACCCTTTTCACACAGCCAATGTACATGTTTGGAAAGTATGCCTAGGCTGAAAACCTTGAAACCAAGCATACTGTAAAACCATATGCATATTATTTATTGAAAAACAGTTACAGATGTATTGGACAAGTTCTAAAGGTGACTCTGTAAGCAGAACAAGTGGAAGAGCAGCATGGTGTGTAGGGATGTAGTTAAGATCATGGGTTCTGCAGTCAAACTCTTTGTTCAAAGCTCATTCCATCCCTTAATCCTGTAAAACTTGAGCAAATTACTTAATTTCAGCTTTATTCTCTGTATAACTCGAGATTTTAATAACACCAAGCTCAACGAGTGATTGTGAAGTTGAAATAAGATAGCGTTTTGGATATCGTCTAACACATTGAAAGGGCTCAATATATATTTACTTTTATTATTCTATAAAAAGGAACATTAATGACAATACAGCCAAATTTGAACACAGAGCCATTTGTTAAGATTGTTAATAACATCTATCGTATTTGTTTTCCACTCTGTGCCAGGTGTTGAGCAATACGCTCTAGGTAAATAATTTCACTTACCTTCACATTATGCTATGAGTATTATTAACACTATTTTATAAAAGAGGAGATTAAGATTCAGAGGTTATAAAATTTGCTCAAGATCATGGAACTTGTCAGCTCAGATACAGGTTTCAAACCCAGTTATGTTCGATTCCTAATCCTGTGCTCTTTGCATACTTTTTAAAATGATGGAGTTTAGAGTCTGATAAATGAAAAAGTTGAAAAGATGATCCTTCGTTGAGTACTTGAGAATTGTACTGTTGTGTGCTTTCACATCAGCCTACGCTACGTCTCAAATTTTAATCAAGTCAATTTCCAAATCCAGGAAAAGACATATGAAAAAAGAGTACACCAAATATGGTTTCTCTAAAATAGCCCTAGGTTCTCAAAAGGAATAAATGACCTTGGTGCAAAAGTTGAAACAATGCCCTTCATTCTGTTAGGGCACTTTACGAAATCAGGGGATTAAGAACTTTGTATAGCAAAATGCTTTGGGGCCAGCAAATTTCTCCCTCTGTTCTGTGGGGCAGTGAGGTGAATGGTGAATGGTGTACAAGTGGGGAAGGAAAGAGAGGCAGCTAAGCTAGAATAAAGAGACAAGGCAATGTCTGGAAGATAAAGAGGTTAGATGAAAGAAATTTCCGGATGGCCAGAGGTCAAAGTAGAGCCTATTAGAAGCTAATCTATAACTATAAGTTGATATTGCCTTCAAAAAAATATGGAGCTAAGCCCTCAATTTCAAAGAAATTCTTCAAACATACTATTTTCCTACAAATAAATCGATATACCAAGGACCCACTGAAGTTCCTGTGCCCTTACTCCCTGTCTATTCCCAATCAGTATCAGAACTTTTCACAACTGTGACTTCCATGGCTGCTCAACTTGAATACAGTGTCTCTGATTTTGGAAACCTAACATTTGACCCTGTGCTCTCACTTCTTACTAGCAAAACTCCTTTGTTCCCACTCAAACTGCCGGTCAAAACTGTTTCAGAATCAACAAGAAGAAAATCAAATAACCCTATTAAAAAGTGGGCAAAGGACATGAACAGCCACTTCTCCAAAGAACATGTACAAGCAGCCAGCAAACATTTCAAAAAAATCCTCAACATCACTAATGATCAGAGAAATGCAAATCAAAACCACAATGAGATGCTGTCTCACATTAGTCAGAATGGTTATTATTAAAAAGCCAAAAAATAACAGATGTTTGTTGAGGTTGCAGACAAAAGGGAATGCTCATAAGCTGCGGGTAAGAACGCCAATGAATTCAGCCCCATGAAAGCAGTGTGGAGATTTCCAAAAGAACTCCAACTACCATTCAATCCCATTAGTGGATATATACCCAGTGGAAAATAATTGTTCTGCCAAAAATACACTTGCACTTGTATGTTTATGACTCCATGATTCACAATAGCAAAGATGTGGAGTCTGCTCAGCCCATCAGTAGTGGATTGGATAAAGAAATTGTGGTACACATACCCATGGATTACTACACAGCTATAAAAAATGAAATAATGTCCTTTGTAGCAACTGGATACAGCTGGAGTCTGCTATCCTAAGTGAATTAACACAGAAACAACAAAAAACCAAATACCTCATGTTCTTACTTCCTAGTGTGAAGTAAACAGAGGGTACACATGGACATAAAGATGGAAACAATACACACTGGGAACTCTAAAAGGAGAGAAAGGGGAAGCAGGTAAGGGTTGAAAAACTACCTATTGGGTACTGTGTTCACTATCTGAGTGATGGGTTCAATAGAAGCCCAAACTTCAGCATCCATGTAACAAACCTGCACATGTACCCCTTAAATCTAAAAGTAAAAACAAAGTTGTCTTAGAGAAACTAAATTTCCAGTGTTTCCCTGAGATGTATCTCCACTCTGTTTTTGTGTGTGTTCACTTCTTTTTTTTCTCCACAGATTGCCACAACTCTAACTTTCCTGGCCAAATTCAAAATCGAAAATGTTGTGTACACACACACACACACACAAAAGCTTTCCATTCTTGGAAAGAGAGAGCGCCTGCTCTGTGAGTTAGGCTAGCACGTGATAGACCAATCCGAAATGAGTAGGCAAATAATAAATTATATGAATACTACTAAGAGTTTATTAAGATATCTAATATGGTTCAAAGCATGTTATATTGGCTATCTCATTTAATTATTAAATTCTTTGAAACTGATATCCTTATGTTCCTGATTTTACATGTGAAGAACTGAGGCTTATGAATGTCAAATACAGTGTCAAAATATCTAAGGCATTTGATGTTGGGATAATGTGGGGTCCAGACCCCCTCCCGGCCCAGGGTAGTTACTGGAGGTAGTGGCACAAGGAGACCTGCTGGGGGGCTGACTATCTCCTCTTTCTTGATCTTTGCGCTGGTTACATAGGGGTGTTTACTCTGTAAAATTTCAACAAGCTTTTTTTGTCTTGTATGAGTGTTATAAATCTTTAAATTTTAAAAATTCTAATTATTTTAAAAATACCTTGTTCAAGTTCTCCATGCAAGAGCTGAGATATAATGGAGATCTGTCTGTCTGCAGAGCCCAAATATTTAAAATGAGCACACTGCCTTCTATTTACAGCCTCACTGGATAATGTGAAGAGTGTGACATTGAATCTCCTTAAAATCTGAGGTTATCACTGTCTGAATAATCTCAGGGAACCAGACTGATTCTTGTTATAGTGCAAAGATGGGCAAACAATCATTGCAGAAGAAACATTGTGGATTTGGGAAAAGAGGACGTTGAAACTGAGTCTCAGCAGCTGCTACAATAGGAACCAAGACTTGGTTTCCAGAGGCCTCAAAGGCTGTCAAAGAGAAATTATTTATTACTGAGTTTAGGTTTTTCTTCCATCCTAAATCTGGGTCCAGCACACCAAATCGGACTAAAATTCCATGACCCTGGACTAGACAACAGAGTGGAAATGAGGCTAACCTTCATTTAGAATAATTATTAAGAACTTCACTCAAAAAAGAAAGGAAATGAAAAGGATCCCCCAAAAAGCAGCCAAGACAAAAATGAAATAGAAAAAGAAAGAGTGGAAAAGCTTCAAACCAAAAGGACTAATTACAGAGGTGAAAACCTATAGGGCACAGTAGGCCTGAAACCACAGAAAGCTAAACAGAATGAGAAGGTTCTGGATTTTCATTGGAGGCAAGGTTTGGAAAGGTTTCTGAAGTGCTATGATTTTATCCCCAGGTAAGAGCAAACTATGAAGGGCACCTGCTGGTTTGGACCCCTCTACAGCAGCATCCCAAATGGAGCGCCTTTTTTCTAAGCATTTAGTGACTACAAGCTGCTTGTTGCACAGAAAAAAAGCGGGTCATAACAATTATTTTGTTTCCTAAAATGCCTAATAAAATGTTTTTACAAATTCTGCATGTCCAGCCACAGTGACATAAGGCACACTGGCTACAATAAAGCCTTTTATGAAGTATATGACACCTGCCCACAGCTCTATTTTGACTTCAGACAAATACAGAAAAATATGGAAACTTCGCCAGTCCTTTTCCCATAGGTGTTTTCCAAGTTTCACAGACAAATAATCTCCCTATTTTTTTCCGCTGAAATATTTACTTCAATGTCACTTTGAGCGTGTCAGGTCTTAGCTTAACCAGGTCATGGTTTTCCTTCCTTTCTGCAACATTTGCATAAAACTTAAGGTCAAAGCAGGCCAACATACTGGACGATCTCAGCAATGCTTCCTTCTTCTTTAGTCATCTGAAATACATTAGAGCAGGCAGCACACAGCTCATCTTATTTCCATTGTTAGACACATCGGAGGTGCTAACATTTAATTTTTCTACCATAAGGGAGAGGCTCTGTCTCTCAGGAGAGAACGTATTTGGACTGAGTCTGGGAAGTTAACACAAACCACATTTTCATAACTGAAACTTTCAAATCCATGCTGGCAAAAAGGAAAGTCAAAAGTCACACTTATTGTTATTTACAAAATTAAATAAGAACAGGGAGAAAGAGTAATTGCCAAAAAAAAAAAAAAAAAAAAAAAAGGTTTAACCAAATCTAAAACTTCTTTGTGTCTGGCACTGTGAAAGGCACGATAAAAGATTATGATAAAGTGGCGATAAGGACCTTTACCTTATAGGGTTGTGATAAGATGAGAAAGATTGTATATAAAGCTCCCAGTGAGTGTTCATACGTGCTAGACGAGGTCCTAAACATTTTGCCTGTATTATTTACTTGTATTATTTCTTATTTCTCACACCTACATAGGAGGTAGTTTCTCAACCCCGTTTTACAGATGTAGAAATCCAGTTTATATTTCTTGACTCATTATAAGTCAGGATTTGCATCCAGGTATTTTAACTCCAGAGACCACAGAATTAACCACTGATTTTCAGAACTGGCCTCAGAGTAGAGGAGAGTCTGAGCAAGGTCTTGACTGGTGGAATTTGACCAGGCAGGGTCGGCAGGAGATGCTCCCTGCTTCAGCCAGAGGGATCTTTCTTTTCTTTTTCTTTTTTTTTAATTTTTAAGTTCAGGGGTTCTGGTGCAGGTTTGTTCCATACATATATGGGTGTCATGGGGATTTGTGGTACAGATTATTTCTCACCCAGGTATTAAGCCTAGTACCCAGTAGTTATTTTTCCTGATCCTCTCCCTCCTTCTACCTTCCACTCTCTGAAATGCTCCAGTGTGTTGTTCCCCTCTATGTGTCCCTGTGTTCTCATCATTTAGCTCTCACTTGTAAGGGAGAGTGTGTGGTATTTGGTTTTTTGTTCCTCTGTTAGTTTACTGAGGAAAATGGCCACCAGCTCCATCCATGTCCCTGCAAAAGACATGATCTCGCTAGAAGCATTCCCCTTGAAAACTGGCACAGGACAAGGATGCCCTCTCTCACCACTCCTATTCAACATATTAATGGAAGTTCTGGTCAGGGCAATCAGGCAAGAGAAAGAAACAAAGGGCACCAAATAGGAAGAGAGGAAATCAAACTATCCCTGCTTGCAGATGACATGATGCTATATCCAAAAAGTCCCATAGGCTCAGCCCAAAGGCTTCTTCAGCTGATAAACAACTTCAGCAAAGTCTCAGGATACAAAAATCAGTGTGCAAAAATCACCAGCATACCTATACACCAACAGCAGCCAAGCCAAGAACCAAATCAGGAACAAACTCTCATTCACAATTGCTTCAAAAAGAGGGATCTTTCTAACTGGCATCTTTCTAATACAACTTATTTTATTTTCCTGCTTAAAATTCATTAAGGGTCAAGTGCAAACTTTCCCATAAACATAATCGGGCTTTTTACAACATGGTCTTTGCCTATCTCTCTAACTCATACTGGGTTTTTGTTGTTTTCTTGCTGTCTTATTTTTTGTTTCCTTAATGCATTGTATTTGATTTTGCCACACTCCCTTGGAGTTGTTTGAACTTATCTGTCTGTGAAAGACTAGAAGCCCATGAAGGAATGGTCCATGTTTGTTTTCTCTCTGTTCTACTCCCAGCAGTAGGGAGTAATATTCAAAATATTGAATTAATAGTAAGGCATAGACACCAATCAATCAGAATGGACATCTGAAGTACACAGCTAGTGCGTTTCTGTCATTGTATAGCCATCCAACTGGGTGCAAGACCAGTAGTGGGTACTTATTACTTATGAGTGAATGAGTGAATAGATTTAATAATCTTAACACTTGGCATTTTTTGCCTTCGGTTTGTCTTACCCCTGGCTCCAGTTATATTCATTTTCTTCTAAATAATATATTTAGATTTTCTGAATCTTTAAAAATGAACTGAAACCCCTTACATAATGATGGAAATAAACAAGTACATAAAACTGTTCATGAACACTATCATTTAGAATGATCATCCAAGGATTGCCGAAGTCAGAGCTGGAATGAAGACTAGGCTGTGGGTTATAATTCTTCCTTCTTCCAACTGTCAAGGCTTCTGCCAGTTGTAAAATTAGGTTCCTTCTGATACCTAAAATTCCATCTTAGAGATTTATTTCTTAGAGTTAAAAGTTTACCTTTCACAGATTAACTGCTAAATTGAAAATTACCCTGGAATGAGTAAATATTAAAGACTGTAATTACTATTAGAACCTTAGCCTTCATTAATTTTATTGACTTTCTTTCCAACTGATACTTTGCGAATAAACAATAAAATTAATTTAAAAGGTACACAATAAAACAGTGCTGCATACTCTGTATATTCATTGGAATAAAGGGGGAGAAGTTAAAGCTGTTTTCTAAATGCTAAATATAAGACCTGACTACACTACAAGGATTGGACCATGTATTTTACAAATGAATTCTGATGCCCAAATATTTAGGTTTTTAAAATTTGGGAACCACTGATGGAGCATGAGTTCCTGTGGTAGGGTTACCTCTGGATAGGGAATCCCAGGACCTTATCTGTGCATTGATTCCTGTGATAAGAAGGTAGTCACAAGATGAGGAAAAGTGTTAACAGGGCATGGCAGCACACAAAAAATACACTTTCTAGCTTCAGACATAAGAAAATGATTTGTTTGAATACAACATATATTTTTGAATGCCAGAAAATGCCCTGGCCTCTGGAAGCAAATCTTTTCAGCATGAAGGATTGAAGTAAAAGGCATTTTTGGTGAAATACTTAATCAACCAGAACACTTAATTAAACAAAATACCTAATGTCATAGCATTCCAACTGAGATTTTGTAGCACAAATAAATAAGACATTCAAGCCTGAATAGCCCCTGTTCCTTATCCTCTCCTTTTCAAGGTACTATGACAACTTTTATGTTTTTAATTAATGCCAAAGTAATACTTATTTCTGCATTAAAAATTTCCCTTCTACCAAGTCAGCACTAACTCATGACAGGGTCTCAGCAAGTTATTTAACTTTCCTGGCCTTTATTTTCTGAGTGTGTTTGGAGGTGGGGACAAGATGTTTTTGAAGATCTCTTTTTGCCCTAATATTCTAAGAGTCTTTGATAAATCAGTTATAGGCACAAAGTCTAGGCGAGCTGAATTTGTGGATATGCGCCAGTGGAAAATAATTCTCTTCAGAATTACAGACAAACATTTGTGACCTTAAATGTACTTACACCAGGTTGGTCAATTCCATCATAACTCCCCTCCAGGACTCATAGCTACTCGCGTCAATATTGATTTGTAGCTACAAGGTTGGCATTTGTACAACTATTTTTCCAACCAAGTTTCCCAATTATGTAACATATGGTTTAGCTGATATTAATCAAGAATGATTGAAGAAGCAGTTCTTACTTCTTCAGTACCCTTAAAATTCCAGTTTCATCCTGAATGCTTTTATGATAGGCCTTCTGCCATGTAGGTGGGAAATTTTCAAAGTGTGCTCTCCTAAGATAGTGAGAGTGGCTATAGGGGGAAAAAGAACCATACAGTTTATACCTTCTGCCACATTCATTTCTTTAGTCTTCTAAACTGGCAGGGAGTTCTGTCTTCTTACTTTGAATTCCCATGTGCCCATGCAAGTATCCACCAGCCCTTATGATGGTGCGTTAACATATTCTAATTGTTGAACAGTCATGTAATGATGGTGATTTGCTTCCTTGACATAACAGTTAATTCAGGCTTCTATCCTTTTGCCTATTTTTTAGCTTACCATTAAGAAGCATCATCCATAGTTGAACTTTGTTAAATGGAATGGTCATTTTAATAACTGAAATTTCAGGGTACATAATGGTTAATTCTTAAATATTTAATTTCGAGCCTTATCTTTGGAAAGTAATTTTAAAAATAGTCTTTGTCCACCTTTCTAGTTTACCAAATACTATAAGGAACATTGTTTGTATAACTTCCTCCTGTAAGCTTCGTAAGGGCAGAAATTAAATTGTATTTACCATTGAATTCCTAGTACTTATCAGAGTACTCAGCCCATGATGCATTAATGTTTGTTGTTAAGAGAATGTTATTCAATCTTTCTTCAATTCCTGATAATTTTCTCTCTGTTTAGGGTATCATTCTAAATATCATTCTTAGTTTTTCATAGCTAAAGATATAAAAGGTAGAAGACATTGGAGGGAGTCCCAAATCACTATGAAGAACTGCTTCATTTCCGATCCTCCCAAATGGGCTACCAACCACAGCAGGCCATTGGAGTACTCCGGAACCTGGGGGTCCCACTTCACTACTGATGTCATCTATCCCTAAAATGATACAAGGAGGCAGTTGGAACAAGATGTATCCTAGAGTCTGCCTTCTCAGATGCTCAGCATATTGTTTTGCACTCCCTCCCCTGGGATTACCTTTTCATTGCTAACATCCCTCCCTTCCATGATGTTTTAAGCCTTTTTGGCATTAGAAATAGACCTCTATATGCCACCCACCTCTTGGAAGATTGCTGGGTCCAGCTAATTGCCCTCTCTGAAGTGTGATTCTTTCCAGAAGTAGTATATAACTATACCTTTTTTCCATAACCTCATCAGCATCTGCTGGGTTTTTTTTTTTTTTTTTTTTTTTTTTTTTTTTTTTTTTCTTTTTAGTAGTAGCCATTCTGATTGTTGTGAGAGGATATCTCACTATAATTTTGACTTGCATTTCTCTAATGATTAGTTATGATAAGCATTTTTCCGTATATTTTTGGCCAGATATATGTCTTCTTTTGAAAGTGTCTATTGATGTTCTTTGTCCATTTTTAATGGAGTTATTTGTTTTTTGCTTGCTGATTTAAGTTCCATGTAGATTGTAGATATTAGACCTTTGTCAGATGTGTAGTTTGCAAGTATTTTATCCTATTCTGTAGGTTGTCTCTTTATTGTGTTGTTAGCTTCTTTTGCTGTGCAGAAGCTCTTTAATTAGGTCTCATTTGTCAAATTTTGGTTTGTTACAATTGCTTTTGGGGAGTCATTAATTATTTGCTAAGGCTGATGTCCAGAATAGTATTCCCTAGGTTTTCTTGTAAGATTTTTATTTTTATTGTCTTTTAATTAAGTCTTTAATCCATTTTGAGTTAAGTTTTGGATATGGTGAGAGAAACAGGTGCAATTTTAATCTTCTACATATGGCTTGCCAGTTATCCCAGCACCATTTATTAAACAGGAAGTCCTTTCCTCATTGTTATTGTCAGCTTTGATGAACAACAGGTGGTTTAGATGTGTGTCATTATTTCTGGGCTCTCTATCCTGTTCCATTGGTCTATGTGTCTTTGTACCAATACCATGTTGTTTTGGCTACTGTAGCCTTTTAGTATAGCTTGAAGTTAGGTAATGTAATGTCTCTAGCTATGTTCTTTCTGCTTAGGATTGCTGGGACAATTTGGGCTCTTCTTTGGTTCCATAAAAATTTTAGAATTTTTTTTCTAATTCTGTGAGAAATTATATTGGTAGTTTTATAGGAATAGTATTCAATCTGTGAATCTGTGAATTGCTTTGGGCAGTATGGTCATTTTAACAATATTAATTCTTGCTATCCATGAGCTTGGAATGTTATGTTATTTGTTTGTATTGTCTCTGATTTCTTTCAGCAGTGTTTTGTAATTCTCCTTTCAGAAATCTTTTACTTCCTTGGTAAGCTACATTCTCAGATATCATTCTTTTATTTTTTTTTTTTTTTTGGCTATTGTAAATGAGATTCTTAATTTGGCTTTCAACTTGGATGTTATTGGTGGATAGAAGTGCTACTGATTTTTATACATAAATTTGTGTCCTAAAACTTTACTGAAGTTGTTTATCAATTTGATCATCTGTTAAGAGACACTTAGATTGCTTCTGTATCTTGGCTATTGTGAATTGTGCTACAGGGAACATGAGAATGCAGATATCTGGTAGACATACTGATTTTAATTCCTTTGGCTTTAGATCCAGAAGTATGATTGCAGGATCATATGGTAATGTTTAAGGAACCTACATACTGGTTCCATAATGGGAGTACTAATTCACATTCCTACCAACAGTCTACCTGTATCAGAGTTCCCCTTTCTTCATACCCTTGCTATCACTTATCTTTCATCTTTTTGATAACACCCATTCCAACAGGTATGAAGTAATATCACATTATTGTTTTAATTTGTGATAAGCTGTCCTTGATGATTAGAGATGTTGAGCTTTTTTTTCATATATCTGTTGGACATTTTTATGTCTTCCTTTGAGAAGTGTCCGTGCGGGTCCTTTACTTATTTTTTAAATCAGGTTTTTTGTTTTTCTTGCTACTGAGTTGAGTTCCTTACATATTTTGGATAATTAGTCCTTTATTAGATATGCTTTTTGTAAATACTTTCTTCAGTTCTATGGATTATCTGTTTACTCTGTTAATTGTTTCCTTTGCTGTGCAGAAGACTTGTTGTTTGGTGCAATCCATTTTTCTATTTTTGTTTTGTTGTCTATGCTTTGGGTATCATATCTAACAAATCATTGCTCAGACTAATGTCATGGAGAGTTTCCCCTATGTTTTTTTCTAGTAGTTTCGCAGGGTTTGTGTTTAAGTCTTTAATATATTTTGAGTTGATTTTGTTGATGGTGGGAGATAAGAGTCCAATTTTATTCTCTGCCTGTGGGGATCAACAACTGGAGTCATAAATTCATTAAGCAAATGTGTGTTTTATTCAGCAAATATGTGTTTGCTTGGTGGGCTTGTTGGATGTTCCAGGTATTGTGCTATGTGTTAGGCTAACATAGTTAAGCTAATAATGAGCAAGACATAGTTAAGAAACGTTTGTTTGGTTTCTTCATCCTAGAAATCTACACGGATAAGAAAATGAACAATGATAAAGCAATATGCAAAGGTAATAAGGGAGTAGAGATAAGGCATCAGCTAACTCAGAGACACACATCACAGAGGAGGTGATGCCTGACCTGAGTCTTGAGTGTTCTGATACATGCAGAGAAGACAAAGGATGAAAAGATTATAGTGGGAGACGAAGACATTCCCGTCCTCAGCATGACACTGGGGGGGACTTTGGTGTGCTAAGGGGACTAAACATTACGTTGAGAGAAACAGTTTCTTCTGGCTATTTGAGATGACATAAGTGTATAAGGGTTACTAGATTCCTTACCAAGGAATTAAAAAGCAAAGGGAGTTATGAAAGATACATGTTAGATTTATACTTCCAAACTCACCAAGGTATACCATGTTCATGCTGGTAAAGATATGGAGAAAGTACTGGAGGGTGAAGACTGGAGGCTGGGAAAGAGGAACATGGCTGAAATAGTTTGGGCAAGAAATATTAAGGCTTAGAAACAGGGAATATTTGTCTGGGGATGAAGATGAATGGGCTGATAGAGGAATACTTAGGAGGCATCTGTGTACAGGACCCAGTGATTGCTACGTAGAAGGTAAGGCAAAAGGGAGGTTTCTAGCTTGGATGAATAGGCAAAGAGTGTGTTCCTAAACTGACCAGATTAATTGGTATTAAGAAGAAATACATAACCCTGAAACCAAGGATAGCAGATAAGGAGAAGCCATGGAGAATACAGAATTAAGTTACAGAAAGGATGATCAGGTTGGCCTGGCAAGCTGTGTTGCCATTATGTTGAAGGGTGCAGCTGCCTATGGGGACTCCTATTTGGGAAACTTGACTCATAACTATTCTTCTTTTAACCTTCCCTGGCTCTTGGGAAATCAGTATACATCATGGATCATGACAAATTAAAAGTCAAGAGAATACAGCAATTATATGATCTAATCATACTCATGTTTCAAGTTGTCATAAAGTTACTAAATTTGTATCTAATAACATTTAAGCAGTAAGTAATATAAAAGTGTTTCAACATCAAAATTTAAAATGTGAGTCTGTCATTAGTTTTCTATTCACAGCAGTTCTACTTATCCTTATACATACGAAGGCTTTGCTACTTACACGTATTGAAGCTAGGATGTCAGCTGGATAGGGCTCACAATCTCAAACTCATGGAAAGTTCAATAAATTTATCTCTAATGCCTATTCTTGTAAATGATAGCCTTTTCACTGAAAACAGGGAATTAAGGCAAACATCCTATATAGGCTTCTCAAAGATCATGAAATGATTTTAAGTAGGTGCAAAAAAAAGTCTCAAGATGCCTGTCATGAATCTCTGTAGAACTCTTTCTGAATTCCATGTTACAAATGCTTTCCAATTATGGTAGTAACACCTAGAAGAAAATTTGAAGACTTTTTATAGCATACTAGCATATTCGAAACACAAATAGTATTCATTTTATTACTGTATTGTTCTTCCTTTAATACACATAATACTTTAAAAAATGTATTTAGCTTAGAGAGATTATTTGCAATTTTTTAAAAAAGTCAGTACCATAACTCTTATTAGTATTTTCTATGCGGATATGAGATTCAATGACATTATTTTTTCTTTTTTTTCTTTTTTATTGAAGAGTGCCTTTTCAGGAATTAATTCTGCTGTTTGAGAATTACCTATGTCTTCAGAGGATGTAAAGGTATGAAATATGCTTACTCTGGTAATATATTCCATGGGAACTCATATTCTTTTTCTCTAGCAATGGTTAGAGCATGTGCTTTGGAGCACCCCTGGGAATAAACAGAAACAAAACCTATTCTGCCATTGATATCTGACTTCCCCAATGTTTTCACCTGGTGAGTAACCAGTAGAATGAGAAGTTATAATTACAGTCAGTCATTCCTTGGGATAGGTGGGCGATTGGTTCTAGGACCCCTGGAGTATACCCAAGTCTGTCTGCACTCAAGCCCTGCAGTTAGCCCTTTGAAACCCACATACAGGAAAAGGCAGCCCTTCATATATGCAAATTTTGCATCCCAAGAATATTGAATTTTTGATCCCCTTTTAGTTGAAAATATGTGTGTATAAGTAGACTCTCACAGTTCAAACCCATATTTTTCAAAGTTCAACTGTACTTTAATCTCCATATTCATCAGCCAAGTATACCATCCAATTACAGCAAAATTCTGAAATCAGAATTTCCTCTTAGGGAATTTCCTTAACATTTACTCTCATTCCTCTCTACATAAAGCAAAACCATAAAGAATCTTAGAGAATTCTGTCTGGATAAAACAAAGTTAGAGAATTTAAGATTGCATTTGAATAATAATTAGGCATTCTTTTCATTGCATAGTATTTTAATATCTTTTATTGTTTCCACAGAAAATGTTATTTTATATGATTTTTCATATAGGCATGTTCAGTGCTTTCTTAAATCAGCCATAAAAGTGAAACAGCCAGATAATTAAACACAAAGAAAGTTAGGTGTTTGGACTGTCTTAAATATTATATTTTAAATTTCATACATTTTTGATCAGTTTGATGATACTTTAAGGTCAATAAGAAACCATTTTCTGCCGGGCATGGTGGTACATGCCTGTAGTCTAAGGCTGAAGCAGGAGGATTGCTGGAGATAATTTCCGGGCTGTAGTGATCTATGCCAATTGAGTGTCTGCACTAAGTTTTTCCCTCTATGATGACCTTCTGGGAGTGGGGTACTGGCCCAGTTTGGAGACGAAACAGGTCTAAACTCCTGTGCTGATCAGTGCTGCGATGGAGGCTGTGAATAGCGGATTGCCACTGCCCCCCAGCCTGGGTAACGTACTAAGATGCCATCTCTGAAAATTATTTTTTTCTCAGAAAGAGAATATATTTCCCAGCCTTATCTGATGCCTACTTCCTCAATTCTTCCCTTTCTCATGACAGCCAACAGCAAAGGCCCATGATTTAGAATCCTTTAAAATCCCACCTAGGAAATGACTTCTTGTTGACAAGAAATTTTCAAAGCTAAAATCATGCACAAAAAGCAACAGTTGTTTTTTAGAATAATAGCTAAAACATAAAATAGAGTAGAATCACTTTCACTGAATAATTTTTTGTTAGTTTCATTCACTCAACCAACAGAAATGACACAGCCAGAAACTCCCTGTTCTTAATGACAGCGGTGGGTTCTCTGCCCGATAAAGGGCACCCCTGTCAGGGTATGGCTGCTGAATTCCTCTGGCCTTGGGTTCAAATTTCTGCTCTGTCTTTACTAGGCACCTAACCGTGGACAATTCGCTTCACTTTTCACAGTCTCAGTTTTCTCTTTTATAGATAGTGAATAATTCAGCAACTTTTATAAATAGTGAATAATTCAGTAACTACTCAGGTTACTGAAGCATTGGATGATGGGGCACATCAAGTATTAGCATAGTGCCTCACATATGGTGGTTAATTATTATAAGTAGGAGAATAACACTTTGTTGTTATAATTACTACTGCTACTCTTTGACCACCTTGGGAGGATTAAAAAAAAAAAACCCACAAAGATAATCCTCCTTATCATGAGCACTTCCTCTGTTGAAAAACTCAGTAGAATTTATCACAAAGAGACTAGGATCAGATTAGAGGCCAGTCATAGGCTAGTCGTTGGTCACCTCTGAACTTTTTTGAGCATGATACTTACTGCACAGCTCTACACAGCAATCCTGGTAAACTGCAAATTTGTAGCGAAAAAACCCACAAAACAAAACATAACTTTGTCAGCACAAACGTTTACATGTTGCCTTATCAAAATGTTGACACTGTAGGTGTTTAACCTTATTTTGAAAAATAACACTTATTAATTTTTAGAGAGAATATCAGAAACAGCAGATTCGGTATCAGTCATGATCAATTTTAGTTTGAGTGCATAGGGAGCTCTGAGGCTATTTTCCTCAATAGTTGAGTTGCCTCCATCATAGGTATGTCCGAGGGAATAGAAGGATGAGAATTACTAGAAGTTTAGAGGGGCCTTGTCAGCAAAAGTTATATAAATTGAATAAAAGTAGAGTGATATTAATGATTTACCATTTAGATGGACTTTTTCTGCCAATTTAGGCCTTCCTTCCTATCCTACCTCCACAGTCCCCAATCCTAAAACATGTTTGCTCATGCCTTTTCTGCTGTTGCCATAATAGGCAGCGCAAACCCAGCCCTTATCTGCAGGAAGGAAACTGGGGGTAGAAATAGCTGAGCAAGAACCAAGTTGAACACAGCTATGAGCAACACAGATAAGCGCAGGGACAAGTCTTAGATGCAGGGTGAAGTCTTAGATGCAGGGTGGACTACATAATATGTGGAGCCCTGTTCAACAAAAATGTGGCCCCCCGCCTCTTTTTTTTGAGACAGAGTCTAGCTCTGGCGCAAGGCTGGTGTGCAGTGGCGCGATCTCGGCTCACTGCAACCTCCGCCTACCAGGTTCAAGCAATTCTTCTGCCTCAGCCTCCCGAGTAACTGGGACTACAGGCAGGAGCGCCACCAGGCCAAGCTAATCTTGCTATTTTTAGTAGAGACAGGGTTTCACCATGTTGGCCAGAATTTTTCTATTTTTAGTAGAGACGGGGTTTCACCATGTTGGTCGTGATCCACCCGCCTCGGCCTCCCAAAGTGTTGGGATTACAGGCATGAGCCACCGCTCCCGGCCTGGGGCCCTTTATTAAAAAATGGTTTAGAACTTTGAGATGGTGACAGCCAATCATTAAGTCAAGGATAAGGCTCTTTTAAGTATGGAACCCTGTGAAGATGCACAGGTTGGATGCCCATGTGGCTGTCCCTACACATTTTTCCTTCCCTCTTACAGCTAGTCTTACCTGCAGAGGAATGGCCTCTGATGGTCCAGCTTTAGCATGTCCATGGAAGTTTACCTTATTGCGAAACCAAGTGAGTATTCAGGTTTTAATGCCAGATATATGATCTAGCTCATGGTTTAGGATTAAATGATTCTTCTTTCTAAAGTCTCAGAGACACACCTTTTAATCAACTGCCACCCCACATTGTTTGAAAACTAGATGTAGTATATAACATACAAATGTTTACAAAAGTTACTTAATCCTCAGCATGCAATGGAAAATATAAACAGAAATAACATTTGTAAGAAGTCAAAAAAAAAAAATCAACAAGGGGACCATGAGCTTCACATATAATATTTTAATTTGAATCAATTATCTTAAAGACCCTATGAATAAGTATTGTTCTTTCAAAGGTTACCGTACAGTGAGTTATACAAGTAAAACTGGAAAACTCGTGACATTCTTAATATTTGTGAGTTGCATGCCCCTCTGATAACCTGATGGAAGTCATAAAACTCATTCGGGATAAATACACATTCCATCCCCACTCTGCTCCCCCCCCTCCCCCACAGGCTTCTTAAGCACCTTGAGATCTATTCAGGAACTTGAGGTTAAACAAATCCTTGCTCTAAAACAACTTCAGTTACTGATCCTGAAGGACTCAAAGGGAGCTATTTTAAGAACTGAAATGAAGATACAGATTTGCCTTATGGCTAAAGGAAGTTAAAGAAATAAGTTGGGGTCAGGTCATAAAGGATCATGCTAACGCTTTCTTTAAAAATGTTTTGTGCAGAAAAATTTTTAATACAGACATCTCATTACATACCTATTTCAGTATTCAGCTCTTAAAAATAAATGTATTTCCCTGCATAGCCAAAAGAATGATTTTTACATCTAGCAAAATTAATAATTTTTAAATTTCGCTTTAGACCTAGCCAAAATCAAATTTCTCCAATTTTTTCCTGCTTTGTCCAAAACCAAGATCCAATCTAGGATTATACATTGCATCTAGCTATTATACCCCTTCAGCTGCATTTAGTCTAGAATAATCAAGATTGGTTTCATGCCATTCACTGGAGAGAGGAGATCTCTGAATTTATCTGATGGCTTCTTCTTAGCATGTTTTAAATCTAACTCTCATTTTTTTTTATTAATTGGAAGTTTAATCCAAAGGCTTGAACAAATTAGCTATTTGGGGCTAGAATGCATCACACCTGATGCCGTGTTTAACTGCATGATAATAAGGACAGAGTCTCTCCTGTCCCACCAGTACAACTGCTGACACTGGACACTGAAGCCACAGGGCCAGAGTCTGAGCCCTCCACTGTACTATTCTATTTTTCCCTTATGATCAAAGAGTAACCTGTGTAGACAACTGTAGCATTGTATAGAGTTTAAGTTCTTCAACCATTTACCACATCGTTTTAATACCAAATGAGAATTTATGAATGAATCAATTACTGTAAAAGTGACTTTTTCTAATTCTACATTCCTTCTATGTTAATTAGATGTTCTCTCATTACCTGGGGATACTGAGATAATCAGTTTCCTATTGAAAAAACAGGATAAATACTTTTAAAATCATTCATTTTCTAAGAAAAGATTTGGTTTACTATCTAACCCAAATGATAATATATATATATTTGGCTTTTTAATAAATAGTTTAGTTGTGGATTGAGGGATTTTTATAAAATCATTTTTAAGTCAACTACAAAAAAATTATTCTTTTTGATGTTCAACAATTCGAAACAGGGGACTATGGGAACCCTTTCAAGCTGTGTCTACTTTTAAGATAACACTACTAAATTTTGAAAAGTGTCTTGTGCTCAAATTATCCCAGGATTGGTCTGTACCTTTGTGTCTCTAGTCAAGAATCAACAATTTCTTCAAGAAATGGATTCCTTTACTGGGGAATGGTACCAGAGACCAAACGTCAGTCTAAGTATACTCATTGATATTGGGGGTACAATTACATCTAAGCATTATCAGTGGACATAGCAAGAAAATAAAATATATTTTGTAAATCATAAGTTTATTTGCAGATTTTGAATTCAATGCTAACAATACAGTACTTTTATATAACTTCTTTGATATTACAATTGTACCTCTTTTCTCCTGAACATTGAAAATCTTGTTATCTATTAGTTAAGAACATTTGTTGGCTTCTGTGCTTGTCCTCAGCCTGTTTTCCCTCACATCAAATAGGGGAAGATATCCTCCCCTTAGTCTGTCACCTTTGCAGGCAGGCTCTCGGGTCAGCCAATAGCAGTCACTGGTGGGATTGGGAAGTGGGACAAAGGAAGAAGCTAGAGTATTTCTACCTTTTCCCTCGGTTGTGGAACATGCGTCCGGATATGACTGTTTCTCCTCTGTGGATTCAGTTCTCCAGGACAGGCTGAGCTTAGCGCTAGCTGCAAACATGTGATCTGGTCCTCTGGGCTCTGAAGCCCATCTTTACATTTTTTGCTCCTCAAACCTAAAGTTGGAGAGGCTTCCTGCTGTCTCTAAGATCTGGGGATCCTCACTATCTCCTCCTGGCTTCTTAGTTCCTCCATTACCTATGTAGCTTATTCCTTAAATTATATTCCCTTTTAAAAAAGAGAGTTTTATTGTCCCGGTTGGACCTCGATGATAGAGCTTTATAATAGTCTTCAAATAAAATAGTTACTAAATTATCACTCTTAACAGTAAAACCACTAAAGAAAGTTTAAAATGCCTCTGTCATTTTTTTCCCTATAGAATGCATCCCAAAAGATGTAGTCAAAGATCTATGCTCCAAAGTTACTTTAAATATTGTTTCTTTTTGTGATTATGTTAACAATTTATATACAGTAATGTACATTTGCCTTCGCGTGTTTCTAATTTGTAAGGATTTCGTTTTCTTTATCTTTTTTAAAAAATTAGAGCCATGCTTTTACGTGATGTGGAAGTTAAAACTGTATTTCAAAAATGTATACATAGGTGCCTCTTCTGATCTTTCTCACTTTATTTCCCCTCCCCACCCTTTATAATTAACTATTTGTATTAGCATTTTGTTCATCCTTTCAATGTTGTTCTTTTTGCATATTATACATTTCCTTTATTTCTTGTATAAAAGATAGTATGACAAATACACTATTTTGTAAATACTATTTCATTAAATAATATTATCCAAAAATTCTCTCCAGAGGAGTACACAGAGATGGTCCTCATTCCTTTTTTTTTCTTCTTTTAAAATTATACTTTAAGTTCTGGGGTACATGTGCAGATCATGCAGGATTGTTGCATAGGTATACACATGCCATGGTGGTTTGCTGCAACCATCCCCCACCATCACCTACATTAGGTACTTCTCCTAATCTTATCCCTCCCC